>NC_136813.1:107938351-108271701 GCF_951394365.1 Tetrao urogallus | reverse complement strand
CCTTTTTTTTTTCTTTTTTCTTTTTTCTCTTTCTCCAAGTCACAAGTAGACCTGGAAAAACACTTGGTCTCTCCTTAGGTGGATCAAGTGCAGACTCAGACCAGCCAAGGATTTGCCCCACATCACCTATTTTTCCATCTCTATAAAATTATATACTGTCAAGAATCTCACTTGTATTGATTGTACTATTTATAAAGCAATATGCTGAAACACACTAAGAAAAAGTGACAATAATTAGCCTTTAAAAAATACCATTTCTTTTTGTAAGTTAACCTTTCCTCTTTTGTTCTCTTACTTTCCATTTCATATTTCTACACTTGGAACTTGCTTCTGTTATCATCATGTCCTTGTGTATTTTTTTCTTTATCAAACATAGCTGAGAATGATGAGATGAGATAGGACTAGAGCATTTCCCTACAGGCATGGCAGTGGTCTACTGGTCAGAATGAACTGTAAAGCAGATTCATTTATTTTATTTCACTTCTTGACTTCCAAATTGTCTGTTGAGCATATCAATTTTCTTTCCATTTCTCCTGTCATTTTCATTTTTATAATGCAAAGGAGAACATCCACAACATGTTCAGATGTATGACTGCACTGAATGACTTCCTCCACTTTTCTTCCCTTCCTAAAGTTTGGGAACTAAACACGAGCACACAAACTTCTAAGGGCAGCCGCCATTTCTCTGGCTTGACTACCAGCGTTACTCTGCAATCTTAATGTTTGTAAATGTAACATTTACAAATAACATCTTATGCAATGTATAAAAACAGTGTCTTTAGTTTTAGGGTAGAGCAGGCCCAGCACTGCTTGCAGTTGGCCGCCTTCTGAGCAGTGAAGAATATGCAATTGAGCTTTCTGCTTTGATAAATGAATTTGAGAATAGAATCATAGAATCATAGAATCCATAGAGTTGTAAGTGACCTTTAAAGGTCATCCAGTCCAACTCCTCTGAAATGAACAGGGACACCCACAGCCAGATCAGGTTGCTCAGAGCCCCATCCAGCCTCACCTTGAGTGTCTTAAAGGACAGGGCTTCCACCACTTCTCTGGACAACCTGTTCCAGTGCCTCACCACCCTCACTGTAAAAAACTTTTTCCTTACATCAATTTAAATCTCCTCTCCTCTAGTCTGAAATCATTTCCCCTTTTCCTACCACCACAGACCCTGCTAAAGATTCTGCCCTCTTCTTTCTTACAGCCCCCCTTTATATACTGAAAGGCCGCTATCAGGTCACCTCGCAGCTGTCTTTTCTCCAGGCTGACTAGCCCCAGCTCCCTCAGTATCTCCCCACAGGGGAGGTATTCCATCCCATGTGTCATTTTTGTGGCCCTCCTCTGGGCATGCTCCAACAGGTCCACATCTCTGAGGACTCCACATCTGGATGCAGTACTCAAGGTGAGGTCTCAGCAGTGCAGAATAGAGGGGCAGGATCACCTTCCTTAACCTGCAGGCCATGCGGCTTTGGATGCACCCCAGGATACAGTTGGCTTTTGGGAATATTGCTTGCTCATGTCCAGTTTCTCATCCACCAGTACTCCCAGGTTCTTTCCAGCAGGACTGTGCTCTATCCTCATATCCCCCAGATTGTACTGGTAGTGGGGGATTGCCAAGACCCAAGTGCAAGACCTTGCATTTGGCTTTGGTGAACCTCATGAGGTTCTCCTCAGCCCAGCGCTCAAGCCTGTCTAGGTTTCTCTGGATGGCATCCTGTCCTTTGCACATGACAACCATACCTCACACCTTGGGGTATTAAGATTGCAAAGAAAAAAAAGTTTGATTTACATTTGCAAGACCATTTTAGGTTGATATAAATACACGACCTTCAATTTTTCAAATTGAATGTCTAGAGTTCCAATTAGATATTCAACTCAAAATCTGATCATCCCTTTTTCACAGGATCACAGAATCATGGAATTGTAGGGGTTGGAAGGGACCTCTAGAGATCATCAAGCCCAACCCCCTTGCAAAGCAGGCCCCCTACAGCAGGCTGCACAGGTAAGTGTCCAGGTGGGTCTTGAATATCTCCAGACAAGGAGAGTTCGCAACCTCCCTGGGCAGCCCATTCCAGTGCTCTGTCACCTTCACTGTGAAGAAGTCCCTTTGCATATTGCTGCAGAACTTCTGCACCAGACTGCTGAAAAGAGGTTGACCACATCCCTTTGACTCCCACACTGAAGATGTTTATAAACATTAATAAGATCTCCTCTGAGTCTTCTTTTCTCAGGGCTGAACAGATCCAGTTTGCTCAGCCTTTCCTCATAAGAGAGGTGCTTCTTTACCATCTTCATGGTCCTCTGCTGGATTCTTCCCAGGAGATCCCCATCCTTTTTGTACCAGAGAGCCCAGAACTGGATGCAGTACTCCAGGTGAGGCCTGACCAGCGCAGAGTAGAGAGTGATAATCACCTCCCTTGATCTGCTGGACACACTCCTTTTAATGCACCCCAGGATCCCATTGGCCTTCTTGGCCATCAGGGCACATTTCTGGCTCATTTCCAACCTGTTACTGCACTAGGACCCCCAGCTCTGGAGATCTCCTCTCCAACAGGTCAGCCTCCAACCTGTAGTAATACTTGTGTTTATTCCTTCCCAGGTACTGAACATAAGCAAACTTTTATCCCTTTCTTAGCAAAGAAAAATATCCTTCGCTTCACAATCCCAGCTTATTCATGCCATCACCTTTTGGCAGTACATATATTTTGAACAATTATTGTAAAGGATGAAGTACAGGAAAAGTAAAATTTCATCAAAAATCTCTCTGAAGAACACCTTGAGACCTCACTAAGGATTGTAACCACTGTCATTGCACCAACTTGATGTGTTAGTTTCACAAAACAAGGTCAATCATCCTACTAACTTTATGTTCTGGTTCCTCTCTCTCTCTCTTTCTTAATGTTTTAAGATAAATATTTAAAATTAGAATGTTTTGTTACTTATATATTTATGATATTGTATATTTTGCAAGGGCTGCTCTGAAAGTAATGCCTCCTGATTTATTATGTTGGCCCATAACATCAGAGGCAGATGCTGGTGGTATGGCAGTAGAGCTAGAACCTTCACACCAGTATTCCCTTACATTTTGTTGCTGTGTGACAGATGTGTGCATGAAGCAAAAGTGTGTCACTGAATTCCTCCATGCAGAAAAAATTGCACCCATTGACATTCAGAGACACTTTCTTAATAATTATTAATACCAAACAGTAAACGTGAGCACAGTGAGGCAGAGGGTGGTGTGTTTTGGCAGTGGTGACAATGGGCTGGATTGTTATGAGATTGGTATGCAGGCTCTTGTTCATCACTGGTGAAGATATATAGCTAATGGTGGTGATTATGTTGAAAAATAGAGTTTTGTAGCTGAGAATTTGCTCTATCAAATAGTGTTACTGTGCTCTATCTGTTGTCATTTCCATGGAAATAAATAGGAGGTATTGCTTTTGAAGATACCTATGTTTTTGTGGCCCAAGACAATTTCTATTCACTAAATGCAGTCCAGGCAAGCCAAAAGGTTGGGCACCCATGGAGTAGAGGATGGTGACTTGGGAATTCTGAATTTTGTCCTTAACTTACCATTGTTTTTTTTAAAGTAGATCTGAGTAAACTTCTCATCTCTCTCAGCTCCAGCATCTTCTCTACTGACCCATGCTGCCAAGCACCTAATGCTCTCCCAAGCATCTGAATTCCTCAAATGATAAGCAGAACAAAAGTGAAAACTATCTGAGTCTCTACCTTACTAAGCTGTTATGATTTGAGGCTTAATTGGTGTAAGAATCTCAGATGAAAAATTGTTCACCATCAGTGTTCTGATTAGATTTGATCAAACAGATTTTTAAAATTACATGGTTCATACAGAATTCAGTGATCCAAGTAAGGATTTGAAATTTTGAGCCAAAATAAAAGTAAAAAGGAAGCTAAAATTAATTTTGAATACAGTGACACAATAAAGCTCTTTTGGTGCTGGCATGGAAGAAGGTATCTGTGACCATGTCCATCATCACTCTGCTGGATTGTTTCATGACAGTGTCACAACAAACACTCTCTATGAGAAAGAACCTACCTACTGATGGCTCTGGAGCCATGCTCTGCATTATCCCACACTCCAGAATCTGTTTTGGCACTCCTAATGCTGTACCAAAACTCACTCCTGCACTAGCTTATCTGATGTTGGATTATCCCAAAATGATAGCATGGCAGCAGAGATAAAAGGAGGATACTGGCCAGTAAGGCCTCTAGTCTGCTCTGCTGTTTTGCCAGAATGCTATCTGCATTTGCACTGGCAGCACAGGCAGAATCAGACAACAAAGGATCAGATTTGGTAGCACTGTTATTGCAGAGTTAATCTTGTGAGAACTGGCTTTGTCCAAGTCTTAGCCACGATGGACAGTGATGGAAAAGATAGGAAGATGTTTCCAGGTGAGGCTGACAACAAGACCAGTCCCATTGCACTCCGTCATGAACAGCCTGGGCTCCTGTGCCCAAGAGCCAGGCCTTGCCTGAGCTCCTCTGAGACGACAAACGCTCCTCACTGCTTAATTATTGCAATTTCTGTATTATATTGTATTATCTCACATTACTATATTTAGTAAACTATGTTTTTTCCATAGCTCATTGCTTTCCATAGCTCACTGCTCGTTAAGTAGATCATCATCAGTGATGATCTACTTAAAAAAGCAAGCCGTTTTCCTTGTCTAGGCCCATCTCCCTACCTTTTCTTTTTCTCTCCCTTCCCCTCCCTTCCTGGAGGGGATGGATCCGTGGGTCCCTTTGCCCCCTTGTGGAACCAGTCTGAACCAGGCTGAACTGTGACACTGTCACAAATTGGTTTTAAAAAGACTGAAGAAAAGACAATTGCAAGACTTTGTAGAAGACAAGAAGGCGGCCGGCAAAGTTGACTATATATCAACTTGCTGCAAATTGAACAACTGAATTAATTTTGTTATTTATGCACTTCTCGGTTAACACATCATGCCACTTTGGCTCTTGGACTGTTTGTGCATATGAGCTGCTTTTAATCTGGTATTTTTCTTTTCTTCTTCTTTTTTTTTTTTTCTTCTTCCTTTTTTGTTTTTCTTGAGGAAAATCACAAACTTTTAAATACAATAACCACCTCCATTCTTCAAATGACTTCCTCCCACCTCCCACTCATGTTTTACAAAAACTTTGTCTCAGCTGAAGGCATTGTGGATATTCTGACTATAATGTAAGTGTAATGTCATTTTAATGAATGTTTGTACAGTACTGGTCCTTTCGCTAAATTATGTAAAAACAGATGCATTGGACATGAGTAATAGGAAAATAAGTTTGTTTCAGAAGCCTAATTGCTATGCTGATGGCTATAATAACAATACCGTCAGCCATTTGCTGATTGTTTTGAGTAGGATCATTTTTGCAGAGAAGAAATACTGGAAACAGATTCCAGCTATTCTTCCACTGCAATTTGTTAGGTTTGTTTGATTATTTATTTATTTATTCACTCATTCAAAAAAATTTTGTCTTACTTGCTTTGATTCGAGACAACTAAATCTGCAAATAATTGCTGAAACTCAGGTCAGCAAACTTCCTTCTTAGCCAGCATCGGCCATTGATGGTTTTTAGCTCAGGTCTACTTCTACTCCTAGTGTTGTACACTGTGTTTGAAATACCTTGCAACCTAAAGACGCTCTCTACCATAAACAATTCATCTGATTTGGACAGACACTGCTATCGGTTATCCTCATGTGCTGATACTGAGCAAATAAACTTAATTCTTGACATGCATGACTGTTCTTCTACCAAAGCTTGTCCCTTAATCAAGCAAAGTCACTGGAAAGACAGCACTCATCTGCTTTGACTCATATCTACAGATGCTTAAAGGTATTCAGATGCCTAAGAAGGCAGGAAGTGAATTGTGGAATTCCCAGTTGTCATAGAAATGTGATCCAAATCCCAGGAAATTCACTGACAAGTCATTCAGCACTGTTGTAACTGGTAGGGTAGATTATACTGGTGTTTAATCCTTGGTGTGAAAAAATGTTGCATTGAGTACAAATAGAAACCTTTCATGCTTGCATCTTATGAATTAGTATTAAAGAATAGTTTGAGATGTAAAGGACCATTAAAGGTCATCTAGTCCAACTCCCATGCAATGAACAAGAACATCTACAGTTAGAATATCCTTAACATCTTTAACCTAGAGTGTCCATCTAAGCTAGCAGAACCAGACATAGCAAAATATGAGACTGTGATGGTTGCTTTTGACTCAAGGGCAGTTACAAGCAAGGGAAGGCTCCTGTTTTTGCTGAGTGTACCTCTGAATGCTGAGCCAAAACAGCAAATACAGTTTCATTAACATGATGTTAACTTCCATGCAAGACTAAAGCCTACCTACTCGATATTAACAATGGATTAAATTACCAGATGTGTTGAGCAGTGCTCTATTCAACAGCGTTCTCTACTATTATTGCTAGGAATTTGTTTCCAAAAGAACTATTTTAAACATCTGTTGGGAACAGAAAATGATATTTTAGTTTAACAAAACCTCATTGTTATGATGCACAATCCATTATTAATGGATTACACTTTTAATCCACTTTGTCACATAAATAAAAAATGTATGGTTTGATAAGATTAAGCATATTTCAAAGTTGTTTTTTTTATTTTTTTTATTGGTAGTGCTTTTGAAACACAGTTACATTCTACAGAAGAAAAAAAATATACTAGTAACTGTTTTAACTTCTTAAAAAAAAAATGTTTACTTTGGACATTAAAGCCAGGCAGTTGCTGTTCTCCCAACAGGGTAGTGACTTACTCATACTCCTATTAACTTCAAGGAGAACAGGAGCATGCCCCAAGAACATAATTTGTAAAAAAAACCCAGATCTATATTGTGTCAGCCCAACAGACATTAAAGGAATTAATTACAAATCTCAGTACTGAGGACAGTTTAAATGACACAGAACATAAAAATGTCTTTAATAATTACCTTGACAATTTCTAATCACATTTAAATTCCTGTAAAGTTATCAAAACATTTGAGTAATCTGAGCTTGAGATGTTTTCTATTTACTCAGAATTCAAAGAGCTCCTTTCAAGTGAAAGGTAGAAACAGCTTTGAAGAGAAATGACAAAGTAGTGAGGGAAACCCACAACAAATCATGGCTGTGATTTCAGTATTATTTCCACAATGTTATCTTCTGCATTTCTCATGTTTATTACAGACTTTTAACAGCACATCCAGTATTGACACGAGAGCAAAAGTCATCACATAATTTTTTTTAATGGTATCATAAGCATACATTCAAAAATGCTTGTCTGCTTGGAATGTACTTTTCTCTAGCTCACATTTTAGTCTCTGTATCATGCCATTGGAAATTATTTGCAACATTCACAAGCGTTTTCTCGCTTCCACTGACAGAAAACATATACTATCCATTATTTTTATGCAAATAAGGGAACAGCTATTCATCTGCTTTAAAAACAAGGTGCTTGGACATTATTTACTTCTCTCATCTAGCAAACCATTTATTAGTTGGATACTGTCAAATTGAACTCGCTACTGCCATGTTAAAAAGTAAACATACACTAAGTGCACCATGATTCATTCTGCCCTATAAGCCCTCTCATCTTTTACGTTTGTTTGCCTTCAGACAGTTTTTAGAGTTTCACTTTTCAATCTTCCATCCACAATCCCAATGGCTTTATCAATCTTGTCCATATCAATAAAGAAGTCAGAATTAGGCCCTCCATTTGTAATAGTGCTAGAGCTGTAGAAGAACCAACACATACCAGAAGTCAAAAACAAGAGAAATACAATGTTGAACTAGACTAAGTGGTCATCTCCATATAACTCTACACAATACCTCTCAAGATTTTCATAGAATAGAACCACTTGAGTTGGAAGGAACCCTTAAAGGCTACCTAGTCCAATTCCCCTGCAATCAATAGGGATACCAACAGCTGGATGAGGTTGCTCAGAGTCCTGTACAACCTGATCTCGAATGTCCCCAGGGACAGGGCATCCACCACTTCTTTGGGCAACCTGTGCCAGTGCCTCATCACCCTCATTGTAAGACACTTCCTCCTTATGTCCAGTCGAAATCTTCCCTCTTTTTGTTTGAAATCATTTCCTCTTGTTCTGTCCCAGATGCTCTAGGGGAATCCCCAGGCTCTGCAGCAATAAAATTACTAAATATTGTAGCTAATGAGTACTCAGTGCTGATTTTAAACATACAAGAAAAAAACTCTGAATGGGTACTATAAAGTGGCTTCAAAAGGAAGACAAAAAAACGTTATTGATCTTAAAAGTAGCTTTTCTTTTCGTTTTCTTTTTCTTTTTTCTTTTTTGTAATCTGCTTAGTAATACGCCGATTAAGAGAAATCTCCACAGAAAACAAAGGCTCAGATGGGCAGTAAGTAGAGGACGTAAAATATTTTTAAAACCGATTGCATAGCGTGACGTACACAATTATAAAGGTAATAACGTGGAAGAATAGAAGGATTATGTGAGTTGAAGATAATGCTTTAGACTTAAAGTTGTTGAAGTGAAACATCGTTGCCTCATTTTACTGGAAACAAGTGCAGTACGTGGTGAAAGACATGCACAGACGGTGCTATTTTAAATCTACTCTGCACCACAGAAATATCGAAGTGTTCTCAGTTTTTAGTCATCGTCGCATATTTTGAGAACAGCAAATATATCTGCAGAATAATCTACTGAAGCGTGTCTTTGATTTCCAGGACTTTTGGGGAAGTTCCTGTCTAAAAGCTCACATGAAGTAAGTGAGAGCTCTTCTCGCTTCGGATTTCGCTTCTGTAAAGTCCCTCTGGAGGGACCACATGACACGCGTAATTCACGCTTTCAGCTTTTGGACACCAGGGGTACTTCTCGGGCAGAACTGGCCGTGTGACTCCGGGGCGCCCATCTCCCAGCCCGCCCTCGCCGTGCAGCGGGCGAGATGTCCGCGTTCCATGACTGCTGCGGGCATCGTTTTCATCTTCGGGGCAGATGTGCCGAACGCACGCTCCCTCGTCCTTCGGTGCATTCCTTCACGCAGCCAGAAGAGCCCTAGGCTCCCTCCCTTCCAAGCCCTCTGCTCCACCGACCGCTGTGAGCTTTCCTTTTGGCTACGCACGCGGCAGAACGGGCAATTTTATTTTTTAAGCTCGCGATTTGCAATACTCCCACCCGACGCACACCTTGACCGCGGACACAGAACGCGTACAGGAGCGGGGCGGGGCGACTGGCACGGGGCTCGCCGTGCTCCGCAACCTCACAGTCCCGCTCCCCCTCGGCGGCGCCTCCAGGGGCTCTGGGGACCGCGGCTCCGCCGACTGGGGCGGCCGCACCCGGGGCTTCCCCCGCCCCGCCGCCTGCTGCGAGGGGCCGGGCCAGCTGCGCCGCCGCAGCCGGCCCCGCCTCCCTGCCGCCGCTCTCAGTCCTGGAGCGCCGCTCGGCTGCCAGAGGGAAGCCGCTACCTGCTCCGGTGCGGAGTCGCTCCTCGCCGTGCGCCGACAGGGAGAGCAGCCGCCCCGCCGCTTGCCGCGCCCGCAGACGGCCGCGAGACGAGAGAAGTTGCCTCCGCGCTCCGCAGCCGGAGGGAAGAGCCCCGCGTGCCGCCGCCGTCTTCCCGCCGCCTCCCGGTCCCGCCGCGGGCAGGCGGGATGATGGAGCCCCCCGCCGCCGCCGCCCGCGCCTCCTGCCGCCGCCGCCCGCTGCTCTGCCTGCTGCTCGCAGCCCTCTGCATGTCGCCAGGTGAGAGCCCGTTCCGCTGAGGGACTCGTCGGGGGCGAGGCTGGGGCCGCAGGTGGCCGTGCCCCCCGGGGCTCCCGTCCGTCCGTCCGTCCGTCCGACCGCTCGTAGCTGGAACGCCCGGCGCTCACCGCCTCACTCCGGCGGCCGATGCGGGGAAGCGGGCTGCGGGAGAGCGAGCCGCCGTGCCCCGTGGTAGCGCCTGCAACCATCTGGAAGCGGGCGGGAGAGGTGGGAACAGAGCCGGGACCGCTCTGCCCGCAACGCCGCGCAGTCCCGAGCGCGGTCGGGGCGCAGCGCTGCGCTGCTGAGGGCGGGTCCCGTGGCACTGGCGGCTGCTGTGAGCCTCGGGGAGCGCCGCGTCCCCCACCGGTGCTGGAAACGTTGCAGCCGTCAGACGTTCGTAGGTTTTATTTTGTAAATATTGAGCGTGAAAGTGAAGTCTGAGGGAGAAGCTGGGGAAGTGAGGAGTTGTGCATTCGGCTCGGAGAGCGTCTCATTATTCCTGTAGAAAGAGCGTCAGCCTGTGGCAGTAGTTTGTATTGCTTTGAAGGAAAGGCTCTGCTCGTGTGTGCCGGGAGCGCGGGGCTCTCAGGAGCTGTGAAGTTGGCGTTCGTTCATTGCCAGCCTTTGCCTCACTGCTGCGCGCTCCTCGGTTAACCGCTTATAGGCAGCAGCGAGATAAGGACAGCGCTTCAGGAGCCCCTTTTCACCAGCGATATAACCGCTCTTACTTAGTATGTGCTTCAGTTAATTTCAGACAAGTGGCAGCCTTACCTTGCTGGCATAACTCAAGCTTTAATTTCTATTAGAATAGCTAAAAGAAAAAAAAACCCGAAAAAACAAACATAAAAACCCTAAAAAAAACCACCAAACACAACCAACCACTCTTCCAACACAGATACAAAAGGAATAGAAGTGTAAGCACTGTACTAGTCTGTTCTGCTCTGGTTTTGCTCTGGCAAATACAGCATCTAATCTCAGTAAGGCTTACAAATGTCTCAGCAGCAGAGTTTGCAGTCAGTGCCGATCTCTGTGGTGTAGAGCAGCTCTTTGGAAAAGATTTTTCATGTTATGAAATACTGAAGGCATGTGGAGTATCCGGAGAGATAAGCACCCCAGCGATGAAGCAAGATGTGTCCCCCGTAGAGAGTTCTGTCCCACTTTCTGCTAACGTAAATAAGAATTGATTTCACTCGCTGTGACTGTCCACATTTGCCCACCGAAGGAAATCTGAAATAACAAAAATAATTTATCTTAAGGGTTGCACTGATGGAAGTCTATAAAGAGATGGAATTTGATGAGCTATTGCTTAAAGAGTTTGGAGGTAAACCATCCGGCATTTACAGAGTAGTTCTCTCTGCTCTCCTTCCTTGTGTTCTCGATGAGAAGGTTGGACAGAACAAATGCATGAGGGGAGAACACAGCCCCACCTCAGATCAGAGACCTTCCCAGCCTACAGAAAATGTCTGGAATGCCCAATTTATAACTTAAGCCTTGCATTCTCAATCTATTCCCTGGAGGACAAAAGATAGTTAAAAGCAATACTTGTTAAGCTTTTGGCATTACTGCCTATTTCACATTCCTTACTCCTTACAATCTTAGTTGTGTCGTGCCAATTTACCGTCGTTCACCACAAATTCTGGATACATCACTATCACAATGCTTGGCTTTGGGGAGTTCCATTTCAGCTTTGCATATGGCAAGCACAGGCTGAGCTATTAAAAGCATATTAAAAGTTGATGTGCATTAGGTATAGATCTCTCTGGCAATATTCAGCCTGGTGGAGGACTCCTGTGAGAAATATTGAGCTTTTCTTTGCAGAAGATATTGCCTAAGAAAAGCTCTATTTAAAACTGAGGTGGTCTATGCCCAAGTGTGAGGCTAGGAGGCTAACTCTATGATTGAGTAAATGAGAATATCGGTTAAATGCTTGGGCTCTTCTAGGAAGATGACTGCAAGTGGAAAGAAAGTCCATTTTCAGTCATGAGCTAACTGTGGTGCTTCCCCCTCTTCTCTGGTCTCTGGTTTATAATAATTCTGAAGATCAGAGTCTCATTTGGCATTGTATTACTAAACATTGGTAACTGTGTCATGGTAATGAAAGGGCAACATGGAGCCTTCTTAATCACAGGGTGATTAATTTGTCCTCACTGGTAGCTATGGTTGTTGGTTTTTTTTTCTTTTTCTTTTTTTCTTTTTCCTTGTATATTTAGCAGGACATTGATCTAAGAAAACTGATTTTCTGTATTAAGACCTGAAGTTTATGAGGCTTTCTGAGACTGAGGTCAGGAGATCTCTGTGCCATGTATATTTTGTTTCGATCTGCTGTGTTTCTGTTGTCCAGTGCACAGAGACTTCTTCACAGGTGAGCTAGAAGTTGTTAAAGGATTTTTGTTTCGGGAAGTGCTACTTCTTTGTAAAACCTCTTTGAAGTTCTTTTGTAAGAATTTGTTAGAAACTCATTTTCCTGTGCTGCCCCTCCTCTGTTGGTTTTCTGGCACACAGAGGGCAACAGCAGCAATCATCCAGGTCTATACGTTTTTGAAATTTCAGTCCAGAGAAAAATAAGCTCTTCAGCTCCATAGGGGAACCAAACAATCAATTTTTTAACTGGAAAAAATACATTTTGTGATGTTCATGAAATACATATCTCTGTGGTAAGTCAGATTTAATTCTGAGATATCTTATTTCCACTTCCCAACCTGTGCAAGAGTCAACACTCTTAGTTATATGTCCATCCATTTTCCTTACAGAATGTAATTTAGGGTGCTAATCTGTAATCCCAGGGTAAATAGCTTCAGCTCCCAGAGTGCTAGGCATAAAACTATTGGCTGGCTTTTCTCCAGCTGTAGGTTTTGGGGAACTGAATCTCTAAGTATCTGTGCAGGCTGATACATGAAGGGGAAAATAATGAAAATGCCATTACTTTACATAATGCAAATTACACTTTTGTGATAAGGTTAAACATATCCTCTCAATTTTCTTACAAATATTCTACTTCTGTAATGTGGTTTATAGTCTTGTGCTATTGAGTGCTCACCACAGATTTCCATAATGTCCTCCCTAGTAATGCATGGTACAAATCTAAAACTAAGGATTACTGTAGTGGCAATAGCTTTAACGTGCTTGCTAGTCATACCACATTACATCATCATGGGATTTTTATTAGAATACTACCACAGGGACTTTTTGTAGAGTATTTTTTTTTTTTTTTTTGGTCAAAGTGGTTTTGGTCTGATTATTGAGCCTGTAGTGAAACAGAAGGAGATTGGAAAGAAGGGAGACAGCTATGGAGGGTGCCAGGCCCGTCTGTTTGTGCTTCAGACCTGTTAACACTTGAGAGACTGAGCCCATAGCTGAGTCTCCCAACAGTAGATGCTCCATATTCAGTCTCTCCTGATTGTGAGCCACACTGTATGACTGCAAGCACAATGGTCTCCAATAGACTTGCTCTGCAGTGCTGTTTCACGCTTGAGGGCTTCTCTTTTACATTATCATGCTGACTGTAGAAATTGGTTTTTCATATCACTAATAATCTGAGTTTTCTTTTTTTTTTTTATTTTTTTATTTTTTTATTTTTTTATTTTTTTATTTTTTTATTTTTTTATTTTTTGCATGGTCTTGTTCAGTTCTGCAGACTGCATTACAGGGTAGGCTGGCTTTTAAGACTGTACATGAGAACCATGATCTCTTTGTTCAGTGCTTCTCAAGCTTCCTCTTAGCAGATAGCTTTTTTTTTTTTTTTTTTCACTTTGATAATGTAATTTTTTTAATTGGAAATACACATAAGCTGTAATGTCACACCTGTAACAGAGAATTGAGCACCTGTTGCAGCATGCTGATTTCTCCTGAGCTCTTCTGCTTTGAAGAAAAATAGTTCTGCTTCCATGCACCAATGCTCAAATGAGAGAATCTTCCAAGAACTGTAAATGCTGTAGGGGGGTGGTAATTAGAATTGACTTGAGCAGAGCATGATTTTTTTCCAGGGAAAAGTGAACATCGTTTCATTTGAACACTCCCCTTGATTTGAAATTATCTTCCCTGAAGACAAGGCTTTGACCTACACGTTCTTTATCTTGGTATCTTCTCCTTATTAAGAACAGTATGAATATTGAAGGAGGCTGTACGTTTCTGTCTCTAACATGCTTGAAAATGAATCTCATCTCTTATATAAGAAGAGATCACAGTGAAGCTAGTACAATCAGCAGCTGGCAGTGATCAGATCAACTTTCCATCCCTTCTTTCTTTCCTGGTTTTGTTTTGATTTTCTTTTTCCCCAATGCATGTTGTGCAGGCTAAATCAGAGTCAGCCCAGCCCCAGAGGATGTTAATCCACTTCTCTAAGGTGGTGGCTCTGCAGAGGAATATCTGCCTAGCTTAAGATAAAATTTCATTCCTTATCATACTTGCTTGTCTCTAGAAAGGCAAATAAGTATTTATTTATTAAACAACTCCTATTTCTGTTGAGCTGGTGTTTTTTTTTTTTTTTTTGTTGTTGATAAGAAATGTGCGTCTTTTGGGAGGTAAGAAAAGGAGGAAGTGATAAAACCATGGAGATGGAGAGTGGAGCAGCTTTAGGGTATGATTTTCGTGGGTTATCAGGGGTTAGAACAGTTCTCTAATGTTTGGTTAGAAAGCATTTGAAGTGCTTTCAGTAGCAATGGAAATACTAAGCTGTTCCCCTGATAACAAGCAAAAAGTGCAGCCTGTGATTTAATGAGTGTTTCTGCAGCCTATGTATCTGTATCACCTGTTTTCAATTAGGTCGTTTTGTGTATAGTTAACCTCTTGTGGAAGGAAAACTGCAAATACTCAAACAGCTTTCATGTGTTGCATTGTGTGCTGTAGTAGTACAGTCTATGGAATCCCCTAGTATTATTAAACATGGATATTAAGTGTAGCAATTTCAGCCCTAGGGGAAAGTGTTTAAACATCAGTAAAGTTTCAAGTGTCTCCCTGGATCTTGTGCTCTGCTGGAATCTCAACGTTTGGAGCCTTGCTGAGCCAGTGACCCTTCAGCACTCACTGGGAACTAGCTATGTCTGGTGGCTTTGCCCCTGCCTTCAGTTATCTCTTTGACACAACTTGCCTTTCTGTTAGGTGAGTCCTGTCTGGGAACTGTTGTGGGTTTCTTTTTTTTTTTTTTTCTTTTTCTTTTTTTTTCTTTTTTTCAAAAGAAGAAATTTGAAGAGATTTTTGGCAGCTATTTCAATAGAGGGAGCTCTGCTACCTTACTGTTAAAAAGAACATCTTTGTGCTTTTTCTCAGATCTCTGGCTTCAGATTGAAAGATGTGTTGGGGAAGAAAAAAAAAAATCTTAACAGTACACTGTGGCAAAGGGTTTGTTTTTTAAATGCATCTTACTTTGTTCACAGCCTTCCTGTTGTGTGAAGAAGCAAGGACAAATCTGAGTCACGCAACTGGGCAAATCCAAAGAGGTGTTTCAATTACAGAGTGTTCCTTTGCAGCAAGGCTTCGCAGGCTTTTAAAATGGGTGTATTGCAGAATCTGGTTTTTGTCTGAAGTCTGCTTGTCTGAGGGGTGCTTCGTGGAACAATTCAAAATGAACTTAGAATAGAGGGTACTCTCAAGGGATGAGCTGCACCGGGAATGGTGTTGGATGAAACAAGGTGCAAACAGTAAGATTGCACTCGGTAGACTGTCGTGGCAAGAGAAAGAACAAGCACTTACAGTAGCACTGACAAAGTAGGATCTTTATTTAACAAAAATAAGTTCATCTAGGATCATAAAGAGAAACTAGAATATGCATACCATTCTGTAAACGTGGATTCAAGGTTATAGCAAAAAAACGCCAGCTCAAATGTGTTTGTATGCTTTGAACATATTCCATGTCTCTAATATATAAACAGGTAAATGCAGAAAGCTGATAACTGTTCTGCAAATCTCAGACCTTGTATTTCTCACTTTTTTTACTGCACTCTCTTTTTTACTGCACTTTCTCTTTTTTACTGCAGAAGTAATCTATTTTTCCTAATTTTTTTCAATTTAACGTGAGAAAATAGCCCTAGATATTGAATTTGAAAATAGATGTCAGCTGTATACAGCTAAATTTAAATGTGATTTTTTTTTATATTATATATCATATATAATAATATATATATTTAATATATATATATTTTTGATTGATATGTGTGCGTGTATCCTCTTTTGTTTGTTTATTTTTATGAAGTGGAATGACTTGTTGATTTGAGTGAACTTACTGTGTTGGCCAAGAAGAGCTTCTAAGGTTCGTAGATTATAAGGACCAGAGAGGGTTATCTGTTGGATGGCATGGTAAACTTCCACAGAAAGGACTATGAGATTACCCAGTTTAAACTGGCATTAAAGCAATGTATAGTTGAATGCAGGAGCGAGGTTTTAATATTATTTGTGGAATATGTTCTTTAATAGAGGTTTCTGAAATGGTTAGCTGCTGATTATATAGAATATTAGCCTGGGGTATTACTCCATTTTAGGATACGGTTTTGTGTCATGAAATCTAGAAAGCACCGTGTGTTTAACCAAGTGAATTTTAATACTTGTTCAGATAAAGTCATGTTTGTTGGCTTATTCTAGTGTTTTTGGAAAGGAGAGACGAACATAATTACCTTCACATACAAAACGTTACGCAGAACAAAAAAAAGAAAGATGAAGAACTGAGTACCTAGGCAGTATCTGGGGAACTTTGGTACAGGTGTGTAATTGCAAAAGCGAAGAGTTCAGAATTGATTCCTCAATGCTTGATACTGTGTATCAAGTAGTATAACGAGTGCTTGCATATAGACAAGATGATAGGATAAGTATTACATATTAAAATTAACTCATGAATATTGACACAGCATTATGAGATTTGCTTTCGCAAACTGGGGAATATTTAAGCTTATGACACTGACATGATTTACCTGATGTAAATGAAGAAGCTGTTTGTCTCTTGCACTTGGTAGCTTGACAAGTGGGCAAGAGGATAATTTTTCCAACTTGAATACATTACTGACACTTTTGTAACAATACCTCGCAGTTCTCAAGCAGTTTTTACTGCTGATCTTGAATCCTGTTTACACAAAAACAATGTGGAAGTCAATATTATGAGTGTCCCCCCAGTTCCCAGTTTATATTTGTAAATTACTTTTCTTACTATTACATGTGCATGCATTCTTCTTAATACAGAGCTTGTTGCGCCGGCAGATCTGTGGATTTAAATAGCTGCCATTAATACAAGCAAATAATGACAGAGACTTCACATTGCATGAGGTTACGTTTTACATCTTAAGGTTGTCAAATAAGTGTTGTTCTTATTGTTATTTTGATAGATATTTAAAACCAAATGCAAGTATTTTGCTCAAGCCCTCTGTAACAGGGCTTTGATTTTTGGAGGAGCAACTCTTCCACTGTTCAGTATGACCTTACTCACCACATTACTGTTGAATGGTGCAACACATTCTGCCTTAGCTTTGAAGTTTAAGTCCTTAAGCATAACCTTTACCCCCAAGATTTAACTCTAGTTAATGTGTGGAGCCCCACAGCAGCAAATTCCGAAGTGTCTACGTGCATGTCTGATGTCAGTGTGTCTCCTGAAAGTTCACCTGAAGGTTTGATAAGGGTCAGGGTCTGGTATTTCATCCAAACTCACTTTTGTCTGCAGGTCATTACTTGTCGCTCCTTATCACTTTCCTGAGAACCCTGCAGGGTTACATAGGAGACATCTGTCCAGTTTCTGGAGGGAAAGAAGTCTAAACCTTGTGAGATAGTGGGGAAAATAACTGGCATGTTGTGTGGGAAGTAGAAAATGCAGGTGAACCCTTTTTCACTTGAGATTTTTGGATCTACTTGTTTATGTATTGAAATGCTGATATATCCAAGGGCTGTGGGAGAGGTATTATTTCTGTATGAGAGTCAACGGGAGAGCAGCAGGCAATGAGGTCATCTTGTGGGGGTTGGAGTGGGAATGGAGCTGTGTTTGGGGCCTTCTGCCTTTGGAGTATCTCTGCACTCACGTTCCTGCTTAGAGGTAGTCCTGGACAGCATGGAGATGAAGAGCCAGACAGCAGGGACTTTTAACAGTGGTCACCTCTGGTGTCTGTTGTAGCAGGTGAAGGATCTGCACCCCTCCCAAGCTTGAGAAATTTCCTGCTTTTACTAGGGGCATACTTACCCTCTGAACTGCTGCAAAGAGCTGTCTGCTTGCTTTAGGGGTGTCACTTTGTTCTCCAGCACTGAATGGTTTGCAGAGCGCTCTATGGGTCGCTTTTTTTATCGTTATTTCCATCTGTGAGTACAGCAGTGATAAAGAAAAATGGGCTTCAGCATGCTCAGTATGCTCACGATCTCTGGCTCTCTTTCCATTACATCAGATGCAGAGGGCACAGAGGAATGAATAAGGCAGTGTATTTCTTCAATGAATACTGAATGGGTGAGTGTGAGCCGACAGAAGCTTTCTCCAGAAAGAAGTGGGGTGTTGTAAGGGCTGACATCCGCACACGTGGTAGGAGGGGCAGGTGAATCACTTGTAGCTGAAATTTGGAATTTGCTGAATTGGAATTTGCTGTCTGACTTCATTAGATCTTCAGTTTTGAAGTTGATATTTTACCCTAAAAGCTTATTATTATTATTATTATTATTATTATTATTATTATTATTATTATTATTATTTCTGGGCAGGATTAGCGTTTCAACTGTTTCTTGAAACAAATGATTGTCATGGATTTGTTCCGAGGGCTAGACATTAACTTCAGAATTGGAAACTACTTTGCATAAGCATATATAAAACCCTAGCCTTGTTAGTATGGCAGGTTCATTGCCTTAGGTATGAATTCAAATTCACAAAAGCCTTACGAATCACTTGTTTTCTGCTTTTAGACCAGTTTCTAGTCTTCCTTCAAGATGTTGTCATCTGTAAACAGCTGTGACAGTTTCATGAGTCTTTTCATGTGAGTGTGAAAGAGCAGAACATGAGCATGCTGGGGACCATGGCTCCTTGTAAGGAGGCTTTCTTCCTGCAAAAGAATAAATATTTGTTACTTTTTTTCTGCGTTCTTTACAACACAGCCTTTTTTCATAACCACACAAGGAGATTGGTGGCTTATAGTCTGGGTGTTCTGTAACCAAGCATAGTAAACTATACATAAATCTTGAAGTGAAGATTTTAACAGAACCTTAAAAGGAAGTATTGCATTGAAAAACTTTTTACTTTTTTTTTTTTTTTTTTTTTTTTTTTTTTTGCTAAAATTTTTAGTTAAGTCTGGGAGGTTTTTTTTTTTTTTTTTTCCTCTGTTTTCTTTATTTAAAGATGGACCTTCACTCTTAGCTGTAGGAAGGCAGGAAAGGAAAGGTATTAGAAAAACAAGTGTTTTATCCATGCGTGCATTAATTGCCTACATTTTCCATCTGTTAATGAAACACTTGACTCTAGCAATTTCCCAGTACCTTCTGCAGTGATAACCTAAAACAAACAAACAAAAAAACACTTTAATTCCATTAGCTTGGGGAGGACTGAGGCCTAGCTATTTCTAAATTTTTTTTAACCTAAAAAAAAAAAAATCATTTAAGGAAGAAGGATGGTGATCCCTTGAGTAAGTTGAAGTTATATAGTTTTTAAAGAAAAATCTGAACGTGGCAGACTTCTCAAACAATGATGTTTGTAAGCAGAAGGATGCTGCTTTGAGCTAGGTCTGATAGTAACTTGAGAGAGCTCACTATCCAAGTTGGTTGGTTTTGTTTTTGTGGGTTTTTCTGTTTTTTTTTGTTTTTGTTTTTTCCCTGCTCAGCATTTCCATGCTGTTAAGCTAGGGTGGGAAGCACCACAGAATGTATTTTATCTGGGAGGACTTCAGTGGTCTAACAAACTTGGCATTCAAATGCTGAGGAAAAAAATAAAAACTTAAGTTATATGTTCCTTGTGGCAGCTTCAGTAATAATGAACATTTTGTGGCTTTTTTCTCCTCAGCAAAGATGAAAATGAAAGTCTAGATTTTTTTTTTTTTTTAATGGGCTATTCCTGCAGTGCATGTACATCCTTGATAACAGCATGCGTTTTGTGAGTCCATGGTACTTAACCTTGCATGAATTACATCTCATGGAATCATTGAATATCCATAAAGGACCCATAACGACCACCAAGTCCAATCCTGTGCTCCATACAGGACCTCTCAAATTCGAACCCTATGTTTAAGAGCGGTGTGAAAATGCTTCTTGAACTCTGGCAATGTGGGGCTGTGCTCACTGCCCTGGGCAGTCCGTTCCATTGCCCACTGCTCTCTGGTGCAGACCCTGTCCCTGACCTCCAGCTGTCCTCCTGACGCAGCTCCATGCCGTTCCCTCGGCCCCGTCGCTGTCACACAGAGCAGAGCTCAGCGCTGCCCCTCTGCTCCCTGTGAGGAGCTGCAGCTGCCATCAGATCTCCCCTCAGCTCCTCTGCTCTGTGCTGAGCAAACCACGGTACCTCAGCCCTTCCTCATACACCTTGTCCTCCAGACTCTTCACCATTTTCATAGCCCTGCTTTGCACACTTACGCAGACATAGCATGTTAAAGAGCTCTCTTGTGTCGAGAGACCCAGCTTTGCACTGGAGGCTAGATGGAAGGGAGCTGTGGTGTGACAAGCACCTGAGCAGGAACTTTGTGTCATCTGGGATGGGATTTCTTAGTTCTGCAGCACGAAAGGGCTGAGTGCTGGCAGCTCTTACAGCAGCCTAATGGCATGCAGTGGCTGAGAAGGTGGCTGCAGGTTTGGGCCCTTACTGTGCCTGCTGGATGGTGTCTGCTGTATAATGTCTTCTGGTGATATGTGCATTGATGCCTAGAAGTTTGTGAGGGGAGCTGGCAGGTGGATTCATACTGTAAAACTCTTTGCTTTTCTACTGTTTTATAGTAGGGGGGTTTGAACTTCTTTCCAAATACAGAAAAAGGAAAGAGACAAAGTAGAATAATAAAATTCTTACCCTATGATTTCTGTTTTGTTGTCCTGAAGCACACTTGAGCTAGGTAAAGGCACAGCTTGCTACCAGGAGCCACCAGCCTGACCAAAGATGTCAATTGGCATCTTTACAGGGAGCAGCATGCACAGGTAGAAAGCAGTTCAGTTCAGTGTCACAAATCTGGTGTACCCATTGGGCCTGCAGGAAAAGCAAACAAATGGAGTCTACTATGGAGACCAAGAGGGGTAAAACTTCTTCTGAAGAGACCTGTTGGAGGTTGCTGCCTGGACAGGAGGTAGCAAGACCAAAAGGACAGTTGTTTTGGTAACCAGAAGAAATATTTCTTTGTGAGACACTTGTAAGAAGTGTTTCTTTGTGATTGAACATCTGAGTTCCTGGAGAGTAGTCAGATGAATCTGAGGGAAATCCTGCTTTGGCTCTGGCCTATTAAAGCCACTCCCAATGAGAAGACGGTGGAAAGTGGGCTGCTCCATCAGAGCAGGGGGAGTGGATGCCACGTGCTGATGTCATGTTGCTAGAGGGCCCCACTGATGGAATTTTGGAGGTAAGTCTTCTGCAGTAGTACTTGGCCTTCAGCTTGCAAGGGAAGCAAATTGTGGAGGATGAGCTGTCCAATTCTTCATGAGAGCTTTCTGGAAAAATTTGGGATTAAGAAGAGTCTTCCAAATTAGAGTTTTGAGAGAGAGGAGAAGAGCCAGTTAGCAGATACCAGAAAGCAGGGGAGAATCATCTGTATCTTCAGTTTGTCAGTTCTTTTTGCTTCCTCCCTTTCCTTTTACTTACTGCACTTAACAGACATTATTCTTCATCAAGACTGTGCTCTGTCACACAACCATACTCAGTTTCATGTCCCTTCTCCTTTCTGCCATACAGCAAAGTACTGTTTCCAGCCTCAACATGCTGTCTGTATTTCCATGGTGACTTCTCATGGCTGAAGCTTTCCAACGAGGCACGTGTATAGGTCCATTAGTCCTGATAGCAATTGGCCTTCCCAAGGAGCCTTCCCTTCTTGTGTTACTGGATCACCACAGGTGATCTAAATGCTGTTTATGTTAAGAGTCTTTCTGGGAGGTGGGGAAAGCCTTTGTTTTCTTCCAGTCTTTGCAAATAGCTTAGTGTGTGAAGTAAAATGTCAGGAAAGGATGTCAAACTATGCTTATGCTTTGCATCTGGCCTACGTGTTTAACTCTGTCTTTGGTGAGCTTTTGGATTTTCTCTAGAGTAAGGCGTTGTATTCTGCAATTATTTAAGACATTCCTGAGATGAGAATCCTGAGAAAATAAGCCTTTAATCTTACCATACATTCTTGCCAATTCCAAAGTAGTATTAGTTTTTAATATGAGGAATATAATAAATACAGCTGTATGAAATTGGAGTGGTCAACCATGTTTCTGGATTGAGCCTTTCAACATAGCTGAATTGTGGACCATCATACTGCTTGCTTGTCTGTTGTTTTAGCTGACATTGTAGACCTGTAACCAAAAATGTGCTAAGTCACAAAATCCAGAAGTTAAGCTGATGCAAGAGTCTTGAGCACATTTTTGAACATCCAGATTTGAAATTATTCAGGTATCTCAGTATTTTCTTAAGGATTGAATTTAATAAACTAGTGGTAATACAATCCTTGCAGAAGGGACCCAGAAAGCCACAGTAAGCAGAACTGATGGCTAGGAGGCTCTTCAGGTGCTGGATGTTTTCTGTGAGCTGTAGTGTGCTTCTGTTCCTCGCGGGGGACATCTGGTTTGCATGGCTCACAGAGGAAGCAATTTAGGCAAGGGGCTCTCGTCTTGCTCTGGTCACTCTTCCAAAATATGATGCAAGTGATAGTTCACCTCTTTTGCTGATTTTATAAGCTTGCGTGTTTAAATTGCACACACATGGTTTTTCCATATGTAAGATATATTATATGAAAGAGGATTTTTTTTATGCCTGTCAGCAGGGAACATGCAGCTTACTAAGCTTTCTTGAGTATAATTTTAAATTGAGAAAATGCTTCTATATAAACTGAGATTATCTCATCACAATTTTTTTATGACTGTTAATTAAAATGTGAGGAAATCCTTTAGAACAGATTTGCAGTTTTGAGACTTTTATGAGACTTAACTTGAGAGATCCATTTTATAGTTATGCTTTCTTATTAGTTTTTAGATTAGGATATGGTTAAATGCACAGCTATCAAATCCTGTGATGATAACTTGTTTTTTTCTGCAGTGTATCTTAAGTCAGTTATGGTCCTATTTGTTTGTTGTTTCTGCCCCACTTTTCAAAGATATATTGTAATTATCTATTGTAAATGCTATTAAAACTAAAATCCCCAAATAGTTTTAATTTGAACGTGTGTTTTTCAATATTGACTTTCAGTGAAGAATATTTTGTTAGATTATTGTGACCAGTGATCATCTAAAATGTTGCAGCTCCCTCTGAAAATATATTTTTCTTCAGATTAGCAGACTTCAAAGCCAAAGTGATGGAAGGATCATCATGTCTGACTTTGAGATACCTGAGATGCTTTTCAATGATTTTAATGGAGAATTGTAAAATCTTGATGCATAGTTTATAAACTTGTGATAGGAAGAAAGCTTACTGGAAGAATGGGAAGCTTATTATACACCATTAAGTGCTATGCTCTCTTTAGCCATGTGGACATGTGTGTCAGTAGAAGATTGATATAGCTGAGGGTTTGAAACTATAAGGCACCACGCCTAGCTCTGGTGTAGTGTTTTCTGCTTGAACTTGTGCTCAGGCTGAAAGAAAATGAAAGATATGAATGCTGTTTTGTTTTTTCTTTTTGCCTTGCTCTAAGCATGCCTCTAATATCACAACATCACGAATCTTTTAATCATGGGCTTATCTGTCATCTCAGATGCCTCAAAGTCCTTTAATTGCAGAATTTTCCAGTCTAGGAATAAATGACACAAGGAGAAAAGTGATTAGTTGTAAATTGCAAAGGAAGTCAGAGTCTATCAGGAGAGAACGTGGTGAGGATTCCAAGTCCCTGTGCTTTGATTTGTTTGTGTGCATGACCGTGTGGAGAGCCTTGTGCTCTAGGCCAGCAGGAGTCTGTGGAAAGGAAAGAAGGATGCTCTTGTTTTCTCCCTGAGGGTCATTAAACAAGCTTTCTTTTTTTTTTTTTTTTTTTTTTTTTTGTAAAGACATGGAGAAGGACACCATCAGATAAAGGGTCGCATTGATCAAGCGTATAATGAGCTAGCCCAAGCACTTCTGTGGATGCACTTACCCTAGCAAACTTTACTATTGAAAACAAATCAGGGAAAGAAAAGCAAGGGATAATTGGTTGATATGCTGGCAATAATGCACATCCTGATAGGAGCTGTGTTAACATGAGCAAACTATTCTGATATAGCTAATTAATCATAATTGTCTACCCAACTATGCCTCAGAGTCTACGGTCCTTTTGCAGGTTTTGATGGAGAAAATAGTATGAGTGAAGTCTCATTGCTGCTAATTTTTAGGGGGAGTAACTTTTCAAGGCATTGTGGCTTTTGTTTATCCATACGCAAGTGGAGAAAAATAAGAATAGAAGTTGAAATGAGGAGCAAAGAACATTTTTAAGGGAATAAAAAGAATCTTTTGATGTGTCTCCTGGGAGAAGGGCATTGAAAGGCGGTGGAGAAGAGGCATCTGTCTGTGCTTTCAGAACCATGTGGAAGCAGGGTCACTATTTCCTCTTGTCTTATCTGAGCTCCAGGTGCTCCCGCCGTGGTAGTGCTAGCAGAAGCAGAGGGTTCAAAGATGTGTGGCCACATCTCTGCAACGTGGTTGAGACTTGTGGGTGCTCTTGACTCAGATTTCCTTTCAGAAGAGTTCCTTTTGTTTCTGTTCTTGCATTGGGGAGAAGTTTACTTGCAGTTTTGCTTTCAGCAGTTAAAATAAGATGATAGTCTTCCTGAAGCAACTTTCACATCCCCTTAGAGCCATGCTACAAAGCAATTTCAGTTGTGTAACTGCCCATACTGATTTCTGACTTCCAAATTTCAGTTCTGGGCTATAGAGTGTCTTCAGCTACTTTATTCCTCTGGTGGCTTATACGGGTTGGAGACTATTTCGCTTGCTCTTTTTCACTTGTTGAAAATGAATTCAGAAGAGCATGTTTTCTACTTCAGGTTTCAACCTAGCACCATTTTGAATGTGAGTTCTAGAGGAAAGAAGAAAACCTTAAATGATCCTTTAAATTTAGAATGTTTTTTTAATGTATTTTAATTTTTTTAACAGTTTTTTTTTTTTTTTTTAATGGATTTCCATTTCCTTTGAAACACTTTGAATCTTTCCATGACTTCAGAAATATCCAAGTGTATTGATGTCAGAGCAATCTGAGCAGGAATTTAGTATCTAAACAACCCCTGTAAAAGTAGGGCCGTTCCCAGGGCACTCTGAATACTCCCATGAATAACGTCTGATAACTATATATCTAATTTGTTTTGGGTAATATGCCAAATAATATACCAAATGCACTGCAGTAGTCAAAGCAATATGAATTTTTGGTGATGATTTTAGTTTATTCTTCATTATTAGGAGGAAAGCAGGCAGTGAAACGGGTGAAACATGAAAATATCCATGTTTCACATACAGGCTTTCTACCAGTGTACTTACAGCATCACCAAGGTTGGAAAAGATCTCGAAGGTAATCTAGTCCTACTGCCCAACTGCCTCCAATATTTCCCCACTAAACCATGTCCCTTACTGTAGTATCTAAATGTTTCTTGAACACCTCCAGAAATGGTGACTCCTGCTGAATCATATGCACGTTGGTAAGTGTGAATCAACTGTATAGCTGGTACTTATCAGAAGGTAAACAGTTTTTTTTTTTTAACATTTGTTAATCAATTACCTAGCCCTGGACCTCATTAGCCAAAGTTGGGAGATATAATGATCTTTAGTGAATGCCTACATGTGATTTCCATGTAATTATATGTGCTGTGTTTTAGACAGATGGCTAAGGACAAAGATGGTGGTGTATACTTTTCCACTACCTGCAGACTTGCTAATTTTTGCTTGTGGATATAGATTACTTTTTATTTAAAAAAAAAAATAATAATAATCCTTAGCATGAAGAGGAAAACCTTAAGAAGTTTTGCTGAATCTCTACTGGATTAGTTTATCCCTGAGTGGTCAAAATCTCCCGACAGGGGAGAGAGCAACTAAGATAACTCTTTTCTTTCCTATTACTTCTGTTTTCCTCTGATTTTTCTCACGAAAGAGCTGAAATTCTTTGCAGAAGTTACTTTTTGTGGGTGACAGGCTATGAATGCATTGCGTCAGAAAGCTATCAATCTTCCTGTCCTACTAGCCCACTTAAGACTCTATTCAGTGTCCATACGCAGGCTCTCATGTTCCTATTCTTGATAGGTCTTCTTATCAAATACTCCTTTATTTTTGTTCGTATGTCCTACCATAGTTGCTTATTTTACTGACTGTCATTTCTGATTGTATGTCTGTAGGCTTATGCAGGGCATATTTCAGGTCCTTTTTTGGTGTATTGCAGCATGTTCTGTCAGTTACATACCTCTGCATGGCTTCTTTCATTGAGTTACTTTTTAAAAAAAGTTTGGAGATGCAGAATACTCATCAGTTCTTTAAAGTTCCTAATATCTGAAACTGTAGCTATCAGAGATCATTTGTACTAGTTTGATCTGTTAGCCACAAGTTCAGGTAATTTACCAGTGAGAAATTTAATTACTTTTATTTCTCAGCTATTTTGCTTAGGGTGAAATTAATTTCTGGTACAATTGGCAGTCTTATACTTTTTGAAAACTTTCAATGATTTATTTTTCCACAAGTGCTTTGAGCTGTACTGAAACTGCCTTCTTTACGTGAGTTCTTTTTTGTTTTTTGCTTCCTACTTAATGAAGAAAAAGAATACTGCGTAATGTTAGAATTACAGAATCATTTGAGTTGTAAAGGAACTTTGTCTAGTCCAAATCCCCAGCAATGAACAGGGATGCATGCCTACAGCTAGATCAGGTTGCTTAGAGCCCCATCTAGCCTGACCTTGAATGTCTCCAAGGACAAGACGTTCAGCACCTCTCTGGGAAACCTCTTTCAGTGCTTCACTATATAGCTAATCTAAATCTTCCCTCCTTTAGTTTGAAGCCATTTTGAAACCCAACGGAAATCACAGCAGGTCCTGCTAAAGAGTCTGTCTCCTTTCTTACAACCCCTCTTTAGATATTGAAAGGTTGCTGTCAGGTCTCCCCAGGGCCTTTTCTCCAGACTGAACAGATCCAGCTCTCTCAGCCTGTTCTTGTAGAAGAGGTGTTCCATCCCTTGAATCATTTTTGTGGTCCTCCTCTGGATGTGCTCCAATAAGTCTGTTTCTCATGTACTCATAACTCCACGCCTGGGCGCAGAACTGCGGGTGAGGTCTCACTAGCGCAGAGCAGAGGGACAGAGTTACCTCCCTTGGCTTGCTGGCCACGCTGCTTTTGATGCAACCCAGGATATGGTTGGCTTTCTGGGCTACACGTTGCTGATTTATGTCCATCTTGTCATCCACCAGTATCCCCAGGTCCTTTCCAGCAGGGCTGTACACTATTTTTGCATCCCGCAGCCTATACTGATAGAAGGGGTTGCCACAGGTGTAAGACAGGTATAAGATTTTGCACTTGGCCTTGTTGAACTTTATGAGGTTAACTGGGCTCTCTTCTTGAGCCTGTTTAGGTTTCTGGATGGTATCCTGGCCCTCAGATGTGTTGACCACATCCTGCAGCTTGATGTCTTCTGAAAACTTGCTGAGGGTGCACTTGGTCTCAGTGTTGATGTCATTGATGAAGATGTTAAAGAGCACTGGTCCCAGTACTGATCCCTGAGGGACACCACTTGTGTGTCTGATCTCCATCTTTCACTGAGCCACTGACCACTACATTCTAGATACGATCTTATAACCAGATCCTCATCTATCAAACAGTCCACCCATCTAGTCCATATCTCTAAATCTTTAGAGAAATATGTTATAGGAGACCATGTCAAAGGCCTTGCTGAAGTCCAGTAAGGGTTCTTCCCTTGTCCAGTGACACAGTTATGCCATGATAGAAGGCCACGAGGTTGGTCAGACAGGACCTGCCCTTGGTGAAGCTGTGTTGGTTATCCCATAACACTTCCCTCTCTTCCATGTGCCTCAGTATAGCTGCCAAGAGGATCTGCACCATGATCTTTCCTGGCACAGAGATGAGGCTATCAGATTGGTAGTTCCCTGGGTCATCCTTTCTACCTTTCTTTAAAATGAGTGTGATGTTGCCTTTCTTCCAGTCACCAGGGACTTCATCTAGCTGCCATGACTTCTCAAAAATTGAGAGTGCCTTGGCGGCTGCATTAGCCAATTCCCGCAGGTCTCTGGAATGCATCTCATTAAGACCTTGAAGACTTAAGGACATTCACGTTCCTCAGGCAGTTGTGAACCTGATCTTTGCTTATAGCAGGAGGGGCATTACTCCCCTGGTCCACGCTTTCTAAACCATCCACTCAAGGGCTTTATGTAGAGCAGTTCCCAGTGAAGACTGAGTCAGAAACATTTTTGAGTACACAGCCTTCTCCTTGTCTGTTGTTATAACCTGTCTGTATTGCTCACTAGGGGGAGTACCCTCTCTTGGACTTCTGTTTTTCAGTTGATGTACCTACAGAATGCTTTCTCATCCTTCTTTTCCCCTTTCTGGTTTCAGGTGGGCCTTGTCTTTCCTGATCCCATCAATACACAGCTCAGCAGCATCCCTATACTTCTCCCAAGGTACCCGTCTGCTTCTGCTGCAGGTGCATCTTATTCTTGCTCTCCAGGTTTCTACCAGCAGGTTTACATTCAGCAATGCTGTTCTCTTGCCTTCCTTTCCTGACTTCCTCCACCTGGGGATGGAGAGCTCTTGTGCCCTAAGGAAAGCTTCCTTGAGAGTCTGCCAGCTCTGCTCCGCACCCTTGTCCTTGAGGTCAGATTCCCAGGGAGATGAGACGGGAGGTTTAGGTTAGATATTAGGAGGAAGTTTTTAACTCAGAGAGTGGTGAAACACTGGAATAGGTTGCCCAAAGAGGTTGTGGATGCCCCATCCCTGGAGGCACTCAAGGCCAGGCTGGATGTGGCTCTGGGCAGCCTGGTCAGGTGGTTGGCGACCCTACACACAGCAGGGGGGTTTGAAACTAGACGATCATTGTGGTCCCTTTCAACCCAGGCCATTCTATGATTCTGAGGAGCTGGAAGTTGGTTTTCCTGAAATTAGTTTCCTGATTTTTACCCTTTGCCTGTCCAATTTCCCTCAAGAGTGTGAACTTCTCCACTGCATGGTCACTACAGCCTGGTAGCCTCCAATTCTGATGTCACCAGTCAGTTCACTCATGCTGCTGAGCAACACGTCCAGCATTGCGTTCCCCCTGGTGGGGCTGTAACCTGGCTCAGGAAGTTATCTTCGATATATTCCAGGAGTGTTGTGGATCACCTGCAGCTTGCTGTGATACTTTTCCAGCAGATGTCAGAACGGTTGAAGTCCCCCAATAGGAAGAGAACTTGCTAACGCAATGCCTCCTGTAGCTGGAGGAGGAAGGCTTTACCAACAGGCTGTGCTTGATCAGAAAGCCTGCAGAAGACTCCAGCCACAAGTCTCTCTTCGTTGCCTCTGTCTGTAATTCTGGCCCAAAAGTTTTCAAGTTCCTCATGGCTGCTGTTCAGGGACAGCTCTTCATACTCTTCCTTCCTTGATGTAGAGGGCAGCGCCTCCACCCCTTCTTCTGTACCCGTCCCTTCTGACCAGCTTGTAGCCATCAATAATCACATTGTACTCATGGGAATCATCGCAACAGGTTAATTCATAGTTTATTTACATAACTATTTGTTATTTAGTGTTCAAGGCCAGTTTTTATAGTCCAGTTAGTTCTTGGATCACAGCACATTTTAGCCTCTTGTTTTTCAAAGAGCCTTTCATCGGCACTTGTCAGGTTCTTGTTAATTGCTTTCACTGTCTCTATCTGATCTTTTTCTTAAGCAGACTAAATTAAAGTTTTCTGATTGCTCTATTTTTAAACTGACAGATAATTTTTATTTCAGTCTTCCGTGGTGGAGATCGGTCGTTTTCAGCTTGCAGAATTTTGTTTTTTGCTGTTGCTTCTCAGGCCCTTACTGGGAAACTCAACTGCCTGCTGCAGATTACAGCAGCAGGGAAAATGAAGGCATTTCCTAGGTACGCTTGATATCTTTGTTTAACCAGAAATCTTTATTTAAGTGGAAGCAATGCTAAAAATAGCAACCTGACTAGCTTGGTACTTGTTCAAGTTTCATTTTCTGTTTTTAGCCAGGCTATTTTTCCTCTGTTCTCCAAGATTATGGCAGCCTTCTGAAGTTGCCCTGACTTTGTGCACAAATTGCAGCAGGGAGCACTGATCACATAATTTGTTTAACCAACAACAACTCTGATGAGCAGGGGGATACAGGATAGGGTGAATTTCTTCTGACAGGGGCTTTCTGGGGTGCTAAGCACAGCTCAGAGCTGAGTGAGGACTCTTGTGTGAGCACAGCGCTTTGGTGTGGTGACATTTAGGCATCTTCATGTGGTGCTGTGCTAGGGGCTGATTTATGAGGTACTGCACGGCTGCAGCACTAATGAGGCAAGTTTCCTCCTAGTTCTGATGCTGCCTTATTGAACAGTAGCTCAGAAATGCCTCAGCAGCAGAGAAGCAGTTGGAGATTTCAGGCTCTTTCTCGAAGTCCTGTGTGAACAGAAGAAGTATACATAGTCAGGTTTGTCTGTATATTGGAATGAGAAGAAGCTTTTGGTTTCTATTGATGTTCAGCACCTCAACAGCAGTGCTGCTGCTATCTGTCCAGGTAGAAGATCATGTGGAAGCTGTTCCCATCTAATTGAATGGTGGTGCAAGCAAAGACAGTTTGAGGTACTCAGGATACTTTTGATGAGTGGAAGCAAGTGAAGAAACCCATGAAGAACTCTCACCTAATGAAAGGACAAATGGGGTGGAGATGGAAAAGCTAAGGGGAAGGTAATGAAAGGCAAAGTAGAGGGAATATGAACTGTTGATAGTTGTTTTTTTTTTTTTTTTGTTTGTTTTTTTTTAAATTGTTATTGCATAGGTTGCCCTGAAAATAATGCCTTCTCTTTATTTCCATGGAAACTACAGTGGATACAAAGAGCCCAGTAGCATGCTGTTTGATAGAGCAAATTCTCAGCTATAAAACACTGTTTTTCTACACAGCCACCACCATTAGCTGTACATTTTCACCAGTGATGAACGAGAACTTGCCATATCGTCAAAATCTACACCTGCAGAGCTGATCCAACTATTAGTGTTGCTACTGCTGAAATGCACCACCCACCCCCTCACTGCACTCACATCCACTGTTTGGTCTCCATAAACATTCAAGAAGTGTTGATGAATGTCTCTGGCTGCCATTTTTTCTGCACAGAGGAATTCAGTTCCAGTCCTTTGCTTTATATGTACTTCTTGTCAGACATGATTTTGTCAGACTGCGCCTCTGCTACCATGTGTCACACAGCAACAAAATATAAGGGAATATTGGTGGGAAGGTTCAACTTCTGCTGCCATACCATCAACATCTGCCTCTGATGTCATGGGCCAACATCATAGAAGAGGAGGCATTACTTTTGGAGTAGGCCTCGTGTTATTAATATATATATTTTAAAATATATCTATTTCAAAACTCATCATAGTATTAGGCAATAAAAATTAGGAATGCTTTCTTTACTTCCTAGTTTGTTTTGCACAGCTTATAAAAATGATATAGCTACTTCATTTATGTCTATCAATAATTGAGTTTGTAATTAAATGTTTTATTACCAATAAACTTATGATTCACTATGTAGTGAATATTATTAAAGCCCATTTTATGTTATGAGTTTCTTCTGACGATCAGTTATACAAGTATTTTTAATTTAAAAATCAATGACATAAAGCATTTTGTTGGCAATTCATTTCTTTTCAGAATACAAAGTAGGAGAAACTAATACAACATAGATGATCCAAAAACGATGAAATCTTCATCATTTTTTTTCAATCTCACTGAGGAAATGCAGCATTTTCTTTCTAATCTTTAATGTGGATTGGGTGGGAAACATGCTGATGGAAGATACTTTAAACTTCCTCTAGTGTTACTACAGGTAAATTCAGTGTTTTGCTTTGTTACTCAAACGCTGTGCAAGTAGAAATGCAAGGAAAGCAAGTTAAAGATTTAATAAACTGGTATCTGCAGATTCATATGTAGCTCTGCAGGTGTTTTCTCATCTTGTCCTTTCTGTGGGATGCAGGGCAGTTTGTGCAGGGAGTGCTAGGATGGGTATTCTACAAACAACTGAATGCCTAACTATATTGGAAGGTGTTTATATACTTTAATAGTGATTCAGAAAAAAGGAAACAAAGCTCTGGCTGCTAATACATACATTTCTTCCAAATATTCAATTTATTTTGACATTAATGTTCTAACAAGTGTTGCAGTAAAGGGTCTCTGTTGTTGTTGCTTGTCATACTTTTAATTTTTTATTTTTTCACATACTTACAGAATAGGTGTAAGTACACCTATCTTTTTCATACTATTAAAAACAAAGAAAGAAACTAAGTGGGAAGAAAATATGTGGTTATGATCTAATTATGATAGTTTGACTCAATAGTTTTCAGATTATTTCCATTTCGATAAATTTGGAATGAATGTAACGATAGTTGATGCAATTGGAAGAAAAATAATTTTGACAGTGAAGGAAATTTGCTTTTACATTCAAAACCCCCAGTGTGTTTTGTTTACATATAACTGAAGTGCAGATGTTGTTTTAATCTGTAGGTTTACAATCCCTGTAAGGTCACTTACTGAGTCATGCTGAAGTAGATTTGATGTCAGTGAAACACAAGTTGTAACTGAATGATAAAATAGTAATATAGTATATTACAGTATAATTTTATCCTCTAATCTCTGTGTTACTGTTGAACTTTGATCCATTTGCCTAGTTTGTGCTTTAATGTTTTTATAGCATAGCCAAGTCAGGCTGACAGATGGAAAAATCTACATGCTTAAATTGATGAGCTCTACCAGCAAAAGCGTTTGGTGTGGATGCGGTGGTGAATGGGTTTTGCTGGCATTATACCTAATACCATTCCAAACTGTGATAAAGCTACCTTCACTGAAAAGGATTTGCTACAGCTGTGCTTGCAATCTCCAGTCTGGACTGAATGTGATGTGCCTCACAATGTGCTCTTCCATGGTTGACTTTCAACATCGGAGAGTGTTGAGGAATATCTGTGCCGCTTCCCTCTTTCTGCAGCTTTCCCTCAGGTATACCCAGTCTTCTCTGTAAGCAGTTCTTATTTCCATCAGCTTGTGTTAGAGGTGGATCCAAAAGTACAATGTCCTGGACATCTTGACCCCCTGAACAAGTTATGAAGGACCATCTGTGGAGTTAAGGTCTTTGAGGTCAAAACGCCCTTGGCTGGTAGAGATTCCGGCTAAGGCAAGCAAAGCTGGAGGATGGTATTGCAAGCTGGGAGCCTTTCTCAGTAATTTAGTAGTCTTTCTTGGACAAGACTGAAGTTCTATGATGTTGAATATTACTTAATGGTAGAATGATGTCATCTGTCAGATGATGTATCATCTGTCATTTCTGCCCTTTCATGTGTGAAAGATCTTTGAAGGATCTTTGCCCATCTCCCTCAACCAGTCTGTCCCCTTGACTGGAGAATGTTCCTGGGAACATGTGACTTGTTAACTTAGGCTTCACTTTAAGTAATGGATGACTTATTGCAGGAACAACCGTGTGCTTTTTCTGTAGCTCTTTGGATTTCTTTGTTGCTGATATGCTAAAAATAGTAAGGCAAAATGACAAAATGCCTTGGTGTTTCTTCTCTGTCAGGTCAAAGAGAGATTGAAGATTATTTCCGTGTTTACACTTGTAAAGGATTGCATGAACTAAGAAATGATGAGCCTGAATTATTTTTCAGCCACTGCGAAGATCTTTTAAATGCCACATCTTGTTAGGTCCTCTGAAATAAGCCCTTCAGTAACTTCTGATTTCAGAGTAAATAGTACAGAGGCTGCACTTCTAATTTAACTTTGTTTCAGGCATCATGGAATCAAAGCTTATTTTTGATGAAAGTAAGAGCCAGCTGTGGATACTTTCTTTTTGATTTATCTGTGTACAAACAGTGCCACCTGTAGATGTATAATAAAAATCTATTCCAGGAAGACTAGTGGAGGAGAAGAACTTCAGTTTAAGTTTAGTGTTTTTTTTTTTTGTTTTTTTTTCTTCTGAAAAGAATGTGCATAAATGCCTGTAGAGAGATGCTGGGCTGTTTAAAAATAAATAAATAAATAAATCATTAACTTCACTGCTGTTGTCTAATGGGTAGTTTTATGTATGATAAGAATATGTTTGAACTGCTTTTTTGTATGCAAATAGCAAGACATGCATACAAAAATCCTGACCTCTTCTGCTGCACTCTTCATTGAGTATTTCCACAGCCTTTGATGAGGCGAGAATGTTCTCCCATATTAATGAGACTACTCTGTCTGTACTGTACAGTAAAAACATTCTAAGGGAAGGAGAAATGCAGTGGTATGAGCGGACTCCTGATCACTGTAGTGTGTGATTGATACTACTTGTAGTTTACTCAGTGTGTTTTTCTTGTACTGAAAATGTAATATTGGAAGGTGTTTTGAGCTGGAACTTGACAATGAACATACAAGTGGCAAAGCAGTGGTTTCTGCATCAGCATAGTCTGTCTCAAAATTCTTAGCCTTTATTCGTCATGAGGACAGACCATTTGCTGAAGTTAGAGCTGATGCTTTGGAGTTGCTTGTCTTTAAACCGTAAATTTCAGTATTTCAGACTTCTTTTCTGTGGTTTGAGGAAACTGTTGCTGGACAATTTTTACTTTTCCTCTCCTCCCTCCCTTTCTTTCCCTCCCAGTCCTGACAAACTAGCTCTTTTATTCCCCTGTTCCTGTATAGCTCTTACAGCCTTGCCTCATCAGGCAAGGTAATGAAGAGGCACATCAGGCTGCTCTCATGATGCACAGTTTCCAGCTAATTGTGTGTGCTTGAATTGTCCTCTTAAGAGAATTCTCTTAAGATGGACTATGTGTCCCTTCACAGATGGTGCTTAACGTACCCAAAGGTGTTTTTGAACACCGAGGAAACTGTCCGCTACCTTCTTTCACTTTAGTTCATTTATATGCTGTGAAAGTGGGACATTCTAATTATACCTCATCACTTAGAAGGTCACTTCAGCAACTCTTCCAATTAAAATATGTACATCAGTAAAACAGAATGTGTTTTTTTGTTTGCTTTTGTTGTTTTGGGGGGGGTTTTTGTTTGGTTTTTTTTTTTTTTTTTTTTTTTTTTTTTTTTTGGCTAAGAGTAAAGCCTCACATGTCCTTTTGGTATTCATTATGAAACTTCAGTAAGTGAAGAAAACTAGTAGTTTCCTCATATAACATGCTGTTCTTTCCAAACTAATCTGGTATCATAGCACAGGGATTGTTTGCTTTAAACACTATTGTCCTTAGCTGGATGTAAGGTGATGTGTAGTCTCTACTGATTGAAACCTCAGCATGCCTTCTTGATCTTTTTTTTTTTTTTTTCCTTCTTTTAAGTCCCAGTAAGAACTCTTCAACTTAATTCCTTTAACTGATCTTAGAAGTTGCTTAATTTTTTTCAGTATTTTGGATTTTCGTGGTGAGTTACTCATACAAGCCTGCAAGTTAAATTTCACCTTTGGAAATATTGACTGCTATTATTTTTAAACATGCTAAAGAACCAGGGAAGTGTCTGAATGTTTCTAATGCTGGACAACTAATTTTGCCATATTTTAAGGTTATCATTCTATGACTGTCATCATTGTGGCCTACTGTCTGCATGCATGTTGCATGCGTAGTTTCTTCATTTTAATAAAACATTAAAGTACTGAATTTCTTTACTTTTGGCACACAAAAATGACTAAATTATAAGTTAATTGAATTGCATTTGGCAGTGGTGCAAAAGTTCTCCTTAAGTTCCTTTTATTGCTTAGACTTGAATAGCCTGCTCTAAAATATTTAAGAAAAAGATGTTTTGGTAACTATAAAAGCTTGGCGTTTTTCTGTAGGACTAATCACTGTATTTTACTCTGCTCATATTCTCATGAGCATCTGTTTGCATTTTGCCCTTCAGAAGTTTTACTAGGCTAGTTCTCAAGATACTACAATACCACTTACATAGGTATGTAAGATATTCTTGAGTGCTCTGTTAACACATGTTCTTCGGTGGTATTTGCCCTTTCCACTAAACGTTTTTAGAAGAAAAATGAAATTAAAGCTAAGCACAAAAGGTCTCTATAAATGTGTACTTTCGAATGTGTTATGCTTTGCTTAATGCACATTTTTTATTCACCATGTAGCACTCAAACAGAAGATGCAGTATCACAAACCACAACTCATCACTTTCTCTCTTTTGCTTTGCATACATGTATCTCAACACCTCAGGTCTTTCTGCTGTTTGTTTAATGCTAAGAAGGTGTAAGCAGAGAGATTGCAGAACTATGGAAAAAATGCAAATTTTCATCGTAAGAAATATCATGAAGACTCAGTCTGTCTTGTGCGAAGTATGGAGAGCAGCAGAAAATATCTCAAAATGAAGTACATTAATGAAAATTTATAGGACAAACAGTATATCTAATTTGTTCAATGAGACATCTGTACTCTTCCATCAAAGTATAATTTGCTAAAAGCTCATGTTGATTGCAGGGTTGAGTTTGACTTGTACTGGTGTTTGGCATATAAAAAGTTCTTGAATCTGGTCTTCGTATAGCATTGTAAGTAGAAGTAAGATGAGCGTGTTATGTGTGAAGGGAAAAGATGCATATATTTTGCTTTAAATTTTGAGGCCCTTTCTGAAGCAAATGAATGCAATATCTTTATGCCTCTAAAACAAGATCATTGCATTTCTGGCTGCTGGCTTTCAAGAAGAATTAAACATCTTTAGGAACCTGATATTTTTTTTTTTTCTGTGAGCATGTGACCTTGAAGAATAGTCCAATTTTTTATGTCACAGATTATTTAAATTACCACATTGACTAGACTTGTCACTGTCAAAGCATACAATAAGGTATCATGCTGCCTCTTACTGAAGTGAACTTCCAATGGATCAGTGGTGCTGATGCAACTGTCTGTGAAATGCTGATTGAAGAGGAGGGAAGAAGTATCTCCTGGAAAGGGTTGTCTGTCTGTGGACCATCCCCATTAGCTGTGGGAACAACCAGCTTGCTGCTGTGTTGTGGGCATCTGCCAGAAATGGAGGTATGGGAGCTCTTCCGCATGTTTGCGTCTCTTGAGCATGGCATTGAGCTGCTTGTGTGTGGCTCATTGTGTCCAACTGCTGCCAAGGCTGCCCTCTTCTGAGCAGGGAACAAGTCCTTTTGTGACTTGACTGTATGAGGAAGCGATTGCTTGAAGACCTTCAGCTCTTAATTATTTGAAACTTGAAAGGTATTTACAGAAGCCAAGAGGATGAAGTAATTGGAAAGTAGAATAAAAGCTGTCATAGTTTAGATTAAGAACCTCTTCTCTCCTTGCAACTACCTGTCGGCATGTTGTGAATACCAGTCCAAGATCATCATTCTGTCCTGACAGCTGGGGTTGTAATTCTATCACTCAGAGAAGAACCATTCAGAGAAAGTGACAAAAATGGTCATGTCTGTCTCTTGAAGAAATTATTAAAACACTTGCATAAAACAAAGTCCCAGAGCTCCTGTTTCTCTGCTCTTTTTGTTACTTATTTTAATTTATCATATACATCAAGGACCATGAAGCCTAATTTGCATTTGCTTCTTGCCAGTTTTTTTTCCTTCTGTCTGCATTAAAATGTAAATACGTAAGTATAGAAAAGTGTCCATATTAAGGATTCAGCAACTGCCTTGTTATAATTGAATTTGAGCCTGAGACTGGGCGTTTGTGCTGTGGTTGGTTTTATTTGCATTTGAATGATCAAGTAGAAACTTTGAATTGGATACTCAATTAGAAAATGTTATGCAGGTACATGAGTCTGTACTGCAGTCTCCAGAGACAAACTAATCTGTATAAGCCGAAGTTCTAGGCTGCTTTCTTGGAAATCCAGGCTTGTATTTTAAAAGTGTTATGTTTTTATATATATTTATATTCTACCAATCTCAGATCTAGAATTTCCACACATGGGAATTAGTACTTTGTTTCAAAAGTGTTGTTATTTTCTTTGCATTGGCTTGTAGAATAACAGGTTTAGCTCATTTTGCTCATTAGTTGTCTTGAAAAATAGTAATATCTATTATATGAAGTGTATGAGTTAACCAGAGGCAGTACGCTAATGAGCCCCAATCCACAGAATAGAAATCAATTAGATTTACTCCAACAGAGCAAAAGAAATAATTGTACATATTTTTAGAACATCTAGGATAAAATATACAAAAGTATGTAGCTTGGAAGCTGGTGTAATACAACTTGGAAGAGACTTTACAACTTGGCAGCACCAAATTGCAGGTGGAAGATACAGGCAGATAAACACTTGCTGTTAAGCTGGTTTATGAAATGCTAAAAAGCAACAGCATGACACTTCTAAAATGCCACTTCCTCACGTAACTTTTCTTTCAGAGACTTGTTTTAAGGTAGAGCGAAGAATGGGTCTAGAAGAGAAGGCAGAGTGTGAGCATTACCAAAGGTTAGGGTGGAAGACATGACATTCTCCTGATGGCCTTTAAAGCTTCTGCTTGAAGCATGAATCTCAAGCATACTATTGTGGGCGCAACAAACAAAGAGGGATTATCCTTAACAAAGGATAATAGATACTTCAAGCAAGAAAACATGAGAGATGTTGGAGAGCTGTGAGATATAGCAATAAATTGTTGCTAGACCTGTATTAAATGTACAGGGGCTTAGGTAGGAAGAAGATCCTTCTAGGAGAATTTGTTTAAAAATTCAGCAGACTAGAAAACAGTACTAGTCTCAGAGGAGTCCTGTGTTTCCTGTTCTATCACCTGCTGCTAATTTCAGGCCAGAGGGCACAGTGTGTTAAGGTTAAGCAGCTGGTTTATGCCCACATTGGAATTTCCTTTGGAAAGATTTATAGCAGCGTTAGTAAGAAAGAGGTGTGCAATCAAGACTGGCAGGGACACCCTGTATCACTAAGTCCAGACCTATATTATCCCAGATGGTCGTATAAATTCAATTTATGAATACATTGACTCCTTTTTAAAGCTGATCAAGCGTTCTGTTATTGTCTTTCCAAGGGCTAGAGAACTTTGGATCCTCAAAATGCAATGATAGAGCATTAAAGCTTTGTGCTGATATTTGAACTTTTCCTCAAACAGCTGTTTCCCATTTGCTTTATAGAGCAGACAGTGTCTTCTCTGTGCCCTCTCACATGGTAGATCCTCCCTTCCTGCAAGTAAGCATTCTTCTTACTGCTTCCAGTTGAATCAGGGGCTTCTTGAAAACACCTGAACAAAACTGAGCTGTTTAGATGAAATCATTGTACAGTAAATTGCAAAGATGAAGTCATTAATACTTCACATCCCTGAATATAATTTAAGTTCCTATTTTTGTTTCCTTTGAAATGTCATCATAGAGTTTATGTCATGCATGCCTAGGTTTGTCTGCTTTTACAGCATTTCCAAGTGAGATACGCTGGAGAACTTTGTGATAACTTTCTTCATGTTTCTGCTGCTCCACTCCCAAAGAAGTCCCAGCTCTTCCCAGGTGGTGTTCTCCCACTTTTTTACTGATGATAAGATCTCACTGCTCAGGTCGTGGGTGTTACCTATGCACTGTGAAGAGTACTGGTGAAAGCTGAAATAAAGAATTATGGTCTCAAGGCATCTATTTCCAGAAGCCTGGTGTTAATTTCTCATTTGTGTTAAGGCTTTCTTTCTTACATAGTTAGCTTTGGTATTTTTTCTCATCAAAATTTGATTTGCGAATGAACCCTAGTGATAAGGCTGCCTGAACAGCCTTGGTCATGAGTTGTCTAGTGCCATTGAATTGACTAAAGCTGTGGTGGCTGATACCAAATATGGATATTTGTTTTCTTCATGTCATAAATCTCGAAACAGACTTTTGTATTTCCTTATGTGATTTTTTTTTTTTTTTTTTAAATGTCATTCTGTAGAGCTGAGTCTAGTTTACATGTTACTGCATATGCATCTTTCCCTTCTGTTGATCATTAGTATAGTTTTTCTGTTTGCGTGCATGCAGTAATATATGCTTGCTACAGCTGATTGAAATGACTATAAATGTGTAGCTAGCTTTGGGTAGAAAGAAAGGGTAGTAGGTTTATTACTTAAACATCTGTGATGTTTTGGCTATTAGAATGAATATATGATACTTTAGGATACAGTTCAGCTCACTGTTCTTGATATTACGATATCGGTCCAAGATGAGACTTTTTTACCATTGATCAGCACAAAAGAGAGATGAATTTATACATTTTGGAAATAGAAGGTATGAGGAAGTTATCCAAGACAACATAAAGGAATATTAAAGGTAAAGCTGTAATAAATTTTTACAGTATTTCAAGAGTGAAAAATAATTTAATTCCTCTGTCATTAAAAGTAATTTTTAACATTTTAAAGTACATTATGTTGAGGGGGAAAAAAAAAAAGTAATGCATGAAAGCTGTACAAAATGAGGACTCAATGGAGAAAGGAGTGTGTTGGGAAAGAAGGGGCTAATCAGAAAGGATGTTATGTGAGAAAGCTGGAAAACACCAAGTCAATGTCATATAACTTCCTGTAACATGTAAATACATGTCTAATGTTGTTTTTTCAGTGTTGAATCTACTTATTTCAAGGTTCTGAGGAGAAGGCACCTAAGCAGCCTGGAGACTGATTTATTGTTACTGTGTGACTTGGGGAAAGGTGAACTGATCTTTCCAGTGCCTCAGTGACAATTCTGTGAGCAGAAAGATGCCTGGTTTCCAAAGGATTTACAGACTCCTTTTTTTCAGAAGTGTCTAATGGCTGAAAGTATCAGTAATGGTTTCTTCTTATCGTTTGAGAAGGTAACAGCATGAAAGACTGTGGAAGAACAGTGATTTCCAACTAACGTCTTCAACATGAATGTTTTACCTCTGCTGCTATGTGCCAGGACTGTTGCAGAAGTAATGCCTCCTATTTCATTATGTTGGTCCACAGTGTCAGAGGTGGATGTTGGTGGTATGACAATAGAGATGGAACCTTCCCACCAATATTTCCTTACATTCTGCTGCTGTGTGACAGACAGCAGCAGAGGGGCAGTCTGACAAAATGACGTCTGGCGTGGAAGTGCGTATAAAGCAAAGGAGTGGAATTGAATTTCCCTATGCAGAAAAAGAAACACACATTGACATTCATCAACACTTGTTGAATGCTTCTGGAGACCAAATAGTGCAAATTGTGCATGTGAGTGCAGGGAGGTGGTGGGTGGTGCAATTTCAGCAGTGGTGATAGTGACAGTGGGTCAGCTCTGCTGGTGCAGATTTTGATAAGCATGGCATGCAGGCTCTTGTTCATTGCTGATGAGAATTCATAGCCAGTAGTGGTGGCTATATTGAAAAACAGAGTTTTACAGCTAAGAATTTGCTCTATCAAACAGCATGTTACTGGGCTCTTTGTATCTGCTGTAGTTTCCATGGAAATAATTAGGAGGCATTATTTTTGGAGCAATTTTATGTTCACCAGTTTTGTGTTTGGTGTCACTGAAAATAGATGGTCATTTCTCTGAATGCCAGTAGAGCAATTCCCTGCTATTTCTCTCTTAGCTGGAAGAGAGGTTGCTCATTTTGTGCACCCACAAGCCAACATGAAGAGCTGATTCCAAGCATCCCTTTTCTATTCCCTTGTGATTACAAAATTAGAACGAATGGTTCTTCTTTTGTAGCATGTCTTGTCTCTTGCTACTGGCCTCACATTTCAAATGGAAAATGAAAAAATATCTTGTTAATTGTCCAGATATGCAGCTGGACTTAAGTCTCAGAAATGTCTTTGCACAATGGGGCTGACATTAGCTTTAAGTTTGTAGCTAAATGTGAAATATCTGTTGTTGTATGTTGTTACTGTGGAGTGTTAGCTACCTCTGGCTGTTCTAATGACAAAGTGCAAAGGAAAAAATTTCTTCTAAATTTATAAAACTGGAAATTGAAGGTAAAATATGGGAATGGTGTTGTAAGGCTGTACTGTTCAGAGATATAATATTATGACTTAGGGTGTATGGAAAATGGAACAAACTAAGAATATCTGTCTTTTTTTCTGTTTGTATCACCCCAACAGTAGGAAATTGTTGGTTGGATGATAGAATAGAAGGTGACCAATGTTGGTTGATCCTGCTGAAATCAGCCTCTTTGGTTATAGAAGCCAGTTTCCTTCTGTAGCAGACAGTGGTAGCTTATACATTATATTATTTCTTTTCAAAATCAAAGAATGTACTGTCTCAAGCACTGAACTGTTTTGTTTTTGCTTGTTTAATCAGTTTAGTGTGTTGTTGTTTTGCCTCTTAAACAATAAACAAAACTACAGAAGCAACAGAAGCATGAAAGTATTTTGAAAAATACTGTTTTTTTCCCCCTTGGGAAATAAGAGATCACTCCAAGTAAAAATAATAATAATAAAAATTAAAAATAAAAAAAGCACAGTGAGGATGGTGTTGCTCTTTTTTCCACTAACAGTTAAACAAAGGGAAAATATGTTATTAAGAAGAAAAAAATCCTCAAAGCTCCATTTTCTTATAGCTCAGTGTCTGAATGTAAATAGCATATAGCTATACAGCATGAGTTCTTACTTTCTGTGGCTGACTAGTAAATATGTAGCTTTGGCATCTTTTTTTCCCCCTGTGCTGAAGTAAATAATCAGGAAAAGATGGAAGGATAAGGCTCTACACATGGAAATAGCATTTATCATCATAGAGTCACTGAATGGCTTGGTTTGGAAGGGACATCAAGGATCATCAAGCTCCAATGCACCTGCTGCAAGCAGGGCCACCAGCCTCCACATTTAATAGGTTGGCAGCCTAGGTTTAGCTCTACAATAAGAGTAATATTAATCTACCTAGCATCCAAAATTGTATTCAAATAGTGCTCAAAACCTGAAAGGCTGAAACTGGACCCCATCTTTTATGTCTGATCTGTTTGCGAGAATTTGTTGAGTAGATATTCAAATGCTGAGATTTTAAACAAAGTTACGCTTGTGTGGGAAGAAACTGCTATAGGAAAAAAAAAATCACATATCTTTCCTTCTTTTTCCCACTCCCACCTTGTGTGGGAGGGATGTGGAAGGAAAGGACAGATAAAGAGATCAAAACCTGCAGAAAACTTACTTCACAGAATTACCTCAGAAATCGATCTGCCAGAAGGAATATACCTGTGAGAATGAAGACTGAGCATCTGCTGTCTAACTTGAAATCTTGTTCTTTCGTGAAAATAAAATATGATGTGCTATAAATGAAGCATTTCAAGAATGTGAACAAAGCCAAAACAAATAATTGACTTACAAAGCAGCTAAAGAACAGCTGAGCCATTAGAATAATTGCCTTTCACAACAAGATTTGTGATCTGATTTTCTGAGAAACTGGAGATATGGCTCTGGGTCCCCTTGATCAGTACATGACCTGCAGGGCTTCCTAGGACAGAGCAGGTGATCTGAGCAATCACTTCATGTACATGCATTGCTCTGAAAGTAGTGCCTCCCTTTTATTTCCATGGAAACTATAAAAGAAAAAAGGGTGTAATAACACTGTTAGTGTTTTGTAGCTGCGAATTTGCTCTGTTTCTCAGCATACTCACTGCAATTAGCTATGCATTTTTTGCCAGTGATGAGCAAGAGCCTGTGTGCTGTGCTTGTCAAAATCTGCACCAGTGGAGGTGACCTACTGTCAGCAGTGCTAAAATGCACTGCCTACTGCCTCACTGTGGTCACATCCACTTTTTGGTCTCCATGAGTGTTCAGCCAGAGTTGATGAATGTCCATCAGTGAGTACCATTTTTTCGCTTTTGCTCAAAGAGTTATGAAAGCAGTTATTGTTTGGAAGCAGTTCCTGTCTTTCAGGAGCCCTGTCAGTTTTCATTTATTTATTTAGTATACCTGTCTGAAGATAAAAGCCCCGTCTCTTGCTTGATACACTCTAAAGAACCTGATTTGTACTTTTTTTCCCCCCTGTAGTAGAGCCTGGTGAGCTTGTATCCTCCTACTTGGAAACATAGTCTGACCTTAGAAATGAATGCTTTTGTAGCCATGAGATTAACAGATTTCTGTGGCTTTCTAATCTGTAGATTCCATGTCAGCTAATTGGGCTGTGCTTTGGTAATAAAAAGCTTTTGGACATCTAGCCTACAGCTGTATCAGAAGGAATCCCAGTTCACTTTCTCTTTCTTGCTTCCTTTTTTCCTTTTCTTCCTCTTTAATCTCTTTTGTGGTGCGGGAAAGTCTGATTTGATGATGCTGTTACAGACTGATGAAGGGACAGGAAGATATTTCTTCATCTGTCATCTGAAAGTTGCAGAAAAAGCTTTTCACAAACTTTAAATACCAGTGATGTCTTAATTGACATCCATCTCTATTAGTGATGTGCAGCAGAGATGGCAGGGCTTAGAAATAACAGCCATATTAAAAATGATTCTGAAGCATTATTCTTTTCCTACAAAGGTTAAGTTTTATAGCTTTTTAAAAATAGTGTGTGCGATGGTTATGAATGCATTTGGAATCTTTTCATGCTACCTGAAATGTTAGTCTGGTAAGAGATGCTGAATATGCCTCTTCTCTGACCAAACAAATGGTGTTTCTTCTTTTATTAGAAAAGCACAGTGTGTTTTTGGGAATATGAACGCACCAAGTGTACTGTGCCTTATAAAGGAAAGCACTTTGGAGTCTTGGGAGCGAGGTTATTGGAGAGATGTGGGTGAGATACAGGTGTTTCATTGCACTTTCATCCTTCTGAAAGACACGTGGTCTATTTTCCTTGGCATCCAGATCAGACTACGTGACGATTGTCGTGGCCACTTCTACCTACTGCGTTACGTTACAGTGAGCAAGAGATGAAAGAAGGTGCTTAGCAGCTGGCAAGCAAGGGGACATTCCTGTATCTCAGCAGTTTCTTGTTCGCTTTTACTTCTAAGGGTGCATCTTGCTGTGTTGTGGGGATGGGGCTTTCCTTGGGGATGGGGCTGTGACCTTAAACAAAACTGGGGAATTCTGGTTTCTGTAACCTGAACTCCTCATGTTAAGAAACAACTTTGGCCATAACTAAGGGGTGTGCTTGGTTATTTTGTGGCTATATGCCCGTGAAAAAATCAAATTTCAATCAATTCCAGGTATTCCTGTTTGCTCGAGTTCAAGTGTTTTTCTTAGTAAATACATTCGCTAGGTAAGCAAAAGAAACTGAGGCTGAGAGATATTTTAAAGAAAGCTTGCTGGCAGTCTCACATAACTGTGGCATTCTGCAAGAAGGCAAATGATAGCTCTTGACAAACATGCAGGCAGGCTATGCCCTAACGTGCTTCATGACACTTTTTTTCTGATGTATGCAAGTAATGAGTGGCTGCATTCTCTGAGGGGGAAAAAAAAAGAAACTTGGTTTCAAGCATACAAATGGTTAAGATGGGTTAAAACCAAAATCTCTTCTGTGTGAGTAATGCCTAATTTGATTAGTGCTGCTGGTTGGAAATGTTACCCTCATCGGTCTTCCTTGGGCAGTCAGAGCTGCTCTGTCTTGCAGGATTTCACTGTGTGGCTGATGGGGATTGCAGAAGTGATCAGCGACTGTCAAGGGAAGAACAGCAGGAAATGCTATCACATGAAAAAGACAGGGGGCATTCATTTCATTTCTTTTTTTTTTCTTCCCTCTTGAAATGAGTGCATCTAGAATCCAGAGAGCTTTGGGGTTGAGACTGACAGGGAAACATTTTCTTTTACTCAGAAGCAGCTGTTTTGGCACAGCTTTTGTGCCCTCTCTCGGATGGAGCAGTCTCTGCTTGGCTGGGAATGATGTTTGTAACAAGGAATATGGAACCAAGCTGCCAAACATAACTGCCTGGCTTCCAGCATGGTCAAGTGCTGCACCTCCACCCTCTAGCTTCTGTGTCCCAAGCTGCAAATAAATCATGGATTAAATCTATCTCATCACATGTCAAGAGCTCCCAATGAACAACAATAAAAATTAAAAAAAAAAAACAACCTCAAAAGCAAATCCACTCTTAAAAGTGGGCTGACTTTCATAAGAGGAACTGTGATTGTTATAATCCGGTTACAAGTGATGGCGAATAATAATCTATTTGAACAGGTTGTGGATTTCTGACAACACATCCCTCCTTTTTGAAGGTAACCATAATGAAATGCCACTCATTTTTACTTCACTTCAGAAGAAACCTGGCAGAGAATTTTATCTGGCTAAAATGCCTTGTTTAACATAATCTCATGAATTTTTGTTTTGTTCAAATCATACCTTAGCGGTTTTTTGTAATGCAAAACATTCTCCAGAAAAAATTGTCTGCTCCTTGATGATTGACTTCATGCAGATCAGCGTGGTGAAACTTTAAATACAAGTTTGTTATTTGTCTTAATACTTTCTGAGTGCCTTTCTACATTCTAGCTGCAATTACTGAATGAGAGCACAAGGGCACGCGCTGCTCGGAGCACTTAAAAGCTTCTCCAGTCCAGCATCTTCAACTGCCTGGTTTTTATAAACGTAATTTTGTGCAATAGCAGTTTGATACTTATACCTAATGTGAAAGTACTTGGTTTATTAAGAAAGATAGATTGACTAAAAGTCTTCTGTAGTTCAAATTAAAGCAAGTCTGAGAGTTCTTACTTTTTGATAAAGCTATGAGTGTGTTCTTGTGATTCCTTTGTTAACAAGTGCACAGTAGTTAGTTACAAGGAGAGGCACTCAAACAGCTCAGCATTTAATGGGAATTGTTAGTTGTTTGATGGTGAACTGTGTTGGAACAGGATGTCAACTTTGTATAATTCTAGAAAATAAGGGGTTACAGTTTAAATTTTTGGGTTACTTATCTTTTCGGGTACTTATGAGTTTTTAATCTCAGCCCACTGAAGTATTGTGTATTTCCAGTCCTTTAAATTGTGTTGTAAAAGAAGGTTAAATAAATAAAAATGTCATGCACTAAAAAATGAAGTACAATTACTATCAAGTCTTTAAAAATTGGAAAAAATCTCTTAAGCCTGTAAATCTTCTCCATATTAATTTATGCCAAGTCTAGAAGTTTGATAAGCACTACTTATGGGAATACACAAGTGGTCCTGCTAAGAAGATCTCACTGTTGTGCTTACAAAGTAGTAATTTAAATTGCAAAGTAAATATGCTATTTTAGTTTATGGTTTATTATTAACAAAAAGTGTAGTTCAGTGCATCTATGAAGGCTGCTCCAAAAGTGCTATCTCCAATTTTATTATTTTGGCCCACAACATCAGAGGTGAATGTTAGTATGGCAGCAGCAGATGTCGATAGTATGGCAGCACAGGTTGAACCTTCCCACTAATGTTCTCTTACATGTTGATACCATGTGACAGATGACAGCAAAGGGGCAGTCTGACTGAGTGGTGTCTGATGTGGAAATGGGGATGGAGCAAATGTTTGTTGCTGAACTCATGTGGGGAAAAAAAACCCACACCCATTGACATTCATTCACGTTTGTTGAATGTTTATGGAGACAAAACAGTGGACCACAGTGACCACAGTGAAGTGGTGAGTGGTACATTTCAGCTGTGTTGACAGTGGGTCACCTCCACTGGTATGGTTTTTGACAAGCACGATATGCAGGCTCTTGTTCATCATTGATGAAGCACGTAACTAGTCACTATGACTATGTTGAAAAACAGTGTTTTGTAAATGAGAATTTGCTCAAATAGTGTTATGATGCTCTTTGTATCTGTTGTAGTTTCCATGGAAATAAATAGGAACATTACTTTTGGTACTTTTACATAGGTACTTTTACATAGGTACTTTTGTACCTATGTACATTTCAAAACCTTTTCTCTGGTATTAACTCATCCTTGTTTGTCTGAACCAAACAGGACTGAAGCCGCATCATATTCACCTGAAAACAGAGGGATTACCGCAATAACGTTCTCAGATTGAGTAACAATTCATTTTTCCATCTTTCTTAAAAACTCCATGTGATTTGTGGATCACGTGGACATCAGATGTTGTCTTTTCATTGTGCAAACTATGATTTCTCTCCCTCCACCCTCCAACTACTGGTATGGTTGTGGCTTGCGGGATCTTATCCGAACAATCCTTACTTATCTGTACATGATTACAAGAGGAGGAGTACCACTACTCATTATGCTGTTCAGGAAAATAAACTTTTCATTTTCAGAAGGTTTGGCTAGAAATTAATTTTACTGTTGCACATTTAGTGCTTTTGACTATCTAACTTAAGTAACACTTTCTGACCCCTCTTCAAAGTAGATTGCTGCAAGTTTTTTGGCTTATGCACAGATCACTCTTTTGTACAGCCATCTTGATGTTGAGTTTATGTCTGCACCTGATCTAACTAAGCTGTGGACAGATTTCCAGATCTACAGCAGCCCTGGGAAAGGGAGAGCAGAGCAGTGAGAACAGGTTAGCTTTGTGTGTTTTCAGTGGAGGAGATTGAGTTGAGAATGATGCTTTGAAAAATAATTTTTTTTTGGTTGAGCATGCCAGCTTATTTGATTGAATATACCAGCATGATCTGAGAAGAAAAGGATGTCATTTGCTTGTGAAGAAGGTGGCAGCTAAGGGGAGGCTGAGTTCTTAATGCTCATCAGAACTGCTGTTTGGAATTAGGGGTCGTGTCAGCAGATGCTACTTTAATCAAGTACATCTGTGGGTTTTCACCAGAAATGTGTGAAGCAGTTTTTGGCTAAGTTGAAGTACACAACCTCGCAGTCTTGACAGTAAGCTACTGTTCAGGGAAAAGCTTTTTGTTAATAAATAGGGTGAGGTGCTGAATTCTCAAAATGTGACCGGTGACTCTCAGTATGTGAGCTTACTGCATTTGCTTGCAACAGGGACACTGCTGTAGGATAATAGACTAGGGGATTGGAGAGGGTTGATCGTACAAACCCATAAGTATACAGACCTATTAGCATTTGAAATAAATAAATAAGAATCAGAGGGAATGATCCCAAAGATGTAAACAGTATGTCTCTTAGGGCATTAAGAGATCTGCAGTGACTTCCTTGGTGAGGAGAAATTTCTTCCTCTCAGATATTTAGGTAAAAGTTCTAAGTGAATAATAGGATTTTCATTATAATTTTTAGCCTCTGTTACAGAAGATGCCAGATTTTTTAAAATTTATTTTTCTGCAACTTCTGTTTATAAATTATGTCTTCTATGAAAATGATAGCTGGTCTACATAGCTGTCCAATTTACATTTAGCTGCATAATCAGTTTTTTAGCTTTCATCTCCCTAGATTTTTCCAAGATTAAGACGGGGGTGTTTTACCACTGGATGTACTTTTAGATATGTGCCAGTGGAATAAAAGTATTTAAAATAAATTAAGTAGTCCTGATTCATCAATATAAAATAATTATCATGGCATATGCCTTTTAAACTTGGTCTGGGAGCTGAGACACCAGCATTTAAACTAAAGGAATAAAAAATCTTTTAGAAAAATGAAGTTTTATGCAACAACAGGGACAGCATCTAACAGTGCAGGAGCAGCACCTAACAAATACAACAATGCTGTATGGTTTTGACATTGTGTTAAACGTTTTTACCCGCGAGTAATTGCCCTAATCATTTTTATGTAGTTCAGATCGTTATGTTCTGTAGCATACATTCTATAAACCTTCAATTAGAGCAGTTAGGCACTTGCACAGGTGTAATTTAGAGATGATATGATGAGGGTAACAATGAAGCTTATTTGGTGTTCAAGGAATTTTTTAAAGTAACTAAATTTCATAGCAAGACATATAATTAGATCTGTTATTAAAGGAGGAAGGTTATGAGGATATTGCCAGGTTACAGTGCACTGAATTCAGTAATTTAAGTTTTGGGTAGTTTTCAGTTGATGAAAAGCACAGCTTGAGTTCACCTGTAGCTTTTTCTCAACAACTCCTTAGTATTTATTATACATATTCCAAGAAAAAAAAAAAAAAGAAAAAAAAGAAAAAAAAAAGAAAAACACCCACAGATATGCTCTTTTGAAATTACAGCATGCAGATATTGAAACTTAAATACTTTAGCATAAGCAGAGTCTTACACAAGGTTCTGCCTTTTGATCCATGTGAATGTCGTTGTGCTCTTGGATTTAGTATTGGGCTTTACCACTGGGGATGAGACACTTGGCATATTGCTTTGCTGAAGGACAGTGAAGGCCTTGTTTCTGTTTCTCTGATGATAGTTGTGAGGAGTCGGCATGTGAGATTACTGAAGCTTTGCACCTTCTGTTGGTTCTTAAATACACTAAGCCGCCTTCTTCATGAAAAAATCTTGAATTGAGGATTATTTCACTGCTCTTTTTCCTAGTGATATGCCTACTGGTTTAATGATGTTATTAGATATTTAGTCAAGAGGCAATGTGTAACTTTGTAATGCTTCCTGCACAGCTTTGACTGCAACACAAAGCTCACCAAATGGTTACTTGTTATGGACCTGTCCAGTCAGGTTTGCTGAGAAAATTCAAGGGAAGTCAGTTGAATGGCTTGGGTAAAGGGTCTAGAACAGTTTTGTCATCCAAAATTGGAGAGTTGGATTAGATGACCTGTCAGGGTCCCTTCCAGCTTCTCTTCTCCAGGCTGAACAGCCCCAGCCTTCTCAGCTTGTCCTCATAGGGGAAATGGTCCATCCCTTGGTTGATTAAATGCACATTTTTAATGAGTGTTAACTGCTGTTGAAGGTAGGCTACATTTTTTAGCGTTGCATGTATATTAACACATGCAGAGCAGGTATATCAGATTCAAGCCTTTCTTGAGAGTACACACACGCTTCATTCCTGGAAACCCAGGGTGCCAGAATAGTGGTTTTGTGAGCCTGTGGTTGGAGGATAAATGAGTGTGAGCTCCATCTACGCATTATTGGGAAATACATGAATTAGGCTGAATGTTCTTTTGATGTTTGCACTGTTATTTTCTGCTCTGGGAGAAGTACTTTTCTAAACGAAAGAAGCTGTTGTACAATTAAAGGGTCTTAGGAAATTTAACCTCCCTAAAACCTGTTCTTCAGTGTTATATGGGTAAGCACTTTAAAAAATAAAGACAGACAAATTCTTGAATGTATAATATGCACTGGTGTCACAGAATCCATAATTCTGGAGATAGGGGATGGGGTTGTTGCTCTTGGTTGATGGTAATTTCAATCACATTAAGAGAAAAGAAAAAAAAGATGGGGAGGAAGGAAGAAAAATTCTAATTGTAATTTTAAAATGAAAGGAGAAAGATAGCAACTACAACAAAACAGATCATGGCACTGACACAAAATGTGTGACTTCCATCAGTGTTAATTGGTCAGATGTTATTATTACAATATGCAGTGGTGACATCAATCAGCCTTTGACCTTCTCTCTTTTACTTCATAGTTCCTGAATCTGCTATAATTTCAGCCAAACAACTTCAAATAGCAGTTATTTGAGGACAAGGGAAGGTGAGCATGATAGAGCTGTCAGATCTTGTGTGTATCTGCACTGAAGAAACAGGAAGATTTGTGTTTCACTGTGGGTCCTGTTGCAAGCTGTGTAATAAGTGGACATGGGATTGAACTTCTTGTCTCAAACCAATCTTATGGCAGGAAGTCCTTTAAAGCTACCATAATATGGATGGGTAATGGGTCTGTTAATGTACAGAGAAAAAGCTTGCTGTCATGCTTATAGCTGAGAGGAAGTTTAATTCCTTTTATGTTATTGTGGTTATATATATTACATGTGCAATAGCTTATGACAAAAGAAAAGTACAGGACAAGAATAAACTTGGACTTTTGTAATGACTGTATTTTGAATAGACTGACAACAGATTTTGACTGCTAAAATGACTAATAAACCTTCCTATAGCGCAGTGGAAATTCTGGGGAAATTACCAGGGAATGGGTGAATACCATTGGACTTATTCCTTAATTGCTGCTTCTTGTGAGGCACAGATTCTTTTTATGCAATGCCCTTGGATACATGGTATAACTCATAGGTTCCTCTGTGCGGATTTGGGAATTGGATTCAATCCTCATGGGTCCCTTCCAACTCAGAGTATTCTATGAATCTCTGTCATATATTTTGTTTATGAGAGATGTCTTGCTCTTGTGTCCACCATCTGGACACAAAAGGGACAGGATTATCTCATTGACCTCTGTACGTACCGGTCAGGTTTGGCAGCTGTAAAAGGAGATTGCTGGCATTTTTTTATGGAGGCAAACTTCTGTTTTCAGTTACATATGGTAAATAAGAATGAAAGAAGGAAACTCCAGAACCAGAGCCCTAGTTGAAGCATTTTCTTCAAAAGGTCTCTGAACCATGGTAAGGATAACTAACCTTGTTCTAGTGCACACAAAGAAAAGATGAATTTTGTGGTGTACGTGATTAAAATTGGTCAGAGGAACTGTGGTATGGAGGCAGATTCTAGTATTCATGCTTTGATATCATCTAATATAAAAATGAATTACGGTGATTCAGAAAATGCTGTGAAAATAACCTTAATGGATGGAAAAGTGTTGCAGTTTCAAGATTGGAAGGGCCTATGACTGAAATTCAGATATTGAAGCAAAATTCCCTGAAAGGAGAGAGATTCATTCTTAGACAGAAGATCTTGAGTATCAGATAAAAAGCTGTCAATTGTCTATAGGTCTGAATCTTGTCTGCCTTATAATTATGTAATGTTTAAAGTAGATTGCTTGCTTTCTCTTAATGAGGGCTAGCAGCTGTTTGCAGTGCTGAATTAAGCCCTTGGAGACATGCATTAGCAAGCAGTAGTACTAAAAAATACATGATAAATAAATGTTGTATGGCTGCTCATTCAGCATATATGCTTATGTGATGGCTATGCATGAAGCAGGATTTATAATAATATATTTCACTGCAAAGGAGAACAGCCATAATAGCCAACTGGGAAATACGTTAAATGATCTCGATTTCTGCTCCCCTTCCCTCCCACTTCAGTTTATTCAGGTTGAAATATGCCATGTGGCAAGCAAGTAGTTAAAAAAAAACCACTATAAATAATTGTCTTAATCAGAGTATAATTTATCTTTGTGTTTATTTATTGCCTTGGGTACTTGATTAGACAGCTCTAACATACAATTAATCAGTAACCTTCAGTGTTAACTTCTCAGCACTATTTAATTAATCGGTTGTGTTGCAGAGGCTTTGTTGGCTGGGAAAGCCAGGAACTGTGCCATGTAAACACTTTTGTTAATGTCAAGTGAAGGTTGAGATACGTTTTTTGTTGCTTTTTTTTTTTCTTTATTAGCTTAATTGAACTAATCAGCCTTTTAGGATCAGGAGGCAAGTTCTAGAGGCATGTTTAAAAAGTATACAAAAACCATGGAAACAATGTGTCATATAAATGCTATAAAGGTTATGTGCCTTAACTGTTACCAGAAGTCTTTTCAAGTGTACTGATCATCATGTTTCTTAAGTAGCAGTTCTTTGGTAAAAAACAAAGGGAAATCACTTATGTTCTAAAGGTTATATGTTTCATTAATGTTGATGATGTGAGGATTTGATTTTACCTTTTGTAGACAAAGAAAAGCCATGTGCAAATAGATCTAGTAAGCATGGAGACTTTTCATCTTAGCACTGTGGGTAGTTACTGTAAACACAGGTATGGATACATTTTGAGTATAGGATTTTTGTGTATGTCTGGCATGAAAGAGGTTTTAAAGTTCCTCTATGGAACTTCTCATGGGCGATGGTGCAGTTTCTCATTCTGAGGGTTTACAAAGAAGGCATCTCGCAAAGCTAATGCTTGTGCCACAGGTAATATTATTCAGACCCTCAAGAAATGCAACAAATACAGGTTTCAAAAGGAGACATATCTTGATTATGTCATAAGTTATGTGAATTTGGAAGGTGGATTGCACACTTAAGTTTCGATACTTAGAATTTCATTAATTTTATGAAGACTGTATGAATGAAATATGAACAGAGGTGCTGTGTGTGTGTGAGTGTGTGTGTGTTTGTCAGTGAAACCACCGTAATAAGGATAATGAGGACTGTAAGAATAGCCTGTTCTGTTAGTGATAAATGTGTTTCAAGGATACTGTTTCCAACATGCCATTTCCATTAGTAAAATTGAAAAACATGCCTTATGTTAAGACCAGAAGGCTTGCACTCTGATGAGACCACAACATAGATGACTACTCAGAACATAATCTGTTCTGCTTGCAAATGGATGATGGCTGTGACCTTTGTGATTTTTCTTTCTTCTTAGTGTATGAAGGAAAAACATACATTCCAAATAAACAAGGAGAAACAAACAGTGAGTAATAACTTGTCCTAAGATTTAAGGTGGTGGAGTAAACAACATTTTTGAAGAAAAGGACGGTGCTGTAATGATCCTTGAAGGGTAAGAAAGACCTATCTTAAAGCCAGTTCATTGCTATCAAGAATCACACCTGAGATACAAAAAGGACTTGCTATACAGCATCCTGTTTTATCTGTGTTGCATGCCAGAGATCCTGTCTGGACCACTTGGTTATATGGGCCTTGGTACTTCTAAGTCTGTGATTGCAAGAATGTGAATGAAAGAAATCTGAGAGAATACAATGGAAATCATCAACTTCTATAAAGGGTACTCTCACATACACAGAAAATGATCTAACAGTATTTGTTGTGGACAGTCTTTCAAGGACTTTACACTTGAGGACTAGCAACTCTTCAGTTTGATCATGGTGGTTAGATTACTCTAGCTAAAATATACTCTCAAATCAAAATGTTCGTAGATAGAAGAAATAATGAAATCTATTTTCTTACGTCTTTTTGGTATATATCACACATCTGTCTTTCAAACTGCTGAAACTTTGAGATCCTCTCCAAGATTACCCTGTCTCATTTCCAGTGAGAATCAATCAGATTTAGCTTCATTTCTGCAAAGAGCAATGAATTATAATGGTTGTAGTACTAATGTAGTCTACTCCCTTGTTAAGCATGGAAAAATGTAAGCATTTAAGATCTTTGAGACTGGTAGCTGTGTCTCAATCTTAAGATATTTTCAAGCCTAAATAGTTAGAACTCTGCTGGTGGACAAGCAGGTACACAGCTGAGTATGACAACATAGACTTTATTGCCTTAGGACACAAAGCTCTGTATGGAATAGTCTTAACTGTAGTTGAGCAAAATCCATTGTGCTTTTTAACTGATGGGACTACAGATGGGAATCTGTCTCAAAAAGAGAAAAAGGAGTAAGTGGTAGTGCTGACAAAACTGCCAGACTCTGAACTGAAATAGTGGAAAGTTATTCCTGTAAAATCAATTCAGCTGTCTCACAGGTAATATAGAGCTGCCTGCTAATACTATACTAGGCTAACTGCAGAATATATTCTCCTTTACACTTTCTTATTCAAAACCGCTGTTTAAGATAAAGAAGAATCAGGCACTTTGAGTTTGTTCTTCTGAGTTTAATGTGACCTACAAAACTACCATGCATTAAAAAATGGGATTCCCTCTGCTAGTATTTAACTCGGGTACTCAAGTGAATGTTTTTTAAACACTGTGATGCTGCAAAGCAGACATTTTTATTCATTACACGCATCTGGTTGCTTCAGATAGACTAAGTAAAAAGAAATGAAATACTGATTATAGTATTTTTCAGCTCAGTCTTCGTTTTCCTGTGCTTTGCATTAAGCTTCAATACCAAAATGTTTCTTAGCCTGGAAGTTCATATTACATTATTTTTCTAATGCTTGGACTAATCTCAAGATACTGAAAAGGTAATTACTGCCCCAAGTCTGAATACAGTGACCATGTTAAAGCTCCATACCTGAATTTTCATGTCCCCAAGTATATGACTGAGCAAAGAAGCTAAAACAAACCATTCAAATACTAAGACACTTTAAAGTCTAGAGGCAGCTTAAATGCATTTTTCACAAATCCGTCATTTACACAAATTTAATAATATAGAAATATATAATTGATATTGAAATAGACTTAGAATTGCATTTTTTTTTCCCCAGAGGGCAGACAAGAGCACCCAGACAGTCAGTGCTGATGTTTGCTTAATACTGCTGTAGAGAAAAGCTACTCTCATTCTTCTGAAATGTTCCTTTGCTGTACTGTCTTGTGTGAGCGGTGTCTTCTGCCACAACGTGGGTGGTAAAAGAATAAACCACCAAAATGTAGACCCGTTTCTGCACAGACCAGGTGATTCAGTGGCTGTGGGCATGTAAGGATGAAGTCCTCATAGCCTTCTTTCCCACAGCTTTTGTCAGGATCTCTGAGGTCTTGACAGACAAGCTAGCTTCCAGCCAGAAGTGTGTGCATCCTTACTGCAAAGAGGGCCAATAATATGCTAGGCTGCATTAGCAGGAGAATAGCAGTAGATCAAGAAAACTGCTTGTTTTTTTGTAGTCAGTACTCACTAGACCACATATTGCATCCAGTTTTGGACCTGTTGTTAAAAGATAGATGTCAATTAACTGGAGTGATACTTGTAGGGGACCTGCCTTATGAGGAGAGGCTGCGTGCTGGGCTTGCTCAGCCTGGAGAAGGGGTGACTGTGGGAACACCTGACAGCAGCCTCCATCATGCAAAGAGGTTGCCAAAAGAACATCTTGTCTCAATATTGAGGTTCCTAGGGTGAGAATGACAGACAGTGATAATGAACTATAAGGGGATAGCAAAGAAAGCAAGAACTTTCACTGCGATGGTGAAGAAGCAATGGAGCAGGTTGGCCAGAGCAGTTGTGCAGGTTCCGTCCTTAGTGGATTTCAAGATCGGCCAGAATAAGATTTGAGCAGCCTTTTCTCATCTTATGGCTGAGCCTGCATTGAGCAGAGAGCTGCCTAGAGACCCATTGAGATCCAACCTCACTTTCTCTGTGCTGATTCTGTAAAATAGGTTAATCTCTGTAGTATTGTCTCTTCTTTGCCTGCCTTTGTTAGTAGTCTTAATAGTGAATATATGTGAAAATTATGTTGAGGAGAAAAGGATCTTTTGTAATGTTAGTTTGAGAGTTCCATTAGTAGAACGGTGAATTATGTTTGAAAACTAGGTAGTACTAGTGCAATGTGATATGCTTGGAGTTAGGAATCTGAATTGTGACTCTTTTTCTCTAAAGGCAGCCTGTTAGCAACATACAATACCAGTACAATTCAGTTATTTCCTTACATGTTTGGGAAATGTATTGTGTTCCCCTCTGACTTTTCTATCCTCCCATACTTTGCTACAAAGGCATGTGTCACAGCATACATTTCTTGTTGACACAAAATATCAGGAATCTAATATGGCACTACTTGATAGACTGTGTATCATAAGAATTAGATACCAGACATGCTGGTGCCAAACTAACTAAGAAAATCATTTATCAGATCGCTTCAGGGGTTTTCCTGTATTTGCTTTACCGCTCTGCATCTCTTTGAAGAGTGATGTAATATGCTCTGACTGACATCTCATCAGCAGTGAATGTACAATACAATGTCTAGCTTTTGAAATCAAGCCTCCAAGGATACACCATATACAGAGAGCTGTAATGCGACTCTTGAATTCTCAATATAGATAAGTCCATTTTCATAAAAAGGACATTTAGTATGAATGGCAGTGCAAGACACTTGAACATAATGTTCAGCTTTTTTTTTTTCCTCTCTGTTTATCAGGAACCGTTTCTCAGCTGTGAGTTTTTCAGAAAAGGGATCACTTTGACCAGGTCACTTGATTCATTTAAAGCAGAGAAAAGACAGTAGAGTTTTTTTGGAAGAATGGGTTAAATTATTGATTTTTTTTTTTTTTCTTTTTTTTTTCCAGCATGGCCTTTGTTTTACATATTGAGTATGTAAATACCTAAATTCATTTTAGGTAATGATAATGTTTTTGCTCCCAGCCAGCAGCTAAAGCTTCTTTGTACTTCTCTCCAACATAAGGAAAGCCCTATATGCTTTTAGATGTATTTAGTCTGCAGAGGTTGTTAAAAGCTTGCACCTTCACTGGCAAATAGACCATCTATTTAGTTTCACTGAAATAAATCAATGTGGTTGTAGGTCATGTGTTTTGTTCTTCTAAGAGAATAAAATAGAAGTACATTGGAAAGTGAAGTACCTTGGTGTCTCTTTTTTGTGGGTTCATGACCTGAGACTTCTGTTCCTGGACTTATATTCTTCAGGCAAAAATTATTCAGTGTATACACCTTGAAAGTCTCTGTGCTGGAAGGTTTTACAGGTATAACTTCCAAATGTCTAAATTTCTATTGTTAGATTCCCACTTCCGCAACTTCTGTTATTTCAGAATCTGAGAAGTTGTTGACAATTGCAATGGGAAATATCATCACTACAGATGATACTCACCATTCTGTAAATGTGCCAGTAATTTTCACCTTGTTTTTCAGGGATATTGCTTTGAAGAAATGTATTTCAATTGCAACATTTGACTCTCATCTAGATTCAGCATTATAGCAAGTATTAGCAAGTATTAGCAAGTATTGTACTTCACTGAACTGCAGCTTTTGAATAACTGGAACCAGATTTTCTCACTGTAGATGAGACCTTTCTAGTTAAGAGCTCAGCAGTGTAGGTTGGAAGACTAATCTTGAATTGTAAATGGATTTATTGCCTCAGGACATATAGTCCAGAGAGTCTTTTACCACTCTTGCCTTCAGACATCTATCATTTATCATAACTATGGACACATGAATTCTCAATTTCTTAAGCTTTAACCAAGGGATTTTTTGTTCTGGATACAAACTAGACTGGTTCTGGTACATATTCTGGTACATATTCTGTGTTGACTTCTTGTATCTACTTTTCAAAAGGAGATTTCACACACTTGGCTAACTGTTGTGTCTATTTACAAAGCAATGAGTAGCTTATTCCATTTAAAATAGAGTGAAGTTAAAGGACCTGATAACAGATGGAACTAGCTGGTGACATGAGATATTTGCAGAAACACTTCTCTGTTTGAAACATTCTGAACTCTGGTCTGATTTGACCTTTTCCATTCCATGTTTGATTGACTGTTACTCTGGTGGTTAGAAAGCCCCCACTCTCTAAGTTGAGACACCTAATCTTTTGCTCAGCTTCTGTACCTAAACAATAGAAATGGTAGGTAGCTTACACAGATGCAGCAGAAATGGCAGAAGAGGTAGATAGCTTATGTAGTTGTACTAGCAAAAATGCCTGTAAATAGCATTGTTAAAATGAGGCAAATCTTTGTTATTTAAAATGGTATTAAATATATATCAAATACATGGGCATCCTTACCTTTGCAAATATTTATATTGAGTTCAGCGTTTTTACACTGGTGCACTGGTGCAATTAATTTCAACTGGAAAAGGGATGAAAAGGCAATTTTTTTTTTACTTTGCCAGCTAATTTGTTTTCTACAGCATCAACAGAACCGGTGTAACACATGTGTTGTGTTGTCTGCTGGACTTGCAAAGCAGGCTGTAATTAATTAAGATAAATCTTTCCAGAGATGGTTTCTGGATCAGGTGAAACCTTTGGCTTGTTTGCTGCTCTAAATGTGTGTATTTTCATTGGATGCAACCAAGACATCAGACTTGCTGACTTGCATTATGTTCAGAGAATCTAGTTTGTAGTTTGGGAAGGATAAAGGGCAGGAAGAGGGAATGTGCCCAGATGAAGTTTGGAGTTTGGTTTTGTTTGCCTTTCCCACTCTAGTTCTTGAAACTTTTGGGGGAATATGGGCTGGTCTCATCTGCAGATAAGAGGAAGCAGGTTGATCAATATGATAGAAAGAGTTGGAAAGCAAGCGGGGGAGCATAGGACTCCCAGCTATGGCTAGTATTCTGTACACTTCAGTGACCAGATCAGCTAATGCTTTTCTTGTTTCCTCCCTGAGAGAGTTGGGAGGGTAGGCGCTTCCTGATCAGAAACCCAGACAGGATTATTGATAGATTTGAAGTTCACCATGCGTCCCTTTAGGATTTTGGACTGTTGGAGAGTTGATCATTCTGGTCTTTCCATTGCGTGAGAAAAATAATCCTTACCAGATCCTATTAGTGTGCTGGTACTTATACAGTATTTTTCTTAATTCTCTTTTTTGACACCTCTCAAGGAACAGCCAATACTCTTAATAATCCAAACTGTCTCCAAACTTTTTTTTTTATTGCTACAGCAAGTTAAACTTCTGTCAGACTTCTGGAATCCTCTTTTTAAGGAGAAGATGACCATGTCCTCGATTTCTATCACAGAGTACTGTCTTTTCTCTTGTGTGACTTAATCATCTCCCATGGTACTGCAGTGGAAGGGCAAGGGAGTGGCAGAGCCTCCAGTGTTTGCCCTCATTTCGTATCTTACTTTTTAAATACAATGTTTGATTAATCATAATAAAGAATTCACTACAAAACAGTTATATACTATGCAAATCAGCATAACCCAGCGTGTTGGCCATAGGAATTAACTTCTGTTGTACACTCGTTGTTTGCTCAATGCATAGAAGAGAGTTCCAACTCTCTGTGCATCAAACAGTTCTGGAAGAAACTGCTTTTAAGCTGTACTGTTGGATTTAAGGTCTGAACATGGCTGTGGAAGATAGTCAGGATAAAGTCACAGTCCTAAAGCTTTATAGTCTACTGTCATGTTCCTTATAGAGTCTGCTTTCATACTGTAGAAGGCATGTAAAATACAACATTCATTACAAGGATTTGTTTGCTCTTGACTTATGTGCAGTTCCCACAAAATGGCTGCAAAGGCACAGGGCAGTAGTAAATAAAAGAGAGAGAGTACATATCAGGGAATTTGATGCAATATATTCATATAATCTGCTCCAGCTTAACTTCTGCCCAACCTTGATTCTTAGATGAAGGTATTATTTATGCTTGACTAAATTTATCAAAATTGTTACTTTTTTCCTTGTAGGAGGAAAATGTAGGCGTATACTTTGGAGCATGTAAAATCTATTTTCATCCCATTGGTATTATTCTCTACCATCACGTTAAAGAGAGTTCACAGAACATGATACTTTATAAGCTATCCATGGTTTTATAGAAGGAAACACAAGTAATTTCTATTGACTACTTTTGTGATCTCTCCAAAGCAGCAGAATGGTAGCATTTAGCCTTGTTCATGAAGGGTCACATATTGGTTATTGAAAGACAGCAGGTTATAAATACCATTGATAATAGTCAATGAAGATGTAAGATGAGATTCATGTCAGCATTTCTATGATCTGTAGGTGTCAGCTAATTTCCCCCTTCAGAAGAAAGGATATCCAAATAGGTTCTAATAGTCTTGATGTTCTGAGGAAGCAAAAACTTGACTAATATTTTTCTTTTCCAAAGCACAAAGGGTGCTGATTCATGTAAAACTGATTCACAAAAGAAACGTGTTCAGATATAATTTTATCACATTCTCTCCCCCTCCCCCCTCCCCCCCCCCCCCCCAAAAAAAAAAAAAAAAAGTTTGTTGCAATCTGTGTGTGAGAGACAATAACATTTTCAACACTGAAACTAGATGTTTCTTGGTTGTGTCTCCAAGTTCTTTTATCTCGTCACTACTTAGTGACATGGGCTTTTGTCCTAAGTCAGTAAAGGATGAATTTTATGTGAAGAAATGCTAAGGAGCTAGAGAAATCATGTGGATTGGTAAAAGAATCTGAGATCAGGAATACAGAAGAAATCACCAACAGTTAACAGTTCTAATGAGGAGAAGCTTACATTGCTAAACTCAGAGAGTGGAGAAGATTTTGCTTGGGATAGAAACAGATTAAACTATTCTGTTGAAATGGTAGTCATGCAGAAATGTTCCTAGAGACTCTTTGACTCAAAGCAAGACAGGCAAATTTGGAATTTTCTTCTGTGAAACAAAAGCTCTGTCTTTTCTCTGAAGTAGGACAGAAAGATAATTTTTTTTTTTTTTCCTCTGTGTTAAAGAGCAGTGAGCTGGAGAAAGGACCTATTTTGCTAATCCTATATTTCTTACAGGAACAGATTTTCCTTTAAAAATCACCTGTTCTTAAGTTCTTAACTATTGCAGTGATAAAGCCATGGACAGGTTGTTTTTTTTTCTCATTTACTGTACAGTGGTTATGTTGTTAGGGTGCAATCTGCAGTACCACAAAGATTCACTAGGAAATTTCCTAGTGTTATGTAATGCTAACAGCACAGTTGTGTTGTGTTATTAATTGTGATTATTGTTAATTGAAATTATTAAACTAGTTGGAAGAAACTAACATAAACCATTGTACATTGTTGTATCTCAGTGGCTCATGGCAATGACCACACCTGTTTGAAAATAAATAATTTTTTAAACTGAGATATATAGAAAATTTTATGTAGATTGATATATATGGATGTCTTAATGACCAAGCTTTATAAATTGATGTCATTGTTGCATCTTCAAAGCAGTTTGATATGTTTTAGTGCCACAGTCTGCATGAAGTGCCTATGTTGTTTTCTGTATTAAATGTCTGCAAAATAGCTGCTGGTCTTTGGGGAAAGAAATCCGTCACTTATGTTATCAGTGAAAAGTAATAGCCTCAACTCTGATCTATTAAATGATTTTGCAAATGTATACCTTTTTCTAGTTCTGTAACTTTAAAGATATTGGTAACACTTGCAGCAAGTTCACGTCAGCACTTTTACTAGAAACCTTTACTTTTTATCTGCAAAAATTGGAAAATACCGTAGCTGTGTATTCAGCATTTCTACTTGCGAACAAGTGATTCTACAAAATCCAGCACAACTATTTGTACCAGTGTGACAGAAATGAGGATCCTTTTTTTTTTTTTTTTTTTTTTTTTTTTTTAAACAGGAATGTGAACCAAAACTTGATACATTTGTGAACTGTCTTTCAGATCCATATTATTGTGTTAATTTGTCCCTGTGACAAGATGAATTTCACATATGTATGTGGACCTCCTGGAATATCCAAAACCTCTTGATCACACAGTTAAGGGAAGAAGCCTTTTGCATGAGTGGTAGATCCAAGGCAGTGGCAAGTGCAGATTCACTGTGTAGCTCTGCTACAAAAGGAGGACTTCTGTTAGCTTGGGGATATTATACTCAACTATTGTGGGTAAAACAGTCATGAGAATTTATCTGGCCACATAGGGATTCCTATATTTGAACTGGTTGTCTAGATGGTGTTTGCACACAGTAATGAGAAATAGAGTGTGATTCACTATAAAGAAGAGTCTTCATTATTAGTTCCAAAGAAGTGAAAAACATTAACCCTGATATTTACCTTTTAAAGAGATAAAAGTAAGAGTGTTGCTTAAAGCTACAAAATGACAAGAGCAGTAGTGTGTTCAGCTGTGCTTTGTCATATATTTTCTGTATGATTCACACAGTGGTAGAATAAAGTTACTTGCGCAGCCCAAGAAGAACTGTTCATGAGGTGGAAATAATTTGTATGCTTTAAAAGATATGTATTTGTATTCTGACCTTGCTAAAACAGAGAGAAACATTCACAAAACCCAACTTTCTCTAAACCATATTTTAAATTGATATTACTAAACATACTGGTCTCAATAATTTTTTTCAAAAAACAGACAAACAAAAAAAATCCAACAACTACCAAAAACCACCACCAACAAAAACCCTGTTTATAATACAGAGCTTTGTAATGTCTTGTTAGTGCATAGAACTCTCTTTGCAGATTATGAAGCTTGGGAACCTCAAAGTATTTAGTGACAATAGAATTGAAGTTAGGATTCATCAGGATCTTCAGTGTTATTAGATTTTTTTTTTTTTTTTATAGCATGAAACCATTTTTCATGGGACCTCTTAATTTTACTAATGTTGAATATTGAATCACATTCACTATAACCAAAATGTTTTACTGTCTAAGCTATTATTACTCGGTTGTGTCCATTTCTGCATCTTTCCTACTAATATCTTTCTTACTGATGGTAAGTTTATACTTGCTTCTATTAGTGTTAGTTTTGAGAGGAATCCTGATTAATAGAAACAACAAATTTCAGATTGCCTCCAGATTGGAATTACTTATGAAGTAAAACAGCAGTTTTCTTCTCATAATTATTTTGGAGATATGTTTTGTTTGATTTGCTGTAGATTATGTTACAAGAAATGTTACTTAATAGATACAATAACCAAGTATAGGTTTCCATACCTATCAAATGAGACATTCTTTTATAGATGTGATAGTATAGACTGTATCCTGTCTGCGTATGTACTAGATACTGATTTCTTTCATGATTAAGTGTTATGTTCTTGAAATCCACTTTTGAATATTCTATTCTTTTTATTCCCCAGCATCAGCTTCAGTATAGTTAGTCACAAATTCAACAGCTGATGTACCCTCTGAGCAGTTGCTTACATGTTTTAGAGGCCGGCAGTATAGTTGCCTCTTCTGCTACTGGTGTAATTCTTTCTAGTGATGGTGATCTTGTATTTCCTCTAACCATCTTAGATAAAATAAAAAAAAAGAAAAAGAAAAAGAAAAAAAAAAATTATCTATAGATGTGACTGCTTAAAGTGCAAATAGCAGCTATCTTAGCAATCAGGTGCATAGTCCAAGGGGGGAAAAAAGCCTTCTTTCACAACTTGAAGTCACATTTCATTCTGTTCTTTTTTCTTTTTTCTTTTTTTTTCCTCTGTTTTTTAAAGTACTCCTTTTAACAAAATTGACATTTAGAAGATCTTTCTTCCCTGTAGTCTTAATCTGACATTGAGTTTCTTAATGGAACTACCCTTTGAGCCCTCCGCTCTTGATTTGTTGTAATTTTCACTTCCAAGTGCCTTTCCTGTGGCTATTTGTTCTGCTTAGAGTTAGTGTGTCAGATTTTGTCTTACTCTTCTGGAGACAAACTTTCCTGGTTCTCCAAGTTTTTCTTTTTCTACTGTCCCAAGATTCAGATGAAATATTAATTTGCCCTTCAGTTAATCAAGGCTGTATTTGGCTTCTGTTTTCACCATTATCTGGAAAACCATAGGTGATTAGGAAGCTGTTAAAACACAGATTCACCTTAACTGTAATTTAAGGTACTAAAAGGTTTGTTTTGGTCTTGGAGGGAAAGCCATGAAAGTTTAGAACAACCTGTCCTCTTCAGTTAATAGCCAACTGGTTTTTGAACAAACATTTGAGGTCAACAAAGCCTTAATTAAATTGCTTGTATTCTCAGGTGTGGATTGAATCCAGCACTCATTGAAGTTGATTGATGACAGCAAGCTTTAGATAGACCTCAGTCTGACAGAGAAGAGGTGTTGAAGTACTGCATCCACTGTCTCACAATAATTATAAAGCAGCTCAGTTTCTTCTCTCTGTCTCCAGCTGAAAAACAGTGTGATGGCATTTTATACCAAATGGTGCCTGGAAGGCAAAGCTCTAGGAGTCTTGGCTAAAGTCTGTGGAGCTGTTCGTTTACTGGTATTTCCTCTGTGTTGTTGTGAAATTCTGAATGCAACTTTTTAACCTTGCTTTTAATTTCTGTTTTGAAATTGTACTAGAAGTTGTTGTTCCTTAAGTAGAAAGACTTGATAAATGGAAATCAATGGTCTCAGCTAAAAAAAATACGTATCTAGCTTTTGGTTACCTAATTTGGAAAAGGAGAAATAGAGAGGAATGCAGTATTCTACTGCAAATATTTATAAACTGGCTTGACAAGGCCATTAATAACCTAATCTGGTTCCCCCTTTCAGCAGAATGTTGGACTAGATGATCTACTGAGCTTACTTCTGACATGGACTTTCTATGATACAGCAGTATCTCCAGACGCATAAATCGGCACAGAGCTGGCTTATACTAAAGATGTGTCTTTGAGTAACTTTATTTTCCTGCTCCTTTGTATTCCCCTTCTGACAATTGAAGCACATCAGAAGTATTGGGAGTGCTGCTTCTGGAATTGGCAAGAGCTGTTTTTCTGAAGTGCATTACTATGAGCATTTAACACAACATGGAAATTCAAAGGAAACTGGGAGCATTAATGGCAAATGTGGCAACAAGTACAACTAAGTGGGATCAAAGAAATAATTCATTACTTTGTTCCTTTTAAAAATTCTGTGATGGGCCTTAGACTATAAGACTGTTTCATGTGACATGGAGGACTTCACATGCATTTAACAGCAGAAAAAAGAAGGCATTTATGTAGCTTGCCTTCATTTTTAGAGCGTAGTGAAATTATGTGGTAAGACTGATGTTACTGAAAAAACAGATGGGTTGAGTCTGTAAGGAGTGTGCTGTGTTGTTTTTCCATTAGTGTCTTATAAGGGTTCTTTCTAAATTGAGGTGGATATAATTGAGGTTAGTTTTTAGTGGGGGAGTATAGGCTGAGTTATATTCTGAACTTTCATTTTATGTACACAATCAGAGGTAACACTCAATGCTCTATAGTTCTCTGCAGTAAAAAAACACTGAGTGAAGAGAGAAGAAGGATTATGGATATGGACAGCTTGTCTTGAGGAACTTGTAGTGATTGGGAGTTATCTGATGATACCTCTCAAACTCTAGAGGAAGTGCTCCTAATTGACAGCACATGTGGCTGTTTGACATACTCTGAAGGGCTCATGCTTCTCAGCTGGCTCTATTTGTATTTTCTATTTTCGTAGAAGATGAGCCTAAACCCCTGGAGCAAGCTGAAGGAACCCTTGAGTAAGGTTTAGCTGTAATTTAAATATCTTGTTCAGAAGTTTTGATTTAAAAAAATGTCATTTTGTATATGTAGAAAGATTTTCTTTTCTATCTCTCTAGGAACCTGAAATCTCGTTAGATAATAAGAAAAAGTATTGTGTATTGGCAAAAATTGCAGCTTGGAGTTTGCTGAGTTATGATGGACTTTGTTTTTTCTCTGTTTCTTAATATATTAATTGCAATTTTAATATAATTAATAGAGGAATCCCTGCACCAGATTACAAATTTTCAGTTTTTCACAGGTGTATTGTATATAAGCCCTATAGTCCTAAGTAGCTGTGTTAAACTTCAGGGTGCTGAGCTGGTTACCTTCACAGAGTGTGTTTGAGGGACAACTTCAGAAACTAGTCTTCTCCATTATAGTTCATGTTGATCAACCCAAAAGCAACAGTAACTCTCTAATTTACTGTAATGCTCATACAGAGATGTATCTGTGCTTGAGTTAACGCTTTTGAGAAGGAGTTTGATTCCTAAGAGTTCTTTGTTAATCATTTAACTGAATCAAAACACATCTGTGGATTATCATTCCTCACTGTTCTATACTTCCTGCTTTTTTTTTTTTTTCTTCCTAACTTTTCTGTTAAGAAAACAGTGAAGCTGTCTAGGGATGCCTTTACCAACAGTACTTTCCTTTTGTACGCTTTCCTGATTGAAAGCATAAAGTTGAGATGGGTGTGGTTTTTCCGACTAGTGTAGATGCATATAGTGTAAGTTTTCAGACCTGTGAAGCAGAACAATAGATCACTGGATTTCTTGTTGAATAACTTGCTTACGGTTGTTCATCCCGTACTAAAAGATGCAGTTTGTGCATGCTTCCTAATGTTTCTTTTTTCAGCAGCCCTTGATGGTGATATCTATGGAGCTTTACTAATGGGAAATTTTACATGGAGGCATCGCTCGCATAAGCCACACCTAGAAAACATGAAATTACTATTACTCTTTTAATACCTGATTTGTCAACCATCTGCCCCAGGTTCACTAGTGCTTGGTATGATGGAGAGTGAGTGTTCAGGCTTTAACAGAAGTGCTAACAATGACAGCGCCTGAAATGCAGAGAAATTGTTATATCTTTTATCTAAGCAGCATGAAAGATTGCAAATCTGTAATAACAGATAAAAAATATGCTGACATCTCTATAAAATCAAGTAGATTATGTGTGCGTGTTTTAATGCTTACTCTGCTGACTGCTTTTTGCTGTCACATAATTTTTGAAGAGAAAATAGAAAAGCCACTGAAGAGTAGTAATTCTGGTATCTGCACACAGTGATTTTATGTGTAAGTGGAATAGCAATGAGTTGTTAGAAGAAGTGATCAATGTGCAATAGAAGAATTATTATGAAATCTTGCTTTCTGTAGTGTTGTGACAGGCAGACCAGTCAAATTAAATTGTGTTTAGAACATGAGGTTAATACCTAGGAGACCTGGAATTGCATGTGTAATATAATATATTATGGCTTTAATTTTCTAAGTAGCCATGCTTCCAAGTGACAGTTACAAGCTGGCAGCTCAAAGCGGTTTCTTCTCACCTCACATTTTGTGAAGGACGAGCTGAAAGCAAAGTTTTTCCAAAACAGAAAATGGCTTTTCATTTTCACAGTTGGGCACCAAATTATAAGAGTTTTGTTAGTTTTTAGTGATTGTGATTAAAGCTAGAAGTCAGATTCTCACAACTAGCTGAAATATGAAGATTTAAGCTTCTAACGAATATGGAATTACTTGAAGAATTACTTGAAAAATTATTCTTATATTTGCTCAGTTTGTATATTTACCACATATGTTACTTTTTCATAAAACAAAACAAACAAAATAACTTTTTAAACAATAAAAACAGAAAGTGGTAACTTTGTTCTATCAAACAAAGATCCTATCAAACCAATTGCATATTTTTCAATGGAAATTGGTGAATTTTTATATTGTGAATGAGCAAGAGGTAATTTTGGTGACCAAAGCATATGGGCATTAGCAAGTTAGAATTGTATGGGTTTTGGTGGACATTCTGTCTGAAGGACAGTCAATCTGATGAGTCATTTTGATCTTCAAGGATGTTGTATGACTTCTCCAACACACCTCATGATCTGTAGGAAAACCAGTTAATTATATACATCAGGAAAATGTTAGACTAGAAAACTTCTGTCCAACTTCCACATTCAAACTTAAAATTGTTTATGTGTCTTACTTCACCTAAATTTGTAAAGTAGTCAAGGTTTTGGTCTTTTGATATTTTTGTTTTGTTGTGTTCTGTTTTTGTTTTGTTTCTAGATTTTTATTATATTACGGTTTAGTAATGCTTAACTCTGCTGCCTGCTCAACTAAAATTCCTGTAGGTAGGAGGAACTGTGAGCATATTAGTTAAGCTGTGAAGGAACATCTCAAGTTTTAACCGCAGGAATACACTCAGACAAGACAAGAGGGTCATAGAGAGCTCTTAACTGGAAGCTCTCAGTGGCATACCCAGTAGCTGAAGCATGTGCAGACAAAGGCAAATAGACCTGAGGCACAGATGACTACATAACGAAAATATACAGAGTCATAGCAAACACTTCATGGGTAGCAATTCTCTTCAAATGCAGTGAAAGGAGCCCAGGAGCTTCACTGGTGGTTATCACCGTTCTGCTACTATTTAGCTTGTAATTTTAGCAGTGTGCTGTTTTCAGCATGTTAACTCAGAGCTACTTTATGGATGTTTTTTTTGGTGAGCTGGCTTTATGGTGCACTCATATTGGAATATTAATGATTCAGAAAACATGTTGTTTTAGATTAATTAAAACCAAACATTTGCCTTTATACCAGAATACCATTTTTCATCGTTTATTGAGTGTGCAATCTCAGTATTTAGATAGTGAGTGAAAACCTGAACTGCCTGTCAGTAATTGAGTGTTAGGTCATTTAATGTGCCAACAGAGTAATTTGTTTTTTATAGAGTACATCACTATTTAACCACAGAATTGGTAAAACAAAGCAACAACAAAAAGAAACAAACAAAAAACAGCATGTATTTGAATGCAGTTTTCCCCAAGTGCTGCATGCACAATGTTTAATGTTTTTGGAGAGCAGAGCAAGAGGATGTGTCCTTGTCCAGATCCTTAGTCAAAAGCCCTTCTTTTCTGTGATACTCGTAGCTTTCTGTTGGTACTCTATTACTCTAGAAATGGAACATACAAGTTTTCAAATCTTCCAAGTTAAAGCATTCAGCTTACAGAATCACAGAATCATAGGGGTTGGAATGGACCTCCAGAGATCATTGAGTCCAACCTCCCTGCCAAAGCAGGTTCCCTACAGCAGGTCGCACAGGTAGGCATCCAGGCAGGTCTTGAACATCTCCAGAGGAGACTCCACCACCTCCCTGGGCAGCCTGCTCCAGTTACATAAACACTTTACTCTGCTTTACATGAATTTTGACTGGTGTGTTTAAGAGAATTAATTTTAAAGCAACATGGAAGATAACACTGAAGGATGTTCACTGACTGAGAATGGCTTGAGTAGGAAGGGAGGCAAAGTTAGATAGATCTGAAATAATTTGCTGCTGATGTTTTGTGTTGGTGGCCATAACAAATGAAAAATTTCCAATGTGACTTTAAAAATGAATGTGACAAAATCTATGTGTAGAGACACAGTTGGATCTCAGTTGCTCTGGAATGGATCTGAAATAACTCTTAAATCTGCAACTGTGACAGAACCCAAGCTCCCACTAGTATATTTCATCTTCTGTTCTTGCGTTTAAAGAAGGAAATTGAAAGCTGGAATCTGAAGAGATGCTAATGAGTTTGCTAACTTCTTTTTTATTTTAATTGTTACACTTGGAGTGTCAGTATCATGTAAGTATGAGATAGAAAGGGAAATTTTCTAGTGAAATTGATTCATATTTGGAGTGTGATTGTACATATACATAAACATTCAAGTTCTACTAGGTTTCTAGCCTCTAAGTAAGGCTCTTTAGTTGCTTACAAAATATGCCAACATTCAAATTTTCAGTCTTACCAATACTACTTTTTTGTCAGGATAATAAATGATATTTTGTAAGCTGTGAAGGAAGAGTATACCTAACCACATATGTATACAAACCATCCCAAACCAAAATATACGTGTAATACATCTATTAGATGTTGAACTTTGTGTTTAGTTGAACATAGTGTTTGCAGTGTAATTTATTTTAAAATCAGATTTTTTGCCTCTATGGACTCTGCCTCATAACAGATACAAATTTTAAAGTTAGTCATGCAGAAAGATGATAGATAGAACTTCAATATCTGAAAAATATTAATCATGTATTAGTCGTAAAACTGAATGAATAAATCTTATAACTGAAAATATTTTTTTTTAGGCAGTAAACAACTAGAAGAGACCTCATATTTGGCCAGAAATATTCAGTCTAATTCTAATAAATTCTGTTGGATTTGTGTTTTTTTTGTATTTTTATTTCCAGCTTGGAGTCATTAGTGCTTTAATGTAACTTCACATTTATGCAGCATCTTTCAACTGGATTTCTTTTTTAATTAGCAAAACAAGTTATAATTGGAGATAATTTTATATATGCTTGATTAAAAGCAACAGTTATCACAGGAAGATGCAAACTCTGTTTAAGATCCCATATCCTCTACAAACACAAGAAACGATGCATTGTATTTTCAGTGAAAGGCAAACCGTAAATTAAGGTGATGAACCACAATTCGAAGAGTTATTTAGAAGACTTCTGTTGTTAGCTTCTGGTTTTACTGTATAAATGTGTAGACTTGTTGAAAAGTAATTTACTTAGAATTAAGAAACTGTAGCACTGAGGGTAATCTATTTAAATGTGTTCTTTGCTAAAATTACAATATGACATTAGATAGAAATGAATATCATAAGAGTGCTAGATACCCTTAACATCTTGCTTCTTTGAATGGAGCCAGATGGAGCCAGAAAGTGGCTTATTATTGTATACTTCTGTGGCTGTGTCCAGAAGACAAGAGTGTGCCTGTTTCTTTGATAGATTAATAGAAGAAGGAGGGAAGAGGTGCAGAAACAGGTGTGTCAGCAAATAGCAAGTATCCTTCCCAAGAGAAAATAGCAAGGTGTATCGTTTATCTTATCATTAGCTTTTATGCTTTGAATTAAACTGCAAAGTACTATGTGGTGAAAAGTACTGAGTAAGGTGTTTTTTTTAGTAATTATCCCAAGGCAGCAGGTGTTTCTGTTATGATAAGTGACTACACGAAGCCATTTTGGCTGTGATGAAAAACAGAAGCAATCTGAAGGCTATCCTCTGCTTGCACAGACTGCAGGAGCGATATGCAGCTATGGATGCCAAAACCAGCCAGAATTGTCACAATTTTGCTAAGTAGGTGCTCCTTATATTTTGGAGTTCTATTAGCTTTCAAAAGGTTTGATATTTTTTCTCTTTAATAGGTAAATTTAACAAGCTTATTTATTTTTCAAAAACAAACCTATGGGTTAAAAGATTCATTCATCAGCTGTAGTAGTATGCAGCTTGCCTACTGTCAGAAGAGATTCTACATGCTGAGGTCCATGAGGGATGTAGGTGTGCATTTTGCTTTTATTTTCTTGAGTGATGAATTTGAGTTTGAGATGATGGAATATTTCATGAGGTGTCTTCAGTGACTTGAGAAGCTACATTACAAGAATATTTGCTGTCCTGGTCTAATTATATGATTTGTGAAGGCTCTCTTAGGATAGATAGTAATTTTTTTTACATTTCTAAATGCACTGAGTATATACTTTCACTTGAAACACTGAACTTGTGAAAGATGCAGATGTGGAGACTGTGGAGAAAGTGAAATTGAGAGAACTATTTTGTCCTCTTCCTCTCTGTTGGGAGTGGAAACCTAAGCTAGTGATCCACACCAAGTTATGTGAACTTCACAGGATAGTGTAAATAAATCCAGCATTCAATTACGTGTTTGATTTGTGCTAAACAGGACTATTTAATCCTAGTGGGGGAGAGGGGTGCAAGGGAAAGAAGTTAGTGTGTAAAATCAACTTCAGGATGAAAATACCCATTCTGTTAGAAACTGAGTCAATTTATTTTATCACTTAGTGCCACCACTTTCTCCCTTAACTGGCTAGGATCCTGCTCACGATTTTGGGGAGTTTTTCTTTTGCTGAAGTTATGTGCTGCCGTTATGTGAAAGGTGGACTGACTTATTCAAAGTGTTGCAAAGCTTTCCTGTTCCACTTCTGCAGCCTTCCAAGCCAGTGGTAACCTACAAACCCAACTTTAGCTGGGCTTTTCATTGGCTCTTTGGAGGCCGATGTTCATTATCTAGATTTTTGCTAGTGCATGGATTCTGCAGTTTGGCTTCAGGAAATTGTCTCCCAAGCAAGTGCACAAAACTGAATATCTGAAGTCAAATACTAAATAACTTCAGTAAAAAATAAATAGCTGAAATAATGAAGCAGAAGAAATTCTGCATTGCTTTTTAAGCTGTTCTTTAATTTATTTGACAAGCGTATGCCAAAAGGCCAACAATCTAGAGATGGTTACATTTTCATCATTGTAGCTTGTTTTTTTCTTCTGAGTGTTCTTTCTAAATTGTCTGTTCTTATAGCTTGTGTGCTTTCGAGTATTGCTTAAAAGGTCCTTCTTTTCTTTCGTGTGTTGAGGAAAAAGCTGCAGAATCACTCATCTGTTTTGTTTAGCAGATTGCCACTCTGTGCTTCAGGTTCCCGCAGTTTGTAAGGAAAAGTGCCGCAAACTTATCTTAACATTTCAAATTCAAATGTAAATCTTTCTTATTCAAAAACATTGTCAGTAAAAGAGGAAAAATTATCCTGGGAGATTTAAGAGGTAGAATATGGCAGTGCAAATCAAACATACTTAACCTTTTAGGGTGGGGGAGTGTACATTTTTTGTTTAGTTTTGCTTTTGCTGTGAGTGATTTCAGATATACTTTGCATCTTTCTGCCAAAGCTTTGCAGAGCTAACAGGAGTAAGGAAAAGTGCTTCAGACATTGACATGGAAATAAGCAGCTCTGAATCCCAAGCTTTGAAAGCACACCAAAGGCAGAACTAATGAATAAAGTGTCACCGTTTTTTCATTGCTCATTTTTAGCAGAGCCTTAATACTCTGCTTAAGAATCAAGTAGTGAGTCACAAGGATTAACAGTTGATATTTCTTCATCAGGAATTTTTCCCTAACAAACCCAGTCAGAATTTTTCACTTGCACATACAATTAAAATGAAATTTTACTTAACTATGTGCTTTGCGTGCTTTAGTCTTTCATTTAGCTCTTGTAACTTCATATTTAGTTTGCTGATTTTTTTATGGAGAAATATGTCTCAGCATGCTTAGGAGGAATATTTTCTGATTATTTTTCTCTGATTATTTCTAAATAGAAGAAGCAAAACAAGTCTGTTGCACATTGGTATCTATTGAGCATACCAGATATATTTCTCAGCCCGCTCTCCTGAAATATCCCTTAAATCATACTTAATGTCTTTTTTCAATCTTTTTAATGCAGTGTTGTTTCCTATTCTGCTCCTGCATTACCAACAAGTATCAAGACACGAAATCATGCTCTCATCTGTTTCCTCTGGGTCTATTCTAGCATGAATATTCTTGCATATATTTTCCTCCTTTCTGTTGGCACTTTTTTGGGCTTCCCGCCCCCCCATAGTATGTAATGAAGCCTTCTATTTCCCAGGTAGCATCTAATCTTTTCTTTTATCTCGTATTCAGATTACTCTGAATCGTTCAGTATTATGATCCAGCCAACAACACATTCCTTTTTTCTTTATTAATAGAAGCCACGCTATTATCTTTAATCTTTATGCATTTTTAAGAGAAAGCTGATTAATATCAGGATTCGTACTGCTGGTAGGTATCTTTAAATAATGTGCTCATTAGTATAAGGATAATGAAATTAATCACATCAAATAGCCTTTTACTGCAGTCTAACATTCTTCAACACAAGTAGATAAAAGTCTATGACATTGTAGTTCAGAGTGTTTTACCTGGAAATTTTTAGGACAAAATTAATTTGAAATCTTTTATATTTTTCAAGGCCTGAATTTATTACAGTCTCTAAAATAATTTACCTTCAAGATTTCTTTTAAATTTGAATGATTTTAAAAAGTGTTCCTTTTAAGTGTTAAAAAAAACCAAACGAACAAAAACAAACTGAAAACCAAAAAGACCACCACCAAGAAATAAACATTCAGCTTAGTTCAGGCTTTGTATTCACAACTCTACAATGTTTAGTGAACATTTAAAAAAAAAAACAACAAACATTTAAAAAATACATTTAAATTAAAGTATTTGCTTTTTATAATTCTCGGCATTATGCTAACAAAATGAATGAGCTTTCATTAGGAGAAAGGTAAAATGTACAGGATTAAAGTTGATGATCTAAATCAAGGTGTCCTGCTTGGTTGATTTAAATCTATGATTAAAATCAGTGATTTGATTTAAATCAATCCACTGTTCTTTCAGCCTTCTTGAAAGGAACCATTCTTCATTTCCTATCTAATTAGAATTGCTTCTGTAAGATTAGTTAGGACTGTGCCTTGATACATCAAGTCTGTTTCATCTACTGAAATTAATGTCATATTTGGGGCAATGACCTTTTTTTTTTTCCTGTTTTCTTGTCCTCACATGTCGCTATGTGTTGGCTTTTTTTTTTTTTTTTTTACTGCAATATCTGAAAAGTTTACAAGGGCAAAAATGCCCAATTTTCAAATAATACTTTTAATGAAGTTACTTTATCTAGAATAGTATGCCTATATATATATGTGTGTGTATATAAAATAACTGGGGGTAGAAAATAGGGTCAGTAATTGTAGTTCCCTTGGTCTATTAAGGGTTTGCAGACCTTCCATTTCAGCTTGCTGACTTATTCCAGTGTTAGTTGGGACTGATGCTCTCTAGTATTTCTATAGACTTTTTATTGCACCTGTTGGAAAATTCCCATTCACTTGCCTCCCTGAGAGTAATGCAAGTGACTGTTCTGTACAGGAAAGACTGAAAAATAGAGGTATGAAGAGTTAACCAAGAAAATGAGGGGCAGTGGAACTAATAATGGCTATTTTTGCATGGCTTTGTGCCCTTTGGTGGGTCTTCTGCAGACAAAGCCGGTGAGATTGTGGTGGAAACTTGTCTCCTACTGCGAGCTTTTGAAACTTCTCAACAGGGTGAATGCTCTGGTAGCCTGTATCGCTGCCTTTTTCTCAGCTGGATGCTTTTTTTTTTTTTTTTTTTTTTTTTCCCTAACCTACCTGAGTTCATGACACTTCTGGGAATGAAGTACCTTTTATTTCTCTATAGAACTTTAATTTAGGTTGTCGAGTTCCTAACCCGTTGGCTCCCTGTGGGGCACCCACAGCAGCACAATCATACAAACTTCATTTTCCTTAGGCAAAAAGAAAAACCTCTAACATATCTAAAGTAGGTGTCGTGCTAACTAAATCCTCGTTATTTTTAGGAGTACAGAAGCATCGTATGATGACAAACCACTTTGTTCTTTGAAGTGGAACTAAATAGTAATTTCTGTTTTAGCTATTGTATACATTATGAGAAATAAAAGAATTTTCAGCCCGGTGCAAAATCCAGGACCATTTCAGGATATTTTACTGCATTTCAATTGGACGTATAAATACAGAAAAACCTTTTTTAGCTGTTGATTTTCTTTCATTGGTCTGTAAGACATGTCCTAGGAAGAATGGTCTTCCATGGCAGGACTGTGGACAATTGAACTGAAAATAGTAACTGCATGCATCAGTACAGCTTAGGGGCTGACCTGCTGGAGTGAAACTCTGCAGAGAAAAACCTGGCTATAATGAAGGACAACAGGTTGGCCATGAGCCAGCAGTGTGCTCTTTTGGCCAAGAAGGCCAATGGTTTCCTGGGGTGCATTAAAAACAGAATGCCCACCAGGTCAAAGGAGGTGATCCTTCCCCTTTACTCTACCCTGGAGGCGACATTTAGACTACTGCATGCAGTTCTGGACTCCCCAGTTAAAAAAAAAAAGCAGTGTCTCCTAGCAGGAGTCCACAAAGATGATAAAGGACCTGGAGCATCTCTCATGAGGAAAGCATCAGTAACTTAGGTCTATTCAGCCTGAGGAAAAGAAGACTGAGAGGGGATCTGATAAATGATTATAAATATCTAATGGGAAGTGGGAAGCAAATGGATGAGACCAGACTCTTCTAAGTGGTGTGTAGTGATAAGACGAGTAGTGGCCTAAAATTTGAACACAAGAAGTTCCATCCTAATGCGTGGAAGAACTTCTTTACAGTAAGGATGATGGATCGCTGGAACAGGTTGCCCAGAAAGATTGTGGAGTTTCCTTCTGTGGTCACCTGAGTGACCTACTGTAGGGTACATGCTCTAGCAGCAGCATTGGACTCAGTGATCTCTTGAGGTCCTGCCAACCCCTGAGATTCTGTAATCTTGCCAAATGCTGCTTGGCATCTGACAGTCACTGATATTTTCTGCTGTGGTGTCCTTTAGAAGAGAAGTATTTTCAGTAAGGCAGTTCTGCTCCTTTTCTTTTGTTGTGCAGCTTTTTAAAAAAGATGACAGACTCCATATCTTTAGAGTGCATAATATCATGAGACATGAAGGAGACGTGGGACCATATATGAATAATGGTTTATTAATAATATGCATTGACATTGTCTTTGAAAATAACAATACCACCAGTTATAAAAGCAGAAGGACTTACCTTTTCAGATGAAAACAAAAAATGTTCAAAAATTTGCTTGTGTTTATGCTAAAAAAGAAAGTGTTTTGTAAGAAGACAATTTAAAATATGTGATGAAATCTTCATTTTCTAAAATAGAAGTTGCCAAGTAAAATTAGTTTTGAATTTGGGAAGTCTCTTATTGAGGGATTCAGACAGACCGTATGATACTCTCTTGAAAACATCAAGACAAGGCAAGTATTAAGTGGGCTTTTATCACGTTTTAGTCATTTTGAGCAGAAAATATGTTTTCATATTTTTATATGTACAAAATGCCTCATATTGCATTTTAATGAGAAAGAAATGCCATGTACCTATGATAAATCTAGATAATGAAAACCTACTCGGATACATTCAGCTTGATTTAAGGTGCCTTATTTTGATTGTAGAATAAAATAATGAGGGACTTTTTTTTTTTTAAACAGCTATGAGGGATATTAATTTTATGTTGGACTCATTTCAAAACTGAGGCCAATTTTGGATTCTTGCATGAAACTGTCTAGAGAGGAAAAATAATTCTTGGAGTGTGGGTGCACAGAAGGCAGGTTCAGGTGTGAACCTACTTCAGAAGCTTCTAGGTGTTGCAGCCTCAAACTGAGGTGTGATGCTTATTAAACAGTGCCTTTAGGATAATGCCAAGGGCATAGCATGAATGCTGCTGCTGAAACCCACTCACAACACTGCAGCCAGGTATTTTGTCACTTGATTCATAGTTGCTTTGTGCCAGCTCTCTGTAGCTTCTTCCTACTGGTCCCTATGTGCTGTGGCAGGCAGCCCTCCTCACAGCTTTGGGCATAGCGATGTGTTTTGTGGCCCTGAGTTCTGCCGCTTTAAAACAAATGTTTTAAACAATCCTAGAAACCTAGGATTTTTAGGCTCCTATTGACCTCTTTTGGAAAGATAATCCAGAGGACTATTTCTAAAGGCCCACATAATAGCTTCAACCTAAATAAGCCAAAAAAGCTGATTTTTACCTGTGAGTAAATAAAGCTGCTACTTTGCTGGAGGATGGCTTAGGTTATTCTGTTTGGTTTTGTGTTGGGTATTTTTGTTTGTTTGTTTGTTTGTTTTTAATAGAAACTTAAGCTAAAATTAGAAACATTATTCCAGATTCTATTGATTTTTATCCTTTTTTTTTTCTTTTTTTTTTTTTTCCTCTAGTGCTCCCCCAGCCCAAACCAAGCACATGCCGTGAGTGCAGACGTTTCATGGTATCCCTCTGGTCTTTCAGACAAGCAGATGCCACTGTTTTTTGCTAGGATCCCAGTCTCTTAAAAAAGACAACTTCTAAGGAATAAAACTTTGCAAAGTCATTTTTATCTTCACTGTGCAACATTTGTTTCCCATTAATTTAAGGTAAAAAGGCCTGTTGTCAGGATCGGAGCATTAAAAACATACATCATTCCCAAAGCCATTCACACATGGTCAGAGCTCACATAAATAATTCTCTTACCTCTGTATTTCAGGGAGGGCACCATCTGGCTTTCTAAAAAGAGAAAGGATTCCAGAACCAATAATTAGTTTTCAGGATTTCTTCAGAATAATTAGGTATAATGGCATTAAAAAAAAAAAAAAAAAAAAAAAAAAAGTCTGCTAATTAATGCATGTTTTTACAGAAGCTGGAGAATATTGGAGATCAGCTTGCTTCCTTACAAAAGACAGAACAGATTTTTGTCCTTGGGGGAAGGTCACAGCTTCTTGTCAAGTCACCTTAGCACCCCTCTGGATGCTGAGAGGTGGTGTGCAGCAGGGGTGGAACAGGGTTGTTCTGTCTGGAGTGTTTGCTGCCTGTAGCCCAGTGGTACTGCTACCTGTAGCCCAGTGGTAGGGAAGGGCTGAAGGCAGCTGGGCTTTGAGTGCCTTCAGACTTGGGAGCTGTGAGGGCCGCAGCTACCCTGTGAATGCTGTTTATTCACATAAAGCATGAAGTGATTCATGTCTCTCCTCTGATAGTAGTAAGGTACCTCTTGTTTATTTGGTTTTGCAGCAGTATAAAGATTTGCACAGAGGCTCTGCCCTCTTGCAGCTGATCTAATCCAGCCTGGCACATCAGCAGCTTGTTGGCTTGGACAGCTTATCACTCTGCCCTGGTGATACCACATTTGGGATACTGTGTCCAATTCTCCCTGGTTCAACAATGACAGAGGGCTTCAAGGATCATGGAGAGCCTAGAGCATCTCCCTTGTGAGGAAAGGCTGAGAGACCTGGGCCTGTTCAGCCTCAGGCAGAGAAGGCTGTGAGGGGCTCTCTGTTTATAAATAACTGAACTGCAGGAGTCAAGTGGATGAGGCCAGGCTCTTTTCTGTGGTGTGCAGTGATAGAACAAGGGATAACAGGCAAAAACTGGAACACAGGAAGTTCCACACAAACAAAGGGAAGAAATTATTTTCTGTCAGAGTAACAGAGAACTGGAACAAGCTGCCTAGAAAGGCTGTGAATTCTCTTTTTCTGGAGATATTCAAAACTTGCCTGGACAATTTCCTTTGAGACCTGTTGTAGAAAACTGGCTTTAACAGACTAGTTGGACTAATGATCTCCGGAGGTCACTTCTAACCCCTGCAATTCTCTGATGCTGATTCTGTAACAAATAGTGCTTCTTTGGTGTTTGTTGAGAAACAGTAGTGTTCTGAATACACTGTTAGTTTCTAAAAATGAATAATTAGTTGTGCACTCATAAAAGTTTCTGCAGGGAATCAGAATGGCAGCTCACGAGACTTGGCTTCTGTGTCCCTCAGGGAGAAGTGGTATTGACAGCAGCAGTGTCTAGATAAGGAAATAGGTAGTTATGGTCCCACTGTGTAGGTCAGAACATCACTTTGAACTATACTTATAAATGTTGTTGTGTATTAATTCGGTTTACAAGAGCATAATGTGCAACAGAAGCCATCACGTTAAGTAAAAGCCATCTTCTCTACAAGGAATTCCTGACTGGTCTTTAAAGGGGTGGCTCATTTGAAGTGACCAAGATGGTGTTTACAGAGAGTTGCAATAACAGCATAAATATAGCCCCTCTGCATGGAAAGCCATGCACCTACCTTGGTTGGCTACTCCAAAGGAATTGCAACCATTGAAATCAAAACCTAAAAGCAAATTAATCTAACTGTGCAGCTACCATTTCATAGAGTTATAGAATGTCTTGGGTTGGAAGGACCTTCAAAGACTATCTAGTTGCAACCCCCCTCCACCATGAGTAGGATTGCCAACTGCTACATCAAGCACTAGGTCAGGTTGCCCAGGATGATACCATTCAAGACTGTGTCAGAACTGGTGGCATGTGATAAACATATTCCCTAAAGCCAATGCAGTGTATGTAGAGCTTGTCAACGTTCTTCTTCCTGCAGTCTCCAGTCAGGATTTTATCTGGCGCAGAGGAGTTCACTGCATTGGGATTACATTGGAAAAAGCAGTGGCTCCTCAAAGATCTTCAAGAACTCTGAAAGATTTAATGTGGGCTGGGTCTCTGAGCAGTTAGTTGACTTCTTAGTTTGTTTGGTTGTTATTTTAGTGCCTCTTATTATCTTATAAAAGTGCTCCTGAAGTCTCAAGCAGCTACCCTAATTTGTAATAACTGGGAGAGTCATATTCAGCATAACTGCTTTCTAGTAGTAATTCTGCTGCTTTGCGCCCCAATCTTCATGTTGTGGAACTGTTTGTTCTTGAAGATAACTATGTGCATAAGTACTTGAAAGGTTGAACTTGCATTATTTCTGTTTGCACAGTGCTTCCAGTAAACCTTTAATACCTCTTTGTAGACAAAAGATAGCCCTTACAGTGCATGCTGCTGCTGGTTATAACTCTAATAGCAACACTGTGTTGGCAGAAAGCAATGGCAGCAGTTTAAAATTCTGGAAAGTAAATTGTATATTAATAAAAAATGAGTAGGAATAATACTTTGCATTCTCTAGCCTTTCATGGTGTTCTCTAGTGAGCAGCTGTGACTTATATTACAGCAATTTATTCAATAAGTGTACAGTTCCTATGTGTTAAGTTATATTGGAAAATCATTTGATACTGCCAATCCACCAGATTTCACATGTCAGATGAGTGGTCATTTCCAGCTTTGTTTTATATATGAAGCATTATTTTAAGCATTTTTTTTAATTAAATGACTAATTTCTTTTATGTGTAAATTCTTTATTAGGGCATCAGATGCTACCTTCAGTATACATGCTCTTATGTGAATACGTACAAGGTTGAAACAGACACCAGTATGTGTCAGCGTTTCTTCTCCAGATAAGTAATTTCAAATAGAAGTGATAGGCACAGAATTCACACCAGCCTTGCATATATCCTTACCATCTGTATTTCACCAGTGAATAAGAGTGTATAATATGTAATATTGCGTTTTGTATAGCTGTCAGTTTGTGCTGATGGCACACTTGTTAATTTTCAAGATACCGATAAAGATAGACAAAGACAAAACTTTCAGAAATGAAGGTGCTGCTGATTTTTTCCTGTTCTGGAAAGGAAGAGCATGTCTGTTTCAGCTCATCCTCCTTCAGCAGCAGACAGTTGCCGCTAACAATGCTGACTACAGGCATCTTTGAAATTTGAAAAGCTACGTCTGTTAGGAGCCCATTAAATCTAAAGAAGGCCTCAAAGGAACTGTCAGTCACTCATTTTAGCATAAATCATAAGGATTTATCACATTATACTTTCAATGAGCATTTTCCCCCCTCACACCTATGTTATTGTGCCATCAGTGAAATGATAGGTCTTGTCTCTAGGTAACAAAGACCCGTTGATGATTCCAGTGAAGCTGTATTAATGTCATCTATGTTGCTTTGTCATCTCCCTTATCAGTAGGGAATGCAATTGGAAAACAGATGTAGCAGGCAAAAGCCTATCATCAGCTGAGGGGATTTCCACTGAACCAGAGCCGTGTGATGCACAGGAAACTGAAACTTTCCTTTTACCTCTCACTGGACATTTTCAGCAGATATATCTCATTCGATCCATGCAGAGCTATGGAAAGATAGGTTTGTCCTTTATTTATGCCCTTTCAAGCTGTGAGTTCTAAGATGTTTTTTTGTGTGTGTTTTGCTTTTGTTCTTTTGGTGTTTTTTTGTTTGTTTGTTTTTGTTTTTTGAAGGTGTTTAATTCATGTTTTTCACCGTAAATGAGCTCATTCACTGAACTAAAAAAAACCAACTGTACACATTATTCACAGATTGTGGTTGGTTCTGCTCATTGAATCTATCTCATTTGGAAATATGCATTACTAAAAGCAGCAAGCAGAGCGGGACTGGCAACTCTGTAGAGTAGAGTGTGGCAGAACACTACATTTTACTAGATGCTTTCAGGTGGCTGAGTCAGCAATGTCAGGGGGAGTTGCATCCTATGCTTCTGAAACTTGCCAATCAAGCTTCCATTAACTAAATATTTTATACTTTATTGGGATGTAAGGGATGATTAATGCATCAATGCAGTCATAGCTTTTGCAAATGCTTCAAAGCTTTGTTAGAGAAGACAAAATGATGCCTTTTCCAAATAGATCATGCTCTTTCTCAAAAGGCTGTTTTGCTGTAGAGGACGATGCTGATACCAGACAGCAAGCCAATGGCAGGATGAGGTCATGAACCTTAGAACAGATTTTCATGAGTAAGCAAATGCCCTGAGAGTGGGAGGAATGATATTTTCATATCTGGAACAGTCCAAATATCTATAAGTCCTTTTTTTTTATTTCATGATTACCTGTCAGAGAAAACCATGATTTGAAGTGGAGGAACAAGCATGGTTTAAAAAAAAAGCCAAAAACATATATGTATAAAAAGATTACTGATATTAGGTTAGGTATAAGTCTTCAACAGGAAAATTTCCAAAAGACAGAAGAAAGGGAGTGCGTCTTCCCAAAAGGAGGACTGTAGACAGGATGTAGAAAATTGAGAAAATTGTCTTAAAGCTGTTTTTTGTCATGATTCTTTTGCTTAAAAGGACTGCAGTGGCATTGATTTAGCTACAGTAATTTTTCTGTTTTTTGTGTTGGATTATTTCTCATATTTGCCTATCTTTTCCTTTGCTTTTATTTGCTTTTAACTAGGCTGGTCTTTGCTTTATATATGCTTTTGCTCATACTTTGCAAAGTAATCTTCTGACTTGATTTTTTTTTTTTAATTTACTATTGAAATTCCTCCATGCTTAAGGAAATTTAAGGAATATATGCATGTTTTGGAGAGTACATATTTTATAAAATATAGTTCATAAGTTGTCATTTACTAAGAAGTTCAGTGTCTTTTATGTACCTCTATAGAGGGAAGTATGGATAATTTTGTTAACTGTACTGCCAGACCATAGTTATGTTAACCACGTTATTTTCACTAAAGTGGAAGTAGACAAGGTACAAAGAGTGAGTGATGGAAAACAGCTAGCTTTAATGCTGCTGGTAGCTCTGTGGACATGGTCATGGAGCCTTCCATGTCCTGATGGGGAATATATATAATCAGGATCAGATGACTTTATGATGCCGAGATCTTTGTAGGCATCCTCACTTCCATTTCATCCCAGGGGAAAGATAATGATACTTAAAGGCTTCCCAAAGCTAGTGACTTGCTTGGATTACTTTCCCTTTGCTTTTATGGAAGAGTTGAAGCATACATTTCTTAGTGCAGATTCTAAAAAAAACCCACCACAACAACAAAACGGTAATCTGCTTCTTGTCCTCTTTTCTGCTTATGGGTCTTCACAGACCAAAATCTAAGGAAGAGTACTTAAAAGTGGTGTGTGCACATAGATGTGTTAGTGTGTACTTTACTAACATATATGGACCATAATGTAGATGAAAGAAAACTTGTTTTCCAGTGTTATCCATAGTTAGAAAAGAGCATTATAGTCAGGAGCTTTTGTGCATTACTTGCCTTTTTTATTAAATGATGATCACAGTGAAGCCTTAGCGTGGCACTGGACTACGCCTTCCTAGGAACAGTAGTTGACTAAATGGGAAAGCAATGAGAAATCCTTGCAGTTGCAATAGTTGTTTTTCATTGTTGTGATCCTGTGCAGGCCAATAGGAAGAGGTTTGTGGTTGAGTGCAGCAAAATCCCAGGTGTGAGATGAGAACCAGTCTGCATTCACTTCCATGAAGGATTCAGTAGGTTTCGGTCCCTGTTGCTGCCTGCACAGCAGTATCTACAGTACAGCCACAGCTGCACCCTCATTATCAGGGCTTTTCCCTGTGGTGAAGAAGCACAGCAAGGAAAGGGGATACAAGAGGCAAAATCCAGCCTCCTCCTTCAAAGCATCTTCTCCTTTTTTATGCTGCCAACTTGACATTGACTTAAAATCTGGGATGGCAGAGTAATATATTTTTGCAGTACCAAAACAAAATATTTCATGATTTTGATATGAAAAACATATGCTGTTAGTCTTCTATTTCAGCATTTGTATATAAATTATATGCTTTTCTTGCTCTGTTAGCCTGTGGGTATATTGATCCACCCTGTCAATATTAGGTTATGAAGAAGTAAGAGGGCCATAGCTTTATTTAGTACACTTTCTATTGGCCTTTAAAAAAATAAATAAAAGCAAAAAATAAAGAAGAAGAATAAGGATTCATGGCAAAATAGGACTTTAGAGCATTTTAGGTTATTATTTTTGAGCTACAGATTTTATTTAACTTAATAGAAACGTCTAAGTCATTTTAAGCTATTGAATACTTGGCAACTGCTGACTAGCATAACAAGAAGGTGAAAAATAATTGGAGTAGTTTTAGCAAATGGAAAAGCATTTTGGAAGGGTTGCTGAGAAGCTGAAGAGAAGTGTGTTGTGGGAGTAATCGCAGGCTAACATCGAAAAGGAGGAGAAATTTCATCAAATTAAAGGGGCTTTTCTGATTCCATTTTACCTAATTAGTTATATCCTTTAAAGTTGAAACTCCTGGCAATATTGACTCAGGAACTGTTTTTCTGCATTTTGCTGCTCATCTCTTGGCAGACAGCTTGTTTCATCAAACCTTGGTAAGCTACAGCTCACTGCCTTGACAGATGTGCTGAAATACTTAAAAATAAAAAAAATAAAAATAAAGAAATCACACCATATGTTGATAACCATTTAAATGATTTTCAAGTTCCCAATATATTAAAAAAAAAAAAAATGCACACAAAAAAATAAACCTTGCAAGTAATCAGTTCCTTTATTCACTGCTCCATCTCAAACAGAAGAACGTACAAGAAGATGTATTGGCCATTCTACCACTTCCTCTGAAATACAGCTTGCCAATGTTGTCTTTTAATATGATTCCATCAGCTCCTTGTGGAAGCTTCATTTCTACTAGCCTTATGCTAATTCAAGAATTTAAAGTAGGTATATTTTTTCTTATGACATATTTGCAGATATTTCCTTAGAATTACATTACATTTTTCCTACTTACAGTATATATGCAATTTATTAAACCTTTTAAGATTTACTCAAAAAATTTGAAAATTTAAACCCACAAATCCAGAAATAGAGTGATATAATTCTGGGCTTAAAGCTTTCTGTAAAATAGTGTTAGTAGAAGGCCATTAAAATCACAGGTAACGTTTTGTGGGGTGTTTGTTTTGTGGAAGAAGCCTAGGACTTTTTGATCAATTTTGCTCTACCATACAGTGCAAAGGCATGGGTTTTCTTTCCTTTGCTTCAGTAGATTTTAGGCTTTCTTAATTTAAAGATTAAAAAGCAGAGATGCACTTACTGCTCCCAAGCAAACCATAGCTTTACTGGTCCAATTTCAGTGCTATTGCTCTTGGCAATTTCCTTTGTCTTCTTGGAACATGTACTGGAACAGTGGCTGATGTGGAACAGTACGAAGGCTTGTGTGTTGATACAAATAATTCATTTTGCAATGCATTTTTGCATTGTTTGCTGAGCTTTCAACTACTCACTTGATTTCAAGCTTTGCAGGTGCTAATGCTGGGAATAGTTTTGGTATGTGTTTTTCAAAGCTTGCTGACGTGGAAAGCAGTGTTCATTTTTACTTTAAATGCATTATTGTTGTCACTTAATAAAGGACGCTTGAATGTTAAGTGCATGAATATGCACAAATTTATTTTGCCTATCAAATATTCTAGAAATGCTTGGGTGCTTATATGACTACTGTCATGATCATTGCCTAATGTATATAAAGGACCTAAATTAACAAGGTTTCTTAGTCATAGCTATTTGGAAGCAGTTTAGGAGTTTTGCTACATTCGGACTGAAGAAGCTTTTCTTCTGTACTTTCTTGGGTGACAGTATAAACGTTCAGGGGAATGCTCAATGTGAACCTCACAAAGGCAAAGCTTGCAGTAATGACATCCCCGTAACGGCATGCTGTAGAATCTTCCACAAAGCCATCTGCCCTTGGAAGTATGCCACTTTCTAACACTTCTGCTTTGCTGATGGAAATTTCCCTCAAACTTCTCAAAAGCTTGTACTAAAATCATTCCAAATCAAGCTATTTGAGCTCTTGGATGAAGAGAGAATATAGATAGGAAAGCTGTATTCAGGTGTAGGAGGTGGGGAAAACAGCTGCCCAAACAGTGAAAGCAGCTGGATATTCAGTGAAATAACCAGTGGTTGAGGAGTCTGGCTTGCAAACAGACACGCACCACCCAGAGTCTTACATGGCTGCATTGCAGGACTTCAAAAATTGTGATTATCTCACTGAGATTTTGCATGACTGTTCTACCTGAACACAGAAAGATCCCAGTCTTGAGCTCTCCTTTAAGGTGAGCTTACTTACTAGAAAACTGTGGTTCCCATGCAGAGCACGACTGGCTGAACTGCAGGCATTACCAGGCATTAGCCTCTGTCCTCTTGGCCAGAAATTGAAGCTTTCTTTGTTGATAACATAGAACCTGGGTCACATGTGGCAGATTATCTGAGCTAGTTTCTAGTTATAGCCAGTCTCTCTGTACTGATAAGGAAGATTATGAATGGTTTATTTAGAATGTGAGAAAAGTACAAGCAAAGGGTCCATAGGAGAGAGAATTTTCAAATCGTATAGACCAGGTTATTTTAGGATGTGAAATGGCAAAAATGAAATTTGCATGAGTTTGACAAAATTTTGAAGGTTTGACTTTTTTTTTTTCTTTTTTTTTTTTTTTTTTTCTCTCCAATTTCTGGCTTAAAACAAAAGCTCTCTCCCAATTTCTCATGCCACATACAACTTTTCCACTGCAACTTCTTTGACTTGATTCCAGATAAAGTACAAGCCTGTTATCGCCCTTTTCACAGCTATGAATTTTTCAGTGTTTTGGTTTTTTTTCTACTCCATGGGAAGTGTTGATGTGTTTACTGTAGAATTTTACCCAATTTATAAGGAAAACCTCTGGTATCTAAACAACCATATTGCTGTATATAAAGATATACTTGAAGTCTGTTGACATTTGGTTCTATCCACTTCTGGTGTTATCAGTATCTCTTAATATTGCATACTCTGCCTGTTTCCTGATCAGTACTGGCTGATGACTTAATTTTCCTGGGTGGCAAATCCCATCTCCCCAATTTACAATTTTTCTTGCCAAAATTAGCACTAAGCACAGAAGTGATCCTGTTTGAGTTTTACAGTTGGTATCTTTAGAGCAGTGTAGGTGTCTCTTTGAGCAGCTTGTCAAAAAGGAAGTTCAGGATCTTTCAAAATCACAACCATGTTTTGAGTTGGGGCTTCCAAAGGGGGAAAAAAAAAAAAGTGCATTCCCATTCAGTTATTTCACATATTCAAAGAGCTCAAGCAAGCACTGAGGCTTCCAAAGGGTAATTGCTGTCCATTGCATCAGTGCTTATGAGATGATAAAGGATTTTTTTTGTCTTTTGGTGTTAAAATTGTCTGCGCTCATCCAGAATTTAAAAATCTTTGAAGGAATGATGTGGTAAAGAGCAAGAAACCTTTCAGGTTCTGTGATGTTTTATAACTATGTTACATTAAATACTTCTGGATATGTTCATGCATAGTTAATTTCCATCTTGGGTAATACTGATGATTCTCTTGAAACTAAAAGACCTTCTGAAGGCTTGGTCACCGATGGGTGGCTTTGTTTCAATACTCAAATAAGAAGAGACAAGAAATATACTGTTCATATAACCTAATTAGATAACCTGAGAAGTTGCCAGCAAGTGGAGGGGGGTGATCCTTCTCAGCCCTGGTGGTTCCGCAACTGCAGTACTGTACCCAGTTCTTGGTCCATCCACTATAAACACAAGGCAGAAAGTACTTGTGAGTAGTGAAGTGAAGTGCCACTCTCTTAATTTTTGCTCTAAATGCTGCTTGTAATTAAATGTAAAATATTTTCCAGAGTTAGAAGCAGTATATAAGGCATTATTGGCATCACCAGTTGAGAGAGGAAGTATCTTTTGTCAAGTCCTGTTTCATTCATTCAGTGCCGGACAGTTCTTGCTGATGCTTTTTGCAATGTACCAGCACCCACCTGTCATTCAAATACTGCTTTGTCAGTAGAATAAAATACAGATAATAAAAGGTGTTTTCTTCTGATCTTAAGAACATGCAGTTACTGTTTTTGTGAAGTACTGATGCTTCCTGGGTGGTACACAAAAGGATGCTCAAGAGGACCTCTGTGTAGCTATATACCTGAAATCCCCTTAGGAAGTGGAAGGAAGGAAGGTAGAGAGAAAAATATTCTGTGACTACTTCAGAGCTGATAATAAGCAACTTAATGCAATCTTAATTTCATTAGGCAAATCTTTTTAGCCTCCTACAATGTAACCTGGCCTAGTTGGAGTGCAAAATCTCAAGTAAAAATTTGGAGTGCCAAATTTAACTCTCTCTTTCTGAAGTAGGCACTAAATAAACATAATAGCTACTTACTTTGGACACATCCATTCTGGAAGCTGTGAATTGACCTCCTCTGCCCACCAGCATGCAGAGCTTCTGCTGAGAGCTGCAAAGAACAGTCATGGCCAGCGTGTCCTGCTATTCTCAGATAATGAAAGCTTGCTGCTGAGGAACAGAAAGCATCACTGCTGAACCTTGCAGAGGCATCAGTAGTAAATAATCAGGTATAGAAGGAAAATATAGGATGTCTATGTACATATAAAGCATCATTTAAACTGCTGGACTCAATTGTTGAGGGAGGCTCAGTTTGCCCAGGTTTCTGTTGCTTCACTGAGTAGAAGTTAGCTGCGCTTTAAGGCAGATGACTGTGCAGGTGAAGATGTGTTTTAGCAGTAGCTCTGCTAGTCATAGTTTTGGAGTACAGATTCATAATCTGTAGTGAATCTTGCATCTAAAAGGGTCTATAAACAGCCTTTTGTCTAAAAATGTTATTTCTACGCACTTAGAAGTGGGTTTCTTGCAAGAAAAGTATTCTCAGGTGGAAGAAAGAGATGGAAAATATTGATATTTTCCACCAACTTCCTGCAGCTTTTGTTGGAATAAACATTGGTTTCCTGAATTTTTTCTTTTTTTTTAATACTCACCTTCTATCCATTCCTCTTATATGACCCCTCTTGTTCTAGAGACTGATGATTACTCTAAATTATGACTTATATCATGCGGTTTGATGAAGATCCAAAGTAAAATAATAACAGCCCTCTAAGCCCCTGATCAACCACTCAGATTTTTGGGTTTGTCACCCAAGTCTCTGGGTAGTAACTGCTCAGTTCCTCCCTTGGCCAGGCCATACAGACAGGAGGACAAAAGGGAATGCCAGTTAGTACTGCTGTGGCGCTGTAAAAAGCACTGTAATTAATACCACCAGCAGCAAATGTAATCTCAATTTAGCACTGTCCTGCTGGGATCTTTGCTGACTTGAAATGCCTCCTGATGCTGCTGCTTTCTTCCCTTGTCTGAACTCATGTGGGAAGATTTAATCCTGCTCAAAGGGGAATTTCTTCATTGCTGGTCAAATAGGGGGAAATGAGTTAAGAATCACCTGAGCCTGCATGGACCTGGATGTAAAGGAGGGGCACGGAAGTCAATTGGATTCACTTGGAATGTAGCCATGACCACTTACAGGTAGTTCAGTAGACCTTCATCTAGCATATGTGTGAAGAGATCCTGCCTCTGAATTAGCGTTGTTATCAAAAACACTGGCTCAGTTTTAGAAGATAAAATCTGAAACTCATGCAGGGGAGCTGGCTGAGGTCTTAATTATCTGTGGAAAGCTGTATCAGAAATGCAGGGAGTGGTAGCTGGTGATCTCTTGTTGTATTATCCCCTACAGTTGCCTTTGCCCCCTACTGCAGTTAATGAGATACAAGGGCTGTGACACTGACCCTGTGTGATGTTAGGTCATGTGGCAATTTGTATTTGTAGATCCCTTTTTCTTTGCCTTCAAACGAGCTGGAAACGATATGGGGGGCGGGGGAGGTATAAAAATTATCATGTCGTTAAGCAGTCAGTTTCTTCTATTTTCCTATTTATCCCACTCTTTTGCAAATGTATCAAATAGCTACAAAGGGGAATTTCCCAATTTGTTGTTTTTGCTAGTTTGTTTTCTAATGTATAGCTTTACAAAGTAGTTTTGCAGTTATTACTGCAGTTCCTGCTCTGAAAGTTTGCAGTTATTCAATTAGTTTGCACTCCTCACCTGCCCTAGATTTTTCCTTACAGAAAAGGGAGGAGGACATTTTACTACAAGATTTTCTATTCAGTTTTCTGTATTTTTCTAAAGTCTATTTCCCTTCATCTTTTTCAGGTTCTATCTGTTAACAAATTCCTAGAAAACGGTATGGTTTTAATTTTGACAATTTATGGCAAGACGTGATTTCATGTGGGTTTTGTCCATTCAACGGAATACATTTCAGATGAAAGAATTCTTCTAAAACCAGAGGCCAGGCTTTCCATTTATCAGGGCATTCATTGATTACCTGCTTTGAATGCTATAAACGTAAATCCTTTCCAGAAACAGTTTCATTCACCTTCCTGGGGCTGCTTGTCAAGTATTTGGTGGCATACGCTTGTTACCTTAGCAACTCGCAGGGGTTAAACGATTGACGAGGAGAGAACGGTGAAGAACAGTCTTACAGATTCCACAGGGTTTTTCTGTTTTCCCCTAATGACAGAGAGTATCTGCTAGCAGAAGGAACAGTTTCTGGTTTTCCATGCGATACAAAATACCATTACAGAATTTCAAATTGCTGGTGTGTTGACTGGAATTTGAATGAGTGCTAACCTGGTTACCAATGGAAAAAGTATTTGCAATTCTCTTATAAACTTGCACTCATGGGAGTGAGGAATGAAAAAGGACTGTTTTCTAGTTCTGGCAGAAATGAGCATTAGGATTCAGCTTGCAAAGCTGAAGTTGTGTGGTCCCCCCTCCTGAAGATCAGAATGAGGATCAGAGCAGAGGAGAGTCAAAGGGAGAAAATTTGTTCCCAATTTGAATTTTACTTCTATTTGCAGTTTAATTTCATAAAACATGAGTCCTATTCGTTAGTTAGCTGCTTCCATCACAAATCTTTGCTTTGTTTGTAAAGTGTGCACTTATTCAGCACCATCTAGTGGACCAACTTCTATTTAAACGTAGCAAACGGCTGGTCTTGGCAAACTCAGCAGCAAATCGAGCACGCAGTCTTGATAATGTGAATAATGTACCCAAAATATGTTTGTGACCAATTACTAACAGAATAAGATTAGCAGTCATTTAATTGATATGGCATGCTATGAAGGAAGTAAATGTTATGATATGTGCCAGCATCGTTGCCCATTACCTATTGAATTCCTCTAGTCTATTAAGCCCCCAAGCTTTTTTCACTGTTTCTCTGCTTTACCATGAGGTCTCATCTAGGTCTCAAGTATTTCCTTATGCATGGCCACAGAGAATGCAGAACAGCCACATTGTCATAGTGCTACAGATGGTGAGGGCTGACTGGTGCTAGCCATGAGCTCTGAAGTCCTTGCATGAGGAAAAATGTTCTGGAACCTAAGATGTTGGCAAGGAATTCAGTGTTTGGATCTTTGAAAAAATATGAAAAAGACAATACTATAACAAAGTCCTCCTGTGGTATATGTGCAGAAGGCAAGAGAATTGCCAGGTCATCCCTGTGGCTGCTTCAGGACTTGTGAACAGATCAGAGTCTCTGCTCAGGTCAGGGAACAGGTTCTCTGTGCATGTTCTCCAGCAAAAGGGCTGAATCTTCAAAACAATAAATGCCTGTAAAGAAGGACTGGGTGTTTCTTCAGCCTGTGTTGCATCACCCAGCATCTCACTGCTCTCTTCAGTAAGGTTCATCTGGCGGTCAGTGAGCACTGGAGGACAAATCAAAACTTCCCAGTGACGTGTTGGTAGGGTAATGGTGTAAGGAGAGCTTGGCTTCTCCAAGAGCCGAGGTGACTGCTAAACATGGAAGCTAAGCACTGATGCATTATCATAGTAAATGCACTGAGTTGTAACAATGATGCTTTAAATTTCCTTGCATTCTTACAGTTCTTCACTTTAGGGACTGTTGATTTTTTTCAGTCTGCGTATTATGGACAATGAAAATAAAAATAAGTGGGTCAGTTCTACCCTGTGAATCGTATGCATTAGCGCAATAACACTGTGCTGAGGTTTCTAAAAAGCTATTTTTAAATAATTCATGGAAGCATTTCACCTCAGTTTTCCAAAGCTTCCATGAACGGACTAGTTTGTTTCCCGTGTTTAAGGAAATGTAGCACTTAAATAGCACTCTCTTTCTTTTCTAACTTTTCAGTGTAGCACAGCAGTCAGAATAATGCCTATCAGCTGTCTTCACCACAGCAGGGCATTGCAGCATAACCTCTATGGTCACAAGTGACCAATTTTTGAAATAAAGAAAATAAATACATGGGGATTTCCCTTTTCAGGTATCGAGTTTGGAACAATAGCCATGAATGCTGATGGTAGTGGATGTGTTCATCCACCTGAACGAGTGAAACGCTGTAGGAAAATCCACTCCCACTGACTGCAGCATGAAAAGAGTTGAGAAAGGGTGAAATGTTTAAGTGAAGTTAGTGGCGGGAATCCTGTTTTCTGAGAGGTTTGGAGATAAATCCTGTATGCTGGAAAATAACCACTTACAAAGGACGTGGCTCTTCTTTTGTAGTAGCTGTGAACCAAACTTTTACATATTGGAAGTCAAGAGAACACATTCATTATTTTCTTTTTTTTCTCTGTTTCTCTTCTAGCTCTGGGATTGTATACAGTAAATGCAGTATATGGAGACACTATTACTATGCCTTGTCGTCTAGAAGTACCAGATGGTCTGATGTTTGGAAAATGGAAATATGTAAGTATAGCTTATATTTTTATTCAATAGAACTGGTATAAGAAAATGTGTATTTGTTGTGTGCGAGTCTACAAGATTTCAATCCATGGAATTTCTGCCTCGTATACAAAGTCACTTGTTTCTGCGTTTCTAAGACTGCTAGATCCCCATCCTTCTGCCAAGTAGAGATGAGAGCTTTGAGAAATTAATCTCATTGTTCAAGAGAAATAATTGTTGGGGAGTTGTCTGCCAACCTGCGTTAGAAACCTGGCATGTTACCCAGTGACATCTCACTTGCTCGACAGAGCCACCGCTGTACATTTGAATGCTTTTGAAGCAGGCTGCCTGAGGCAGGGCATGCTTCATCCCTGGGAAAATGCTGTCCCCATGCTCAGTTGATGTGACAGTTGCCTGCACAGCGCTGTTTCATGGCTGAGTGTATTTTATGCGCAGTGAATAGTGTAGAGATGACCTTAGCAGAGTTGCAGTGATCTCCTGCTGGTTTTCCCTGCTTCTTTAAGTTGATCTAGATCTCCTCTCTTGCTCTGGTGTTACCAGCAGTAACAGGTGATTTCTACTCTGACACTGGATTTAAAATTATGTAGTCCTCTTTTTGTAGATGGTATCCATTAGCATATTCTAAAGCAGAACAATCTGCAATTAGTGTGTCATCCCCCTTCCTCTTTCCCTCATGGCTACAGGGTTTTTAGCATTTACTGAACTTGTACACTTGAGTTCCTGTTCTACAAGCAAGTTTTGGGATGTAAAATCACAAGTCTGTGGAGAATGTTTCCCTGAAAGGGCTAGTAAAATTATGTCAGATATCCATTTAGAAGATGCAAAGTCTGCATTTTGCGATGTGTTGGTTTTTTTTTGTTGTTTTGTTTTTGTTTTCTGGTGTCATTTGGGAAGAGAGGAGTCCATGTCTATGAAGATTGATGCAAATGATGGTGAGAAGACAGATGAAAGAAAAATTCATCTATTTCCCATGCTTTTGGTTTGCTCATCTCCACCAAGTAATGAGCAGAAGTCATCAAAAGGAAATGCTACCACTTGTCCCAAGTGTGTGGACAATTTCATACAGTACTGTCTGCTGATGATGGAAAGGGACATAAACCTAATGTTAAAAAAAACCAATTGCAACTGTATGAAATTATTGATATAGTCCATGTACAAACAAGGGAAGTTGATACTTTTCTCTCCCAGGGAAGCTCCCAGTGTAGCAACACTGGCTTTTAGGGTGAGGAGAGCTGGTTGGTTTGTGGATGTGGTGGTTTTTTGGTTTTTTTTTTGGCAGTGATTATTTAATTGAAAGAAGGGGGAACCCCATTCAGGCTTGAATAGTTTAGAGCTCATTTGCACTTGACAGCCAACTTCTCTTGTAATGAGTTGAGGCAATGCCTTCTTTCCTCTGCAACAGACACTGGAATAATCCAGGATTTGAAAGTGGAAAAGAGAAAAAGACTATAAGGGAATTTAAGATTCACATTAGCTGTTGTCTCCCGCTCGTTGCCCTGGCTCTGACACCACTCATCTCCTGTCACAGCATCGTCATGCTTTTGTGGGCTCCGCAGTCAAGCTGAGATATTGTGCTGGGAGCACTGTTACTATCAGTGCCGCAAGGTGCAAGGGATTAAAGAGAACTAAAACCTTTTCCAGCTCTCAGCACAATACTGAATGTAGAGAGGGATTCAACCTTTCACCTCACCCTACTTAAAGGGGGACAATGTCTGTACCTTCTCTGTGCAGGGGGGTAATTGAATCCTGCTCAGCTCAGCTTGTACTTTTGTCTTTATCTTCAAAATAAAATTTTTATACGGTAGGTTTGTGCAAGGCTCTCAATTTTGTATTTGTTTTCAGGATGGCAACTGAATACTGATTGATATAAGGAGGATGTCTAGCAAATGAAGTTTTTTGGATTATACTAAAATGCATAAATAACAATATTTGCTTGTATGTATATTTTTATTCTACAAGCTATTGGGCCTTTAAAAACAAAAACAAAACCAAAAAAGCTAAAACCTAATTTAGAATAAAATAGGCAGTTATGCCTGATTAAATCCTGCATTTGGAATGAAGTCTGACTATCCCAGGCAAACAATATGAATATGTAAAACAATCATGAAAAAGGAAACTGAAGCTTTTGAGCCTAGCTTATTAATGCTTCTATTTCAAATGGATTTTCCATATACTGAGAATCAGGTGGTGCCAAAACCACCAGCCTTGATCATAGAAAGCTCTGTGTTGTGCTGCAGTTGAGCCAAAGGGTTGAAATTGCTTCCGCTGATGATACTCTCAGTGTGTGCAAGAGATGGTTTATTCTAGCTGTCATATGACACTGAATTTCTTGCTCATACAGCAGAAATTAATCAGCAAAAAAAGTAATCTCCTATACTTTTAACATTTTTTTTTTTAAATTACAGCTTTGTACTGTTTCCAAATATTTTGGGACTTTGAAGTGAACCTGATTGTTTATGCAAAATAGAGATGTCTATCTTTTTTTTAATTATTTTTATAGGAAATGCCAAACAGATCTCCGGTATTTATTGCCTTCAGATCATCAACAAAAAAGAATGTACAGTATGATGATGTACCAGACTACAAAGACAGGTTGAGTCTCTCAGAAAACTATACATTATCCATCAAGAATGCAAGAATCAGCGATGAAAAGAGATTTGTATGTATGCTAGTAACAGAAGATGATGTTTCCGAGGAGCCAACGATGGTCAAAGTCTTCAGTAAGTAATCTCGTTGTTACTGCTGTTAGTATTCCTCAGTATCTGAATCTTGAATTAAGGAAACTTTTGTTTAAGGGGAAGATTAAAGCCAAGAAAGTAAGCTTGGCTGAGTAAATTACTAAGACTAGCAAATTTCTGCAGCTTTCAAAAATGTAATCTACTGGTAGCATTTACGTAACAGGACTGCCTGCACTTACAGTTTATTCATGATAAGTGCTGGCTCAAAGAGAATTTTAGACTTTGATAATGACTCACTTATGTGATGTCATTTGGCCTTGGAAATGAAAAATGTAAAATTAGCATTGATTATTTTTCATTTGTTCTCTGAGTGAATTTTTCTGCAGGAGAGAAATGTTAACTGTGTGCGCTCTGAAGGATTAGATTAGCTGAGACATTTAAAGCATCTCTGAGCAGGCAGTATGCGATGGCGTGACCTGTGAATCTGGGAGAGCGGAGCTGAAAAGCCAGGTGCTATCCCCTGGTGCAGTTCTGCAAGGTTTATTAGCATTTGGTAAACTAGGGATCACAGCGGAGATTTTCAGAGTGCTGAATGTGTTTGAGGTTTTGCTTTTGTATTTGTTTGTTGGAAGTGAAGCTCTGAGTCTGTCAGAAGCCTGACTTCCTGAGGCTTCTTTCTTAGCAGCTTCTGAAGATCCTTCTGTTTTTGATTACTGAAGTCAAATTGAAAGGTCTCAAAGCATCTGCTCTATTGAAAGAGCCATGTGGCATTTACACCTTTGTGAGCACTGTTGGGTCATGTTAGACTTGGAAGAACTGGTCTCTTTGCGCTCTCCAGTGTCCTGGATTTGTCTAGATTAGCAGGTTAGCAACCAGCCAGCAACAGCACCTTATGAGGAACTTTACTTTGAACTAAACCTTGCATGCCCTGAATGTCAGTTGGTGGGAGGCATTAAGTGAACTCTGAAGCACTAGTTTTGGTTTAGCTGCACTCAAAACGAGCCAAAAGACTGTGTGCTCTGACACAGATTGGCACTGTGAACCAGAGCAATCCTGCTCTGAATTTGCAGGCAAACCTGAGCTCTTCCCAGTGGTGATTCAGAAACATAATTCCTCAAAATTTGAACCACCTTACGGAGGGACATACATTGCTCTCTTTTAGGGACTCCGATCTGCTGAGGCTAAGGCAGAGTTCATATGTGCTGTCCTAAAATTGCAGTGGATGTTGTTGTCTTTATAATATTTTTCTAGGGCTTGTTTTGGCCTTTGCTGCTCTTCAGATACAGGTTTATAGAGGCAAAGTAAGTCTCTGTCATCAGAATATGTTGCTTTCAGAGGCTGGCAGTTTCAAACAGAATCTCACAGAATCACAGAATTGTAGGGGTTGGAAGGGACCTCTAGAGATCATCAAGACCAACCCCCCTGCTAAAGCAGGTTCCCTAAACCAGGTCGCACAAGAATATGTTTTGGAAGGGAATTCCTAGAATTTTCTCTGGGAGAAAAGAAAACTTCAATGTTATCTTGACAGAAGTTTATCAATGGCAAAAGGAGTGTGAATGTAGACTGGTAGTCAACAATAATACCATTTCCCTTGTTTCACATTGAATTTGACCTCGAGAACAAGTGAATTAATGACAACAGGGGCATGTATGCTCAGTGCACACGTAGTAAGCACAGTGCTCCAAAGGAAATGATAAAGAATGATCGTGTTTACTTATTGCACAGCAGTAAATATGTAGATGAGACAGTGGTGTATGGTGAACTAAATACTTACTGCTTGAATTACTGTGTACTGTACTAAATATTCAGACAATGCTAACTCAGCCATGGAGCACAGCTTGTGTATTTTATAGTCTGCATTAATACTAATAGAGAATGCTACTGTTTATTGAGGAAAACAAGAGTAGAGGATGCCACATATATAATATGGCAGACTTGGCACAACAAGAAAAAATTACCTTTTTAGTGTTTCATTTTGAGTTCACAACTTTATTAAATATATTTATTTAATATATTTGTCCATTTAACTTCCTTGTGTCTGTTTTGGGGGATTTCATTTGTTGCTTTTGCTTGCTTGTGTACTTGTTTGTTTTAATTATGAAAGAGTTAACGGTAGCCTGCAAGCTTCATTTATTCAGTGGCATTTCTAAGTGGAGCTGAAGTGTTTTGTTTCTTCGGTGGAGTTTCAAAGCTCCTTGAACCACAAATGCAGAGCTAAGCTGCCATAGTGCAAACCCTCGTAAACCAAACCTCAGCTGTATCCCAGAAGGCTTTATTGAAGCCAGGTTTCACTGGAGCTTGTCACATCCTCAGCTGTTGCTACCTGATTAGCTCAGGACTAACGAGCCAGAATGGCTCATTGAACAGCTCCCACCTGCTAGTCACACACACTGGACTACTCAAACAAGCTCTTCCAGCTTTCCAGATGGATTCTGTCAGCATCTTGTTCTGGAATTAAGTGACCAAGGTTTCCAGAGCAGAGCAGTACAGCAGCCACTACTTGTTGCCCTACCATGCCATAACCCAGCTGGTGTGGGCCATGAACACTCTTCTGGCAGTTGCAATGCCTGTGCAGGACTATAGAGTGTCCTGGCAAGCTCTTCAGCCAAGAGATGAGTGCTGGAGTGAAGTTGCAGACCCATCAAAGTGTGTCCTGCTGCTGCTAAGCTTCAGATTTCATCCTGCAATGTGCCAATATTAGTCTTGTGCAGTGAATTACCTCGGTGTGCATGCTGTGGCTTGGGGGTCTGGCAGCAGGCCTCTCAGCTATGGTATGTGCTCAGAAGCCAGGGCACTGCGTGGCAAGGGGCACAGCATGGCAGCCCTCTGCTCCCCTTCAGGCAAAGGGTGTGAGGAGGAGGGTACAAAGCACAGCACAGATCTTCCTGAATAGGCACAGAGTGCTGTTCTGAGGGACAAGGGAGATGCAAGCAGGGAAAGATGGGGGGAGGCTGTGTGGTTTGTGATTTGATCAGCTGGCAACTACTACAGGAAATCAACTGTGCCTGTGCATGGGACCAGAAAATCTAAACCAGAAGGCTTGTTAATTGTCTTGTAAAACTTAATTTGTTTGTATTGACATGGAAATGTTTCGTCCTTGACAGATTCTTGCAGAAATAAGTTGATCTTTTTCGTTTAAAAAAGTAAAGGGAAGTAAAGATGCATGTAGCTTTTAAAAATATATGCCTTTTGCTCTGTTAACGTTTTGAGGACATTGTGATGGCTTTTGGTGCATTGCTTCCACTGTTTCTTTTGTTTTTGTTGGTGCTTTTTTTTGCCACAAGCAAGTTGTTGGTGCATGTCAGATAAACAGCTTCTTTTACTGCCTTTCATTTCCCTTTTGAGCTGTTCTTGTTCCATTTTGGCATAGTCTTCCAAGCAAAGGATGTCTGTGCACACACACGCACACACAAAGCAAATGAATTTTTGAGGAAATAAGTAGGCTTGCTATCTGTGCCACAGTAGGAGTAGTACACCTGCAGATGAGTTACATCATCACTGCACTGAAATTTTGGCATGATGATGTGAAGTTCACCAGGAATGGGATTGCTGGCAGTATGTTATAGGGCACTTGGTTTGGGAAAAAGGTTCTGTAAGCTGACGTGGTAAAAGTTGTCTCAGTGTGTAAATGTATATAATGCATGTGCTTTCTTAAGCAGTGCAGCCAAAATGCAGAGACTTTCTTTGACTGTGGAAACACTGATTTATTTTGCCCTCTTATCTCTCCCCACTGAGAAAAAAAAAAAAAAAAAAAATAGAAAAAAAAAAAAAGTGGGAAAAACTGTTTCTTTTAGAGACAAAAATTTGCATTCTGGGCTTCAGGCCAACTTGTTTTAACAAACGTTATATAGTGTCTATAAAGTACTTTTTTTATGATGGAAACACTGATAGATCCTCTACTTTGGCAAGCTAAGAGGTCCATCTACCACAAAAAAAAAAAAAAAAAAAAAGTAAATAAGGAGACATACAGGGACTGAAGAAAAAGTTTTGTTTTTTTTTTAAGAGAGTCTTAACGAACTTAAAATCAGTTAAAGTAATTACATGTACTTACTTCTGTCAATTTATTTCTTAATTGTATTTAATTTTTTATATGTAACAGTATCCTCTAGGAGAAATAAACATTAGGAGAGTGATTAGGTGGAATTTGCTCCTTTATGAAGTGATAGCTTAGTTGTAGCAGTATCACTAGTAAAGTTATTTTAATGTTGCTGTATTTTCTGTACCGGTGGTTCCTTCTCCAGCATGTGTGTTATGTAAATCAGATAGATCAGATCAAGTTATCTCCTCCCGGACACCTAACTGTCTGCCTGGCTACAATACAGATTGTCAGGATGCAAGGAATTTATTGCGGAGAATAGGACACATTTTAAGGGTATGTTTTTTCCTCATCTCCAGTCTTTTTGCTGATATTTAAGTAGAAGATCACTTTTAAAGGCAAAGTATAGATAAGGCTATACCAGCATAGGCTGTTCTAATTAGTCTTAAAGTTCACACATCTTGTGGTAACTTTTGTTTTTTTTTTTTTTTTTGAAACTGTTTGTTCTTCTATCACTAGTACCTTTATCCTATTTATGTTTTAGAACAACCCTCTCAACCAGAAATCTTGCATCAAGCAGACTTCTTAGAAACAGAGAAGCTAAAAATGGTAAGAGCAGCATTCTCCCTCAACCTTGCGTGCTTGAAGGCTGCCTACAGTTCCTTTGCAGTGAAGACGAAGAGAGGTGATGAACTGAGGCTGAGAGGGTGTGTGTGCATGTGTGGCTGTGAGAGGTTGCGCTGTGTAGCCAGGCTGTGCACAGAGTGGTTTCTTCAACCAGTACCCTAATAACCCTGTAAGCAGGGTCCATCTTGATTCTAGATCCACAACCAATCCCTCTTCCAAATTGTGCCTAAGCCTCACTTATGAGATTTACCTCATTTAAAAAAATGTATCTGGTGTTAAACTTTTGAACTGCCTAGAAGTTTTATTCAAAACAAAAGCAGATCTGTTAAAACACAGCAAAAAGAAACAGTGACTAATTTCTGTCTGTTTTGCAGCTTGGGGAGTGCGTTGTGAGAGATAGTTATCCTGCAGGCAATGTTACGTGGTACAAAAATGGGCGAGTTTTGCAGCCTGTGGAAGAAGGTATGTTGCAGTAATGGATGTTGTCCTTGAATTCACGTACGGATGTATGTTGAAGAACTGTGTTTATCGGAGTTACTCTGTTTTAGTCTTAAGACTAAGTCTTTCAGAAAGACTACTTATACAGAAATATGAAACTGGAAGGAAACTTCTTGGGTGCCTCTCGGAGAACCCAAGCTATGCCATATTATTTCTTTATGTCATATCACAGCTTAAAAAACACGTGAAGAGGAGAGTTGACTTTGTTAATGCTGTTGCAAAGTAATTCTTGAACCTATGTAGCTAGTAAAAACTGATAACTAATTTCCAGCTTCAGTTTTATGCCTGTCCAGTACTGTGTTTCAGACTACATAGATGATAGCCTTCTTATGCAGTTATTTATCCTTCAGGTTGTTCAGGAGGAATTCTTCTTTACCCCACGACTTTCAACTTTAATTTTGATGGGCTGATTGGACCATAACATTTTAGTTTCCATAAAACAGGAGAGGCTTACAAAATTAAGTTATAAATGTGATCTTAAAAATTGTTTTTGCTGGCACTTCTGAGGCCTTCTTACTGCCTGAGAGATTTGCATTAAAACAACAACAAAAAATTGCAGTTAGTTCTTTGCTTTGCTTTGATTTAAAATTTGCAGTGTGTTAGGAATATGTCGTTGATAAAACCTTCCTAGTACATGTCAGTGGCAACACTGGAGGAAAACTCTTTGTGTAGTTTCTTCGGTAATATGTCATGTTACTTGTGTGTTTGCAGCCTGATAACAGTAAATAGGGAACAGGCAAGCAAGAAGTATTTGCAGTTGGAAAAATGTTTCACATTGTGGCCATGTGATAATGAAATAATATTTCCTTTACAGTTGTGGTCATAAATTTGCAAAAGGTTGAGAACAGATCTACTGGACTCTTCACCATGACATCATCTCTTCAGTATATGCCAACAAAAGAAGATGCAAATGCTAAATTTACTTGCATTGTGACATATTATGGACCATCTGGCCAGAAAACAATACAGTCTGAACCAGCTGTCTTTGATGTTCACTGTAAGTTACTAAAAAGTATCTTCTGCTGTACAAAGTCTACCTTTGGGGAAAAAGAAATAATTCTGAGACAGTTTAAAACATTACAGATATTGCTGCTTGACTATTGAGATGGTGTTTTCAAAGCTGATTTGCAGTAAGAAGATCTGAATAAAGTGTAAGGGTGATTTTTATTTATCTTTGGATTTACCTGGGTTTTCTTTCTTTCTAACAGTAGAAATACTGATTATCAAGGCTCTACTGCTATGAAGAAAGTAATAATTAAAAAATTTACTGTGAAATGGGTTTTTCAGAACTTTAGCAGAAGATGGGGCTGATGAGAATGACTCTGTGTGCCTCTTGAAATATGCAATAAATACTCTGTATAATTATTTGTACGCTGAGATCCTTTTCATTTCTTGCAAAGAAGAGTCAGCACAAGCAGCTAATGCTGGCAGACTACCTTGCACAAAAATGTAGTAGCTTGTCTACAGCTGTAAGATGCTGATATTTACATTCAAAATGTGGCATTTGAATCTTGGTAGACTTCTAATTTTAAAGTAGAGAATGTATGTGAATAATTACTGTAAGTCCCAAAGCAACTTCTTTACTGTATTGCTGACTGACATAGAGATCATAGTTCTCCTCTGAATAAAGAAAACAGACAATTGACCAGGTAGGTCAGAGGAGGTGCTAGCTGTTGGAGAGGGTTTCAGAGTCTTGTAAAGGGACACTTCTGAAGGACTGAAGGCAGAAGGTTGTAACAGAAAGAAGAGAAACAGGAGATATTCCTGATGCCCTGTAAACTGTTGTTTCTTTGAACATTTTAGGTAATACCTCAGTTTATAAAAAAAAGTCCCCACTTTGGGAACAATAAAGCCTGAGTACACAGTCCAGATATCTAATGAGGCCTTAGTATATACAGTCTAGCAACTCTGTGATCCAAATGAATATGAAGAAAATGAATACAGCACATCTGATGTCTGCAGCCAGTAGATGTGTGCCATTGCTTTGAAAATGAGTGTCTTGGACTTGAAGTGACAGTCTATTTTCTACCTAGATCATTGCTTGCTTTTCCTTTGCAGGTATAGTTTGTTGAGCAGCAGAAGTAGGGGATCAGATCTTGAAGTAGTTAATCCTTATTTTCACCCAGAAAAACCAGTGTAAATTAAGGCCGCCTTTTCACCAAGTGTTTCTTCAGAATGACAACTGCCAGAACTAATGGAAAAGAAAGCCTATGGGATAACAGATAAACCATTATCCTGGGAAATTATATAGAGATTTCAAGTCTGCAGTCACCAATTCCATTGCTTTTTTGTTTTGTTCTGTTTTAAGTTTGGGTCCACTGGTTTTCTTTTCTGGCAGTTATGGAACCCGTGACCACAGAAAGCTCCTATTGCTTACGGCAAGGATCTACAGGAAAGAATTGTAATGATTAGAAAGAATTTAATTTTTTCCCAGTCAGATAGGTTTATTGCTATTATTCCCCATTTACCCATCAATTTAATGCATTAGGCTACTTCGCCTATTGAGGATGAGGCTTTTGCAAATTTCTGTGATGTTTGTACTACATCTACTTGCTATTAAGAACTACTCAATGTGAAAGAAAAAAAGCTGTACAGCATTGAAGAATAATCTCTGCATCAGACACCACACATACCCAGTATTAAAGATTTGTTTGCTAGACTAGCTCTTTTAATCCTGGTCTAGTAACATGCAATTTAATTAAGATAAGCTCTTCCTCCTGAGATGGGAAGCATCGTGCTGCTAATTAGCCAACAGTGGGAGGCAGGCACAACCTTCAGTACTAAAGAGACCTTCCAAAATTTCCTTTACCATTAGAGTAAAGAAAATTCCCATTTCCTTTTTGCATATCTTCATTTGCTGTAACTTCCATTTCATGCTCTGCTTAAATGCATCTCCAAATGGATTTCTGAAACTCTTTATGAACTTCTGGAGCTTCAACAGATAGATTGCTTGACTGGTATTATTTAATGATAATTAGGTCTGATTTGTTTTTGTTTTTAAATTTGGTTCAGTGGTCGTAGTTGATTTCTTTCTCAACAAATGTGATTATTTAACCAGTTGAAAGTAATGTAGATTTAAAAAAAAAAAAAAAAAAAGCCAGGATTGTAATGGGAGTCTTTCTTTCAGCCTTTTTTTTTTCTTTTTTTTTTTCAGTTTGTCTGTCAAACTATTATGTTTTGCAATTTTGGAGGAAGTTGAAAAAAAAAAAAACATAAAGAAGGACTGCTGTTCTTTGTAATATCTAGTGAGATTCACTGTAACTTTTTATCACAAAGAAATGAGGAAAGCACAATTTGAACCATGCCTAAACAAGATGTTTTTGTTTCAGATATACCTGTTTAGTTAGTATTTAAGAGATGTTTTACTGTTTTTAGTAGCTCAGGACTTGTGCCAGCTCCTGTTCTGAAGTGGACCTCCTGGAAGCAGCCAGCCTCTGAAGAATGAGCAAACTCCTGCAGAATGCAGTGCTAACTGGAGATAGGTAGCTCAGCTAGCAGTAGTTATCAGTGCTTGACTACAGGCTCTCATTTGCAGCTGTAGCCAGCAAGCTGGATAAAGTAACTTGATTAATGCAGGAGAACTCCTGGCACTGGACAATTAGATAATGTCTGATTGTATCTAAATTATCTGGACTGCAGTTGTGTTTTGTTCTGCTCTGAGTTAATTAGTATAAAAGGGTATTAGGCAAAATTTCCTATCATGCCCTGTTTTTAAGTGTCTGTCTTGCTCGGGATTAACTCCTTTCCACAACAGATAAGAGTCAAAGGTGCTTTTTCAGTCATGCTGCTTCCAGTATCTGTGTTTGTATTAAAATTATACAAAATTATGTCAGTTGCGGACACATTGGGTCTGGGATGGTGGCATTCATTTACTAACTGCCCTCTGGTGTCTGCTTCTACTATTTTGCTCTTGAAGAAAGCAGATACAAAGTTGATGGTTTATAGAAGGACAGGGTGATATGGACCTAGCCAGAGATACGTGCCACTGAGCAGAAGGACATCCCTTCACCAAGGTGTTCATGCTTATTAGTGAAGGAGAAGCATGTTGCTGTGCATTGCTTCGCATGAGTATTGCACTGAACGTTGTCACTGGGTTGCTTCTTCCTCAGAAGGGTGATCTGTTCACCTTACAGAACAATTTAATCAGTCTTTTGCTATTTACTTTCATAGTTATTTTTTTTTCCAGTTTAGAGAATGAGATTAAAACTTTCCTCCCAGCTGATGGAAATACATAGAAGGATAAGATACGCCTAGGGGAAAGACCGGTGGTTTGCATGAATGTCATTCTTGCTTAACTGTGTCCAATTTTCAATCCAGTTCAGTTCATCTCTGTGGGAAAAAACAGTTCCAAATTAAAAGTCCTGAAGTCTTCCTCAGTATGATTCATCTCCTTTTAATTCAGAGACAATGCCTATGAAATTCCAGGATTTGTAGTAACATTTTCACCTTTGGTACATAACTTGAAAAAGGGAGAGACCAGTTCTGCAGTAGGCTGGCTCTGGGGTCTTTGGCTGAGAAGCTACCAAGAAGAGTGCCTGTGATTTATGACCAGCTGCTATCTCACATCTCACTATCTCACATGTTGTGTTCCACACCAACAGCTGGACTTCCCTTTCCTCAGTAGTAAAGTTGTGATTCAGTGCTGCAGACATTGAGGTAGATGTTTGGATGTGGATAGGAGCCAAGGACATGTGGAGGAGAGAAGGTAGGGCCTTTTGACGTCTGGTACCACTCTTCCTATGAAGAGAGATGCAGATCTGCATTAGGGCTCCTGGTCATTGAGAGGCCACAATAAACTGCAGCTCATGTTATTGAAAAATCCCATAGCAGAAGATGAATGTGATGAGTGCCTTAAGGGGTCAGAAGGGTCATAGAGCCCATGCTTCATTAAACACAGAGAATCAGCTGTCAGACAAGGATTTCTCTGCTGTCTAGATAATTTTTTTTCATGTCTAATAAGGTGTGCTGTACTGTGTCTTAGTGCAAGACATGCATCCTTGGAATTTTATTTATTCATTGAAATTAAAGCAGCGTGAGTTATCTGCCAATAATATTTCCTTTAATTTTCTTCATTTTATTCTGTATTTGAAAAAATTTATTTAGGCTTCTACTTAGGAAGAATAGCATCTATTAACATATACTTCGTCTTTGCCTTAAAAAAATTACTCAAGTAAAATGTAAGTTATAGTTCAACTTCAGTGAACATGACAGAAGTGCGTTACATTTACAGTTCTGTTGACTATGTTAAGGGTCCTATTATGTTCGTGGAATTCATCTTTGTGAAAGGTTGTTGTGATCAGCATATAGAATAGGCTGAATAGAGTTGCTTAGTTCATATTTCTTCCATTTAATGGAAGAAGGCTAATATCTAATACTAATGCAAGGCACTGAGAGCCTCTGTTGTTGTTCTGATTGCTGCAGTCCTCCATATAGCAAGCTTCACAGAGGACAAGTTAATCCCTCATAATGAAATCATGCTGTGAAGCTGTTCTTGCTGATCAGGGTTGGATATTTTTTCCTCTTAAGCACTTCATAGAGTTGTAGTCATTGCTGTGTCAGTGATAGGATATTTTGGTTAATAAAAATGATTTTTGGTATCGTATGGCCTCTTTGTGGTTACTTGAATTGGCCAAAGTATGGAAAGTGTGATGGACTTCAGGTCTTCTGTAAGAAAGATCAACACATGCAAACTCGATGATGAAATCATGAACACTCCAGCCATGCATATCATATTACTCTGTAGTTTTTTGTGGAAGCTATTAAGTGTGTATGTTGTTTTCACAGATCCAACAGAGAAAGTGACTATTCGAGTGCTGTCACAAAGTAGTACCATTAAAGAAGGTGATAACGTCACTCTGAAGTGCTCAGGGAATGGCAACCCTCCTCCACAGGAGTTCCTGTTTTACATTCCAGTAAGTCCTTCCTTGCTGTCACTGTGTAGTGAAATATTCTGTATGAATCCTTCTTACAGACATTGATGCTTGTCAGTGCATACGTGACTCTAAAACAAATGAAGGAAGGAATTATAACTATATTGAAAGATAGACATTGGCCGTTACATCAGACTCTAAGAACGTCTCACCTGAGTTGGCAAAATAGTTTGAAAGAGCCTCTTTCCCCCATCCAAAGATTTTTGGTGTTTCAACCTACTAAAAATTGCCATTCTTCATTTCACATCATCATATATTTTTTTTTAAAAAGAAGTTTTGACAAAAGCAGTTTATCATTTTGAATATACCATCTTATTTTGGTCACACTGGACAGATTCAGCAATGAAAGTACAGGATATTAATTCAGCTTTTTTTTTTTAGTTTACTTTCACGGGTGAATCTTTGCAATTTCTTTTAGTTCTGTATTTATTAATTAAACTGTGTGGTGGCATACAGTCATAACGAAAAAGAAACAGCGTGACAGTGCAAGAGAAAATGTAGAACAAATCTGTCAAATGTATAAGATGACAATCAGGAAAGATAAAGGGTTTGATACTGTTGATTTTAGTTTTGTTGGAATCCACAGACAGATGCAGCTTTATATTTTAAGATTGCTACCTTCCTCCTGTGTGCTGCTTCTCTCTCTCTTCAATCTTATATCCCTTTTTTGTTCCTATTGCAGCACTGAGCAGAATTGAATGTGAGAGCCAAAAGCTACGGCATGCTTGCGAGTATTTCAAAAACTGTATGTGTAGTCCTTCGAACATAATCCTTTTCTGCTTTAGTCTCCTGGCATGTTTCAGTTACTGAAGGTTAGCAAGGGACACCAGGAGTTGAAGTCCTCTTCAGCCATTTAGGTGCAGTGAGTCATCCTAGGAATTTACTGCATGCCATGTGTCTCCTTGCTCTATGGTCACAGTGAGCAAGCTGAACACTGCAGTCCGTCTGATCTTCAAGTCTCCCTGCTACTGGGAGCTGGAATTTGCAATCCCTTTGCAAGACTCGTGGGTATTGTGACAAACCTGGTAAATCACTTTCTGGATTTATAGATACGAATTAGACTCTCATTCTGTACATGCTTCAAAGGTGTTCAAAGGCAGTCAGCTGTTATCTGGTAGAAACTGGGGAATGGGACAAAGCCCCAGTTTCTGTGGATAAACGCATGTAAGGTAGTGTATATGCTGATGTGGATAGAGCAGGGCTGTGCATATTGAGTGTGTGTAACGCAGTACATTTACTTCATGACCTCCTGAAATGAACATAACATTTGAGATACAAATTAAGAAACGCAATTTGTTTTGCAGTTGCAGTTTCTCCAACCCTTTCAGTCATCTTTCATCATCTTTCTACTGAATTTCTGGATTTCTTATTTTCATATTCTCTTAAGTATGCTAGCTGTTCAATTAAAAGAGTAAGCTTTTAATTGTAGGGTTTTATAAACTCTGTGGTCATGCAGGAAATAAACATTAGTGTTGTTAATGGGTAATTGCATTTCAGTAATACTGAAACTAAATGTATTTTGGTGTATTTCAGGAGCCTTACAATTAAAAAAAATCCCCAACAAAAAAGAAAGCTTTCAGCAGGCTCATATGCAATAAATGTTTTATTTTCCATCCACAGGGAGAAACAGAAGGTATAAGAAGCTCAGATACTTACGTAATGACAGATGTGAGACGAAATGCAACAGGAGAATACAAGTGCTCTCTGACTGACAAAAGCATGATGGACGCAACCACCATCACTGTGCACTGTAAGTCATTGCATTTTGTATTTGGATCCTTTTGTATAAAGATAGAAAACCTAGCTTGTACCTCTGCTTTACTTAAGGAGATCTCTCTAACTGACTTATGGTGAGCTGAATGATGTGGCTTGTTTGAAGTAATTAAGGTTGGGTTTTAAAATTTTTTTTCCTTTCAATGTATCTCTGCTTAAACACCTAAACTTTCTCAATTTCCTGGCTTAGAGATTCACTTTATGTAACCATTGTAGGTTATATACTGCACTGTACAGTGAAAATTTTGATATTTCATGTGTCACGATATGGTAAATTATTCTGATCCAGCAATGCCTCAGAATGTGCTCAGACAGACAGCGGCTTGCACTGAAGGTTGTTCTTTGCAGTCAAATTCACATTAGTCTGATGTCCTTTCATCTTATCTCAATAAGGTTAACACATAAGGAGAAGCAACTTAGATATTTGTTTTGTTCATGTAGTGTTTGAGTTTTTTTTCTGTTTTTTTTTTTTCCTGTTTTTGTTGTTGTTGTTGTTTGTTTGTTTGTTCGCTTCCTTTTCCCTGAATCATGAGAGCAACAGAGCTTGGTAAATTTGCTTTAGATGGACACAAGAGTATTTACTCATACTTCATCAACATGAAGCAACCACTGACTTGGATTAACCATTGAAGCAACTAATTCAGTGGCTGCTTTTAATTTTATCTTTTTGGGAAAATGCAGGAGTGGGGCCTCTTTCATTCAAACTTTACCATACTATTACAGGGTGTGAAATGAGATCCAGGCCAATGGTCCTGAGTTTTCCCCAGAGGATATTCATGGTCTCTAGTCTTCCCAGTAGCATAAATATCTCCTGATAGTTTACAGGTTCAGAGGGACTTAATAACAAACTGGAAATGCTCCCACAGTAATTATACTTCATATAAAAAGAAACGTCACATAGAAAAATGAATATCTATGTTTATTTTTCCTCATAAGTGTGGGTCAGGTTAGGGCATTTCAACTTCAGAATCTAGCTACTTGCTTAGGGAGTTAGAAAACTCTGATATTTCAGTCTGCTTGCCTCTCTCTGCCCACTTTTCAAGAGTTGAGGTGCCTCTGTCTCCTTCTAAACCAACTTTATTCCTTTGTTAGGTTTGATCAACAAGATTGACTGTATGTAATGGAACACAGTAAAGCAAGGACTTTTTGACTACATAGCATTTGGTGTGCCACAGTTTTTGCTCTTCTGCAGTTTGATGCTATGTGGGCTTTTTTTTCTTGGAAGAGGTACAATATATCTAGAATCTACCTGTACATGAATAATTACCCTCTTTAGTTTAATGAATGTTTTATATTTAACAAGGTTGTCTGCTGTTTTACTACCTATTCCCTTTTCTTGACAAAGAATTGGGATATGTAAGAGATCTGTGCTTCTGCTCCTACCTGCCCAATACCAAAGCTGAATTGCTGCTAGATTGCTGTGGTATCATTGGCCCTTTTGTTTTGTTCCAAGTGGTTAGCATGTTGACTAGTACCTCCATAAATAGTTACTCTAGAGTATGGCTTCTGTGGCTTCATATATATGGATATATAAAGAGTGAGTTTTCCTTTACCTGCTGTTTTTTGTGCATGTCAGAAGAGTTTCACTGTATGAGAGAAACATGTATTTTCATGATGTAATCCTGTCTGAGTGCAGCTACTCAGAATTCGTATGTCCAGTCTAGTACCTTGCTTCCTTTCTTTGTGTATAGCTTGTTTCTCTTAGATACATCTATCAGTATTAAAGCCTTTGCTTAGGTGAGGCTCAGAACAGTTCTGTACCTCCTGAATGCCCAAACCTTTGTACCTGTCCTTAAAATAATACTTTTTAATTCTTATTAAATTTTATTTTCCTCCTTTGCTTTATTACTTTCATTTTCTCATATGGATAAGTATTTCTTTCTGCAGTGTTACACTGTAAAAGTGTTCATTCTGAGTCAGGACTTTTCATTTCCTCACTTCTGATCTTGACACTTTAGGTTTTTCATTTCGATTAAAAATATAGGCAATACAAAATTTTGTTTATACCAGTGAATCCATTATGAACTTCACAGAAAGCTGAACACTGACATTTAAGCATCTGAGTTACCCATCAAATATAGGGAAATACTGCAAATTTTTAGGGTAGGAGAGAGAAAAGAAAGAAATCAAATTGCTCTATGGATTCTTCCTCGAGGGAATCCTATGAGAAATTGTATGTTAATTCTATGTTTGCCTCATAAAACAATGCTTCGAGCTGTGCAGTTCATCTCACATAATGTAAATTTTCCTGAACATCTGTAACAAGAAGACCCATATGTGAGAGGAATGTAGTCTCACTTACAGCACCAGAAAGATGGAGTTGTGGGGGGCTCAGGCTTGCTACCCTGGCGGAGGACTAGTTTGAAGGATTGAACTGAGGCTCAGTGTCGGTCTTGCTTGAGATGATGGCCGAAAATGTAATGAGTTTCTCCTTTCTGTGGTGTATGTGAAAGAAGATGCTCATTGTTCTTTGGTGATCTCTGGTTTGAGGTGATATCATGCTTCAAAGAATGAAAAGTTTAAGTAAATGTTGGAGAGTCGCTGTGAGGGGGGAAAAAATGTAGCTTTGTCTTCAACCCACTCTTCTGACTCGAGAGGAGCTGAGCTAGAAGAAACAAATCTCTTCCATTTTTTTTTTTTCCCTTGTGAAAGCAGTGGTAAAATCTGGAGTAGCTTTTGTTAATTTTCTTGCGCTAGTTGGAGAGGTGGGGGAAAGAAAGACTAAAGAAAAAAAACACAATTTTTCCCCTTCAAGACGTTTCTTTCATTCATGCGGATCTGGGACCTCTCAGAGTAGCCATTAGACTTTATAATACAGATAATAATGCAGTCTAATAATACTGGATGGACCATAGACTCTCCCTGAAGTCCTGCTTTTTAATGGTGTTCCCAGGGCAACCGCTGAATGAAACCAGTAGTCAAGTTCACTGTTTTGTTAAGTAAAACTCACTGTTTTTCCCTCCTTTACCAACTGTGATTTTGCCTCAAGTATATATATATATATACATATATATATTTAACTTTGCTTAAAAGCCAAAAGGATATTCTGCAGTGCTTTTCTAGTGCTATATTCATGATGAAACCATGTATGCTTGCCATTTGAGCTATTGTGTGTGTGCATCTGTGATAGTTATTTGACCAGGCAACTTGGCTCACAGGCAAAGCTCTGTGAGAAGGGAAGCAAAATAGAGGTTTAGCTTGGCAAATTCTGCTTTTCTTTCATTGTAGGATTTTCCTGAAAAAGCAATCACTAGCCTGCCAAATCCATATACTCAGAAAATTCTGGAGCAGTGTTTCCTGATCTTTCTTTTACTGGGTCTCACCCTCCCTAGCGTCAAACACAGCTATCACTGATTCTGCAATTTCCCTGAAGCCAAAACAGGTCAGGGAAAGCTTGGACTCTGAGTAACACAAAATGACTTTTAAGTTACTAATGAAAACAAAGAAATCAAAGGGCTTCATGTGTGGCCACCCAGCCTTATAATTCAGGCCTCTTGTCTCTTCAGTCAGTATCATCTGTCACACGCTACATTGACCACTCTCATTCTCTCCATATGCTCAGCATAAAAATCATCTTGTTTTATCAGATTTCAGAAAGTTACCCCTTGTCCTCCTATCCTCTTCTCTGCGTTTTATGAAGTAACTGTTCAAATTAATCTGTCCCCACCTGCTTGAGTCCTCCACTGAAAGTACACTTGAATCTGGCTGAAAAAGAGATTCCCTCACGGCAGCCTGTGCTTCCTCTTTCAAGAAACAAATACTGCTATGCTGAATACTCCTGCGGATTCTTGTGCCTCTTTTGTCACCCTTTCAGTAGTACAAGGGTGAAAAAAGATATCAATTTGTCTAGTAATTAGTAAGTTTTCACTTTTTCTGTTAGCCTGTAATTACAGCAAAAATGTGAATGTTCTTGCAACGCCTGTTTTAGAATAATTCTGTCTTCTTCCTTTCTTCTAAGTTTGATTTAGATTTTATTGAGCAAATGAATGTAATGAGTGCAATTAGTCACATTTTCTTTTCTTGGAAAGCCTATGTTATGGCCCAGGCATTCTGAGATTACCATTTTGACAAATGTTCTTTGTGCCCCAGATCTGGATTTGCAGCTTACTCCTAGTGGAGAAGTCACAAAGCAGATTGGAGAGGCCCTGCCTGTGTCATGCACAATTTCTTCTAGTAGAAATGCAACTGTGTTCTGGATAAAGGTCAGTGATTCATCTACTTCACACTTCATCTGTGTATTCATCACTTCATATTACTGTTGATACTTCAGTGTTTTGGGAGGGCGGGAACTATGCTGATTTGGCTTTTGGAGGCCTATTGTTAAAATGAATCTTATGTGCAATGCTAAAATAAGAGACACCACTTTAAATTGATGACTAAAAATTAGTTACTGTAATTATTGGCTCAATTCTCGGAGAACTACTGAACAGTATAACACAAATGCAATTTTATTGAAATGGTCTGTATGAGGAACTTTTAGAATCAGGTCCTGCTAAGAGGAAAAAGCCCTTTGAAGGAATTAGAATTTATCAATTATTTATTTATTTATTTTTGGTAAGCTTAATCTCGGTCCCAGTAAATTTAGCAGGACAAGGCTGGTTGAGAGATTAGATGTTGGCTGCTGGCTGTTCAGTGGGTGGTTAAAAAAAGTAGCTGTCGTAGATAGCAGGTTTAAAGAACGCCAGTACTGATGGAAACTAAAAATGATGATACCTGAGGTCATTTAGTAGTGAACTCCTAAGCTCAGTTACTAGAGGTGTGTTGATAGTGTGTCAACTTGTACCAATAGCGTTTTTCAGCAGACTACTGGCAAAGCTCAGAAAAGTTGTTCCCATCTATGCCCTTGACTTGAAGGTGAAGAAGAGAAGCGGCTTATATCAACATCCAATAGTTTCCACTTTTCATGCTGAGATGTTGCTGTCTGCTATTTGAAGGTGGTTACTAACAGGGAGACACTTGAAGTGTAAGACTCTAATCTGTTAATGCCAGTCACTTTTGTAATGTAGAGGTTAATGTATTCTGAATTAGAGTTCAAAAGATTAACTCCTTGCTCCATCAGGACAATACCAGAATGAAAACAAGTCCATCATTTTCAAGTCTGCAGTATCAAGATGCTGGAAACTACATCTGTGAAACTACTCTACAGGAAGTTGAAGGGCTAAAGAAAAGAAAGACACTTAAACTTATAGTGGAAGGTAAGGAAGCAAGAAAGCTATGATTATTAATTATGCTGTTCATAAATAAAATGTTTAACTGTAATATTTTTCAAATAGGAAAGCCTCAAATCAAAATGACAAAGAAAACCAATACAAATAAAATGTCTAAAACAATTGTCTGTCACGTGGAAGGATTTCCCAAACCAGCAGTGCAATGGACAGTTACTGGTAGTGGAAGCCTCATAAATAAGGCAAGTATCTCTTTTACTACTTTAAATCACGCCTCCTATGTTTTGGTGTATAAAGTCAAGAAAAAATTTGCAAGTAATTAGATGAAGGAGTTTAATCAGTTTTATTTCTTTGAGAGAAGGAGGGTAAATTATATTACAGGCTTATGTGGACAATAGCTGCCTGGTACCTGCATGGATAATTTCTGATGATAAAGGGCTTATGCATATTGCAAAGGTATACAGGTTCCCTCACCTACAAGACGAAGCTGGAAGGAAAAAAAGAAGTTTGTAATTAAAATCTGCATTTTAAAGTTATTCAGTCATTTTGCTTGGATAATGTGGCTTTGCCAAATACATAAAGGATTTACAAATACTCTGAAATTTGTGTTAGAAAGTAATAAGGTACTTGATGTAGGCATTAGCTGGGGGAAGTATTACCAGTAAAAATCAGAAAATATGCTCACTATAGTTCCTAATGGACTTTGCAGTTTTATCCTAATGTATATGTTATTTTTGTGTGGTTATATCATTGTTTCTTACTGCATTTTGGAAACAAAACCAAAATGCAGTCAGCCTAGGGGAGAAATATGAAGACTTAAGCAGCTTGAAAAATATCTGAAAAAAGAGGAAACTGAAATATCTTCATACTGATAACCAAAACACATGCAGAGAATTGCCATATTTTGTCTTGATGGGAAAAATAAATTAGATGCGTATAAAAACATTTGAAGACTCAAAGTATAATACCCACTGTTCCTGCAGATTTCACTGCTTCCTAAGGTTTTGCTTTGGCCCTTCAGAAATTACAAGACTGTGAAAACATGTCCATTTACTTGCAACTGTAGGTTAGGAATTGTGTTGAGTCTATGTAACTAATTAATTGAAAATAATGTTTTTCTGGACATGGTATTAATGTAAGAATGGTGTACAGCAAATTTAAGGTACACCTTCATCGCCATTACAGCACTGATGCTGCAGGTACCACTAAATAGATGTGGCTTGGCAAAATGATTATTGGGTGGAAACAACTCATGATTTGGAATCTTTTAAAGTGGAAATCTTACAGTGGTCATAAAGAAATGCAAACTTAGACATCTCGTTTTGGGGTTTCCTTGGAGAATTTTGTTCTATGGATATTCTTTAAATAGTTGGAATAAACAAAAACAAGTACAGGGTCTGGTGAACTTTTGAAAAATACCTCTTTAGAAGTCTTATTGCAGTATGTCCTGGGCAAAATGTAGATACAGCTACAAGAAAAGACTGGGCAATCCAAATGTTTGCATTACCATGTAATAATGAATTATTTCTATTGTCATTTGGAAAAGTTATTTGGAAAACTGAAATATGGTTGATTGTTATTTCTCTCTAAACATTTTCATTGCGTAAATACAGATAATAAATTCTTTGTTGTTTGCGTTTTTCAAGGATGCTAACCTTCATTTTTTACCTTTTCAGACAGAGGAGACCAAGTATGTTAATGGAAAATTTTCCAGTAAAATTATAATTGCTCCTGAGGAAAATGTAACATTAACATGCATTGCAGAAAATCAGCTAGAAAGGACTGTGACCTCTCTGAATGTCTCTGCTAGTGAGTATCTTCTAAAGACCATTTTTCTGAAAGTTGTAGTTCCACATAGAGTATCCACACTTCGTGCACAAATGAAGGCTGGATGTGCATAATAATGTTGGTAGTAACGTAGTTACCTTTTTGTCTCAAAAGCAATAGAACCATTAATAGTGTAGTAGAATACAGAATGTGTTGATAGCTTTCTGAATGAAGCTGCATAGTCTTCCTTGACTAGTTATATCATGTATGCAATGTATTCATTTTATATTCAACGTAAGTATACAATATATATATTTATAAAACATGAGTTTTGTGTGTAATTTGTGTAATATTACGCCATAATGGTACAAAAGAATGTACATTTAGTATAATAAAATATTACTTACAAAAGACTAAGTCTTTATTTATTACTACATAACCATCTTTTACTCCTCAAATTCCAGTTTGTCATTAGTGGTATTGACTTTTTCAATTTTCAGTGAGGAAATATATTAAGAAGCTGATAGTTGTGAAAGAGGAACACATAAATATTTCTGAGACTACTATTATAGTATTGAACAGGATTCTTCAGTTGGATATCTTACAGTTATAAAAGAATAACTTTTTCTTAAAGATGTTTGGCAAATATTGCATTATTTTTTAGTGTCACTGATGCAAATAATTATAAGTAGTATTCAGGTTATAACATGTTTTATCTTTAATTTTAACATTTTTCATTTCAGTAAGTATTCCAGAGTACGATGAACCAGAGGACAGAAATGGTATGTACAGTTTTCTATCTCCATAATCCTTTCTGTTCATTGTCTCAGATTAAGACATATGCAGAATCACTGAAGAGTCCCTCATAGTAGGACTCAACTTGATCTGTAGCAGGTGGCACCATGATTGACTAGGAACATGACTTCCTTGAAGCTTTAAGTGTTGTGATTTTTTCGCTTGATCTTTTTGAAACAGTTCTTTTTTTTTCTTTTCCTTTTTTCATTTTGATGTTCTGACTCCTTTTCTCATTTCTAATGCAAGTATTTTTAAAATGCTGTATTACTTTTCTTCATCATAAGTTAACTCATTAACTTTTCTTCTTTGCTTCAGATGACAACAGTGAAAAGGTTAATGACCAGGCAAAACTAATAGTGGGGATTGTAGTCGGTCTTCTGTTGGTTGCCCTGGTTGCAGGTGTTGTCTACTGGCTCTATGTGAAGAAATCAAAGTAAGAATTTATGAAAAACTTGATACTAAATTTTAAAAAATAATCATAAACACAAACATATATTTACCTGTTTTCCTTCCTGCAGCATTCCAGTAGTCTGACAGGGACAAGTTGTTATACTAAGTGCATTTAATAGAGAAAGGAAACTTGACACTTCTGATTGGCATGCCCTAAAGCTCAACAAGATATTTCTCTTGGATAAAGGCAGCTTACTCCAAGACTTTTCATAGTTAGCTGTCTCTAATGAGGTTCTATTTCCTGACAGCCAAATCTGAGCTGATATGGTACCTGTGAGTTAATTGTGGGAAGTCACCTCCTATGTGGCTCAATTGCTACTAGAAATTGTCTACACTTAAAAATTTGGGTAACTCTTCTGCTTTAAAACGCAGACTAAATTGCAGAACAGATCTAAATTATCTAGGTCCTTCATTCATTCATTCATTCACATATACTTTGAGATCTATAGAAGTAAAAATGGTAAATGTAGACCTTTTATTGCAGAAAAGATAGAAGCTGTCATCCAAATGAATGTTTTACCAACCTAAGCAAGCACAGGATTTGCCATTGAGGTCTGCTTGGCTTTCAAGATTTTGTATTATCACTCAGGCCCGCTTTCAGATCATCCAGTTCATTTTATTAAAGTGTAGCCATTTTTCTTCATAATTTTAAAGACGGCCGTGACTCTGTGCCATTTGGCCTTGTCATCATATATGTGTCCCGAGGGAGAACTTAGAACAGGCTTGCTGTCTGGAAGGTTGTTGTTAAGTACTTTTTAAATAGGGAGATTAAAGAAGTTATGCATAATAAAAACAAATCAGCACAAATATATATATATAAAAAAAATCTTAAAGTTCTTTTTGTGACTTTTCATTAAAGTTAGCTCAAATGAAATCTAAAATGTGTGGCAGAAAACTGACAAAGTGTAACAAAGAATTCTCAATCTACTTTTCTTATAAAATGCAGGGTTTTTTTATATTACATAAGGAATGTTCTCTAGACATAACTAAGTAGTTTTTGGAAGTTCTGCAAATAAAGAACTGCTGATTTTGACAGAGCACAAAACCACATTCAGATATTATGGAAGGGTGGGGAAGCAATTTTTTTTTTTTTCCAAAGGTCATGCTTCTTTTGCTTACAAATTAAGAAGTAATAATAGAACCATAGAATCATTACAGTTGGAAAACTTAAAATCTTCTAGTAAAATAACGTTGAGCTCCTCCTCCCACACTTTGCTACTCTTGTAATAATGTCTAGAATCATTTTCTCTCATCTGTTTTGAATATGAGAATGTGCAGTCATAAAATGATGCAGTGATTGGGTTTTTGCAAGAGGTGGTAGGATACAAGGAGGGCAGAGAAGGTAAAGTATTTTTCTTTGCACCATTTATATATTGTGGTGAGAGCCGATTAGAAACCTAGATTACAGGATGTCATTTGCTGAAATGAGCTTGTGATTTAAGATAGCTTTTTCCTCTTCTAATATAGGATACTTTATATAATAAATGGAATATTCTATATTCTTTTTTCTTTTCCTTGTGCTCAATTTCTCTTATACATGCTTCAACTAAAATCAGAGCTTGAATTTATTAGAAAGGTTCACCAGGAACAAAAAAATAACAATAAAAAACCTTTATAGTTAAATAATAGTCTTCCTATTTCATACAATGTTGCTGGCTTCTGAAACCCTTAATTGATATATTGTCACTGACAATCTCATGTTCTCAGCATATATTGAAGTTGACCTGTTTTTATCCTCCCTAACTTGTGCATGCCGTACTTGCAAGAGCAAGCTGAGTGTCGGCACCTATTCTCTGACAAATTTTTCAGCATAAATTATAATCTAGAAGTAAAAATACTCCTTGTAAAAAGCACCTTACACCTTCAGTTACAGTCTGTGTCCAATCACAACTGTCCATCCCCGTGCAGGCCAACAGATAGTAGTCACTTATTGAACCCACCCTTGAACAGTAACTCACCTAATCTCTATCCCTAAAGTGACGCCAAAGGAAAGTCTGAGAAGGCAGCAGCACAGAACTTTCCAAGTCTGCCGAGGCAAGAAAAACATTACTTTTGTCATTATGGGTGTTGTGGTTTGCATAATCTTCTATTGTTTTGTCTTCCACGCTAAGTAGAAATTACACTTGTAGCTTTGGAATATATTCACAATAAATCACTTATAGAGTTATTCACTGTCTCAGCTCCACTTGATGCAAAAGCTGATTATTGCCACATATTCTTCTCACTATGAATATTATCCCATGAATCAGGGCCTCATCTGTATTCCATGTCCTGCAACCAGCCCTGTCTCACATTAAGAGCTGAGGCTCCCTATCCCAGCATGCTTTGTCTCTCCTTCATCTGAGCAGAAGGCCAAATGCTTGTTTTCTACAGCTTTGTCCATTTTCCAAAAAGCATATAATGAACTAATTAGCACTGATCAGAGGATATAATATGGCACTGAAGAATCTTACTAAAACTTTTGCTGTATCTTAATTAAGCAGTTCTAGAACACCCATCTTCTGTAAATCCTTTATATACAAAATTTTCATGTTGCCAGAAACTAATGAGAGTTCTGTACACATTAAAGGTTTAGAAAGAAAGCAACATACCCAGCAACCTTTATCCCTGTTCTCCAGGCATGGAAGTGCAGCATAGATTTAAAATGCAGTGAAAGTATATGCAGCTGGGCAAATTGAAGCACAGCAGCAGTCTTGAAATTGTTCATGCTCAGAGCACAACAAAATATTGAAATTCTCCTTAGATCACAGTAATCAAGAATGTTGCTTGTCTCGCTCTGAAACTGAACACTTGAAGCATAGCAATTCTGCTTTACTGATACTTTATAGGAAATCAGCATACAAAACCAAATGTAGCAGGACAAATATACAGGCAGCTTGCTGTATGTTTACAACAAGATGCAGCACTTGCATTGTTTTTCATGCAATTGCTTTCCAGAGAAAAGACCAAGTTAAGAACAACTCTGGAAGCATCAGTTAACATCACAAAACTTGCATGAAAATGGAATAAATTGAATTTACGAAAATTGCTCCTTTGTTATCTTTTTCTTTTTGCCTTTTTTCCTACAAATAGGCATTTAAAAGTAATTGTAGGAATTAGAAGGCAAAATTGGGGTGAAGGGAAAGAGGTTGCAAATAGTCCAGGTTTGGTGGGGTGAGATCCTCAGCTCCTACAAAATCCTTTTCAGCATTGCAGTTCAGTGTCTTAACATGCCTTTCAAATGTGTTGCTGACAGTGAAGTTCATAGCTCTTGCTTCAACACTTAGAACTCCATCTATGTGTGTTTTCTTACCTGTCATTATCACAAGCTTGATAACAAGACAAAGGCACTGCAGATTTTCTTCTTCAGCAGAATTCCAGTTGAGGCTTGGTTGCATGAGATAAAAAGAAATTAGCAATTAAATTCCAAGGAGATATGTATGTGTGTGTGTGTGCGTGTGTAACCTATATGCAGAGTGTATTTACAGTAAAGCAAGTAAAACAATGGAGATAGGAAAAAAAAAAATTCCTTATATTAAGAAAAGCGTTATAAAAAATATTTAAACAAAATGTGTGAAAATAATGGCCCCTCAACACACACTCAAAAGAAAACCGAAGACCTCATTTTGGCACTACTTACAGAGACATTTTGATTAGCATTCCCTGAGGATAATCATTTTCCTGAAGAGCGAGCATAGATAAATGTAAAATATGAGTCATGATTTTAGCAAGAGCTTGCAACGATCTGTTTTAAAAACGATTAAAAAAAGAAAAGAAAAAAAAAAAACAGCCAAGAGATATAAGTAAGCTCATATTAATACAACCAGCTTTCACAATATCATAGAATCCTAGAATGGCTTGGGTTGGAAGGGACCTCAAAAGATGATCTGGTTCCAACTCTCCTGCTGGGGGCAGGGTTGCCAACCACTAGATTAGGCTGTCCAGGAACCCATCAAGCCTGGCCTTGAATATCTTCAGGGATTGTGTAACATTGCCAAAGCATACTAAAATAGGGGCTTATCGGATCTGTTCATCATTTGTGTGAGATGACAGAGTTGCCCATTCCTCTGCTGTTGGCACAGCGCTGCCAATGGATCACACTGCTGCAACTCAGTCCAAATTTTGATTCTGTCCCTTAATAATACTATTTAGCACAAAAAAATTACAGAAATAGAATTTGTACTGAGGTGGTGAATCTGCCCATATATCAGCATTTGGTGATCAGCAAGATCACCAAGACACTAGAATTGAACTTTGTATGTATTTCAGTCTCAGATGCTGAAAATCTAAATCTGTCTGGCTTTCTGACATGAAAAGCTGCTCTGATTTCAGACAAGCAACGCTCACTGTACTCCACATCAGGATTCTGGGGAACTCTCTTTCAAAGTCAGAATGCTGCCTTTCACCTCTCCATTCTCACCCCTTTTGGCTCTAGGAAAACAGAGATGGCAGTTAGTGAGGGAATACCACGGTTCCATTGAATGCAGAGCTACAGTGAAACACCTGAAAAATAAATCTTGATAGCAACACAGGACCTACCAGCTGTAGTCATTGATCCATTTTAACCTGATCAAAGAACAGTAATGCCACTTAGTTACAGTTTCCTGTTGTTAGGCGGTTAGGTGTCAGGTCATTCGAGATCCAGTTTGCTTTAGGTCCTATAAAAAAACGTGGATAAGAGGCCAAAAAAAGGCATCATGCTGAGCCATGCCAATAGTCTGTCCATTCCACTCACTTGTCTGCAGCAGCAGCCCCAGTGCCCACATACAGCACTGTGAGAGCAGATGAGCACAGCGCTGCTTCCCCACCTCCAGCTCATATCAGCTCTGGCAGTTGCCCAGATCCAGATTCTTTCAGCTTTTCATCTCTTTCCTTACCATCTCCAGTTTTGTGAAAGACTTCTTTGTGGAAAAGGCTTCTTAACTGTGACAAGACAGATTCTGTGCTCTACCTAAAGCAAATTTTTACATTTAAATTTAATTAGAAAAAATAATTTTCCAAATTTTTAAAGGTTTTGTTTATTTGGATATTTTGTTTGTTTGCTTTTTAACTAGGATTAAAGAGATTTGTGAAGGGTTACTATGATCACAGGAGAAGGTCAATCTCTACCAAATCATTGGATTTTCTTCTTCATTACATCTTACATCCTTTCCTCCTGTGCACTTATTGTGTTCCAGGCTGAAGAAAGTAGGAAGTTCACAGTACGATAGAAACTTACCACTGTAGAATGTGTTCCTTCAAATATCAAGTTTGGCATTTTAAAATTAGATTTGCCTGTGACAATCAGTAGTTTGAATCTGTGTATAAGAAGGTTTACAGCAAAACTGGTTCTGCACAGACACCTGCCCTTCTGTCAGTCACACAAGCAGAACAGAGGCAGTCTGAGAACATTAGTAAAAGATAAATGCAACTTGGAAGAATTACAAGTTTGAACCTCCTAGGAAGTAACCTACTTTAAAACTTTTCCCATTCAGCATACTCCATGGGGTTTGGGACCCTGAATTGCATGCCCTCTGGCACTGCCCATCGTACACTGCTCCCACCAGCAGCTGTCACAGCATTCCCAGGGGTGCTAAGGAGCAGGTGCATTAGCACCTGGTAGAAGCTTGCTGAGATAAGCACTAAATAGTGCTTTATTGACAGTACCTTTCACTGCTCCTTCAGTTCAGGGCACGCACAGTGCTCAGCCCTGGCTCGCAGCCTTTGCTCAGATGGAGGATGTGCACTGAAACACTCCAATAGCAAAAAATTGGAATTGGTGGTTTTGTAAGGTACATACCTGCATGGTGTCAGCGTCCCATGTCACACTCCTTTCCCTACCTACCTGTGTCTTCATTGCATTTTGCAAGTCAGTGTCACCGCAGATCTTTACTCTGAAGCAAGGGTAAGCATATGCATAAATCTGTCACAACAGATGTTACTTTTCTGTAGGGGAAACAAATTATCCTTAGAGAAAATGCCTATACCATAATCTGCTTTGACACGAGGGATTTACTTTGTCCCACTCAAACACATTTGCCCATTTACATTTTAAAAATTGTGGCCTTCAAAATGTTATCGCAGCTCTGCAGGAATCTTTCACCTTGGCAGACAGTGAGGATTCTCACACATTAAATGAATGGCTTAGTGGTTTTATTGTGCTAAGCCAAACTAAGCACTTAACTCATTAATTCATCTCCACCACTAGTATTAAAGACAACCTGCTATTTAAAACGAGGCATACCTCTTTTCTCCCCCTCAAACATTTACACAATCCCTTCTTTACTTAAACCTTGTCAGTCAGAGCCAGCACAGATCTGGAAGACAGAATGTTTTCTTTTTTTGGTGCTGCCTGAATTTTCCTTAAATTTCTTCACAGTTAAAGAGCTGCTGTTTGGCACAGCTTCTGAAAGTCAATTACTACGAGTACACAAAAGATTGCTAGGTTGATCAAGATATCTTAGCCATACTTGTAACATTTTAGTATGCCTTAAAGCAAACTCTTGTTTATTGAAACAAGCTTCACAATTAATTTGTCGAGATACATGAATCTGCACAACCAATTCAACCATTCTTGCTAGCTCAGAATAATTCTGGATTTCCCAAGATATAGAACACACAAGCATGGCTTCAGTGGGGAAACTGGTGCTATTAGTCCATTTACAATCATATGCAAGCCTATTGCTCTGCTCCAAACAGAACTGTAAGAGGGGGGAGCAGCATCGTTAATGTGTGTATGGAACAAAGTGCTGTAAAAGTGCAAAAATGACCCTAATTTTTCATTCTAGGACAGCGTCAAAACATGTAGACAAAGATCTCGGAAATATAGAAGAAAATAAAAAACTAGAAGAAAACAATCATAAATCTGAGACTTAAGAGACAAAATGTGTCAGTCATCATTCCAGGTAGGTGTTTCATACTGCAAAATTTAACATCTGGCCACCTCTTCTCTCTCTCGCAATCCATGTCTAACAATCACAGGATTAGCTCGGGTCTCTGTTGCTTACCTTCTGGGCATAGGAAGTAGAGTGGTTTTGGACTCTGGTGATATGAAGACAGACAGACTCAAGTCCCCAGCCAGTTACTAGTTCTAACCTGCATAGACACACATTAAAGAAATAAGTTATAAGTTAGATATAAGTTAGTACTTGGCTTTTGGGCTTTTTTTTTTTTTTTTTTAATTGTGCACTTGGGGAATTGAAAAAACTAATTGTATAATATACCACTGTGGTATATACCTACCTGTGCATTTCTGTGTAGAAGGTGTGTAGGTAACATTTAGAAGGTTTCAAGTTATGGCTTTAAATGCTCACGGAACACTCTTGCATTACTGGAAGCAATATTTCTTGATGGGCTTTATTCATCAGTGCTGCAAAAGGCACAAACCTTTTCTAAGAATAAAATCATTCTTTTATTCAGGACCTCACAAAGTGGTATGATTCTCCACGTGCTCTTGGAAGGAGATACTGTATGTTAAGCTAGTAAAAGTGCAACAGGTATACAAGCTTGCCCAGCTGGGATCTGTGTAAAATAAAGTGTGCAAAAATAAACAGACACAGAAGTTCTGTCTGGAGTTACTGGGCACTATGAAGCACCAACAGCACCACCCAGTGCCTGCACATCTATACACCACTGCTGCATACCCACATGCCATATCTTGCTACTTGGTACTCAAAGTGAGAGTTCAGAACATTTTTCTGAGCAACACAAGTAATTTTAGATTAACTTTGTGGTAGGTCACCATACTCAGTTTTCTTGAATTAATCATCAGCTGATCGTTAAAAGGGGAGTAGTACATGTTCAGCAGCACAGTGTTTGGAGTTCCTCAATAGAAAAGCAGTGGATGGCCCTGAGTAACTAAATAGCACTGGATACCTGTTCTGGGCTGCAGGACTTTAAAGCATATGGTGGGATGATCACATTTCTCATTTGCATAAGAATACAGCTCTGATTATGGATCATTTCACTACATTAGTACTATCTGAAATTTAAAAATAAACCTCATTATTTTTGTACTAAAGAAGAATGATTATAGAGTATATGAAGAGATGCAGTATTCCCGTGTGCCCTTTCGTTGGAGTTTCCTTGGGATTGGGAATTTCCAAGTAGTTCCTTATGAGTGACTTAAAAGTCTTAAAAGTGAAAACTAAATTTGGATTTTGAAAAAGTCACAGTGTACATACATTCCTACAGGAAAATTCTGCCATCTCCTCAGCTAGGGGTCATTCTGTATTTATTTGTTTTTCTGGACTTTGTACTTTCCATGGCATTGCAATATTGAGGGGATTAGGTGGAGACGAAATTGCTGAAGGTGTTTATTGGCTGTAGCAGTTCAAATAGCATCACAAGCCTTCAGTGCCATCTTTTATTACAATTTTTTATTTCATTGGGCCAGTAGTCCTGCATCAATTAAAGCTTATCCGTAAGTACATTACCTACCAGATAGACTTTGCTTTAGGAACTACATTGCAACAGCTGCTATCATGAAGGAAAGTGTTCTTTTAAACTGGGAGAAGAAAGTATTCTATAGATTCTATAATCATAGAATCGCAAGGTTGGAAACGACCTGCAAGATCATCTAGTCCAGCCCTCCTCTCATTACCTTTGCTACCACAAGCACTAAACCATATTTCGTAGCTCCTCATCCAGACGCCTCTTGAACACTGCCAGGGATGGCAACTCCACCACCTCCCTGGGCAGCCATTCCAGTGCCTGACCACTCTCTGAGAGAAAAAGTTCTTCCTTATGTCTAACCTAAACCTCCTCTGGCACAACTTGTGGACATTTCCTCTGGTCCTCTTTGTTGCCTGGGAGAAGAGGCCAAACCCTTCCTCATCACAGCCTCCCTTCAGGAAGTTGTAGAGTGCAATGAGGTCTCCCCTGAGCCTCCTCCAGACTAAATAATCCCAGCTCCCTCAGCTGCACCTTGTAAAACTTGTGCTCCAGACCCCTCACCAGTTTCGTTGCCCTTCTCTGCACGTTCCAGGGCCTCGGTGCCTTTCTTGTAGAGGCGCCCAAAACTGAACACGTACTCAAGCTACAGCCTTACCAGTGCTGAGTACAGAGAGATGATCACCTCCCTGCTCCTGCTGGCCACGCTATTTCTAATGCAGGCCAGGATGCCGTTGGCCCTCTTTGCCACCTGGACACACTGTCAGCTCATGCTCAGCTGAGCATCCGCCAACAGCCCCAGGTCCCTTTCCTCTTCACAGCCATCCAGCCACTCATCCCCAAGCCAACAGTGCTGCATGGGGTTGTGCCCAAAGTGCAGGACCCAGCACTTGGCCTTGTTGAACCTCATCCCATTCACCTCAGCCCAGCAATCCAGCTTACCTTGATCCCTCTGAATGGCCTCCCTACACTCAGGCAGATCGACACCACCTCCCAACTTGGTGTCATTTGCAAACTTAATGAGGGTGTACTCAATCCCTTCATCTAGGTCATCAATAAAGATATTAAACAAGATGGGAAGTACTGCTAATTAGCTTTTTGTTGGGGGGTCAGAATGCTGAGCAGTTATGTTGATTAACATGTTTAAATCTAAGCCTGCTTAACTGCCTTTATCTTTCGTGTTTTCAGAGAATACATATAGACCAATTGAAGCATGAACGTGGATTGTATTTAAACGTATACAAAGAAGTGACAGCTATTCATGGTTCAAGTATTAAACAGATCATACTACCAAGTTTTCAGCGGATTTTAGACACAATTATCTCAAGCTCAAACAAACAAACAAACAAACAAACAACAACAAACAAAACAACAACAAAAAAAACCCCAACCCACAGAATAACTAATTTTGGCAACAGCCATGATAATAGGTCACCATGTTGTGTTCTGTTTAAACTATTTTTTTGTAAATGTCTGCACTGAAGATTTCTTTTTGTTTGCCTTTATGTAAATTTTTTACGTAGCTATTTTTATACACTGTAAGGCTTTGTTCTGGGAGTTGCTGTTATTCTGATGTATAGTGTAATGGTTTGATTTCAATTGTTTTTATGGCACCCTTTGGGCAGGTACATGTCTAATTCTGATTGTTATCAGTGAAACCTCTGCTTTGTAGCAAATACCTAAAGCGTAAGATTGTCTTAAAGGAAAACATTGATCTCCTTTTTCATTTTTTAGAAGTCACAGTAAAGAGGAGAGGTGACAATTGTGACAAAAATAAGCCGAATTGTTAATAACAGTGAGAATTTAAGAAAGCTGAGGGAAAGCAAACAGCCAGAAAGGGAATAAAGAATTTCAGTGGAGAAGGCTGGGGGCTGAGCAAGGAACACAGTGAAACACTCATAGCCTACGTGCAGATGGTGGCCTGTGGTCCTTTCCTTCTAAAGCAAGGCGTACGTTTTACTCATACATTGCCTGTTGTCCTTCGTGTTAAAATTAGGATAAGGAACTGGATTTCTGGTTTGATTTTGATTCCTTTACGTTATCCGCTGCCTTAAAGTACTGTACCTTTTCTTCATTTCAAAGAGATATCAGTCAGAATTGGAGATTTTTAAAAAAAAGTGGTCATATCAAAGCTGCATTTTTTTCCACAAAAATAGAATATATATATTTTTTGTGTGTTTTGTTAACTATGCTACAGATATTGAATGCACCTTGAGATAATTTTAGTGTTTTTAACTGGTACCTAATTTATCAAACAGTACATATAATTGTAACAATGAAATGTCTATGTATCTTTAGTTACATTCGAGTTTGTAACTTTATAAACATGTTTTAAGCTTGAGGAAATTTTTAGAACGGTACTGATAAGAAAATGGTTTAGGGTGAATGGCTGATAGAGAATTGTTGTTAAGGGAGAGGGAAGTTTCATTCTGCGAGGAAGGATCGTTTTGGGAAGAAAGTGATAGGTGGATTGATGGAGAGGAACAGCAAAGCACGCAGAACATCAGGTTTCCTTTTACAAATATCCAGGGAAAAAAGTATGTTTTTATAGACTGGTAGGCAAAAAAGACTATAAATAAATAAATAAAAGAAAGAGATGGACGTTAGGAAATGTATTTTGCCACTTTTGCATTATTTAGGGGGGAAGAAAACACTGTTACTTGTAAATTTGTAAAATGTTATATGTCTGGGCAGTAGTGACTGATGTCTTAATAAAAGCTTCCTGTAGTGCATTGGCATGGATTAAAATACATAAGAAGTCCTATAGACTCTATGCTGTATAAAATACTAGAGGGAAATCCTGTTATATGCCTCTAAACTTTTGATTTGTTACTGTTTTATTTGGCAAAGAGGAGGAAAAAAAATTATAATCTTGGTCAGTATTTAAACCAAAGTAAAATGGGGGAAAAACCAAAGTGATTTGTTTTGCATGGCTAAGCCATTATGTTATCTCTGTAAATATTGTGATTTTTTTTTTCCTTTTTAGAATTTTGTTAAAAAAATTCTAAAATTTTTAAACACCTGTTTTTCCAAAATAAAACGTAAACACACAAAGCAGTTACTTTATATACAAATATATCTTTTTTTTTCTTTTGGTGCGAGAACACTGCCAAGTGATAACACATTTTTTTAACAAATCACAGTGGGCGTGACTCTAAACAGGAAAAAAAGTTGCAACAGAATGCTGGGAAGGAGTATGCAAAAATCAACTGTCTGTTTATAACACTACAAATAGTTTTTAAACACAGAGAAGAAACCTCCAAAGATCATCAGGGAAAGCATAGGGAAGGGTTGAAAATGTTCGTACCACTGTCTTGGGAGCATGGTGGAAGAAGAGAAGAACAAAAGTCCTTCGACTTCCACTGCTATGAGAAAGGAATTGGAAGACCTTCTCATCCTTTGGAATTCTGCTAGATCTCCTATGCACTTTAAATCGTCAGTCCTAGGAGCCGCGTTTTTCACTGCTCCACGTTCACTGTAGGCACGTTTCAAGAACCAAGAGCGCAAAAGAATTGATGTTTCTATCCATGCCTAAACAACAATAAAACTGAAGTATATCTTCACTTGCCTGTCTGAAATCTCACTTTGAAAGAACACGTATGAATGTGAGTGGGGCACTTTACTTACCAAGCTTGTGCTGTTGCTGACTGTAATACTGCAAATATACATCTGCAGAATCCCACTGGTGCAGAGTCCCATGAGGTCTGGGGAGTTCTGTGTGGCTGTATGGGCCTTCTCTCAGAGCAGATGGTCCGGACCTAGAGAGAATCAGCACTCACTTAAGAGAAATATAACTGTCTCATGCTGCCTCATAGGTACCTGATACCCCCCATGAGGTTGGCATGTGTCTCCACATGCAGCCTTGTTAAAAGAAACACTCTTGGAAGGACTCTTAGGGGTCCTGTTGAAATCTAATGTTGTACACCGCTCCGGTGTCAGCTTCAATTTACCACATGTAGGAAGGAAAAAAAAATCCCTCCACAGAAATGGTTTAAAACAAAAAGAGCACACAGTGGAACAAACCCAACCTCTACCTCTTGAGGTTGGGAAATTAAGACTGGTTGTGATATCTGTTCATGGCTGTACAGAAAAGTGTCACTGAGCTTGGAACAAACCCGGAGGTTGTCTGCATGGTGCAGAAGCAGCATCCTGCAAGGAGAGCCCATAGGCTTCTCAAGCCAGCCATTTTTTAAGACCCCAGAAGCAATATCTCAAAACTGCAGCTCAATGTAATAGATGAACAAAACACTAGCACAGAAACATGATTGGTAATGGCATGTCCAGAAGGTGAGGCCTTCTGAAGGAACAGTGAGTGCTTGGAATCAACATGACAAAAGGCAAAGCATCAGGTGGATTTTGTACTGGGTCTGAGTCCTACAGAACAGCTTACTTTCCAGGATTTTATTCACCTCCAACTATACTTCTTGAGTTAGCAGATATTCAGACCGTTAACTAGTGTTAAATTCTTACCAGATTGCTTACCAGTAAAACAGACTATCCACATGCCATCATCTGTACTGCCCATGACATGCCATCATCAACCAGCAATACAGATGGTTCAGGCACTATGTTACAACTTTCCCTGCACACAGAGTTTTCATGATGATGTTCTGCTTTGAAATACAGAGACAAGTCAGTAACTTCTAAATTGCACACTGATGATTTGAGCATAATGGAATGCTGACACGTTTCACCCATATTGGTAGCAGCCATGGAGACAAGCAAAGGTGGTGTTGTGGTTTTTTGTTTATTTTTTAAGTAATTTCTTCATGGAACTTGCAAGTTCATCTAATAACCTCAGCTGTTGCAGTTCAGTCTGATTTACTTGTACTACCACATGTAGCTGGTAGCCAGGTACTTTCCTGTTGGCTTCATGTTTTGTGTCATTGCATGTGTGACGGTCACACATTTGCAGTTATCTCTGCTAAGATTAATGATGACATATGGAATGAGATCATGCCCTCCTGTGTCAACCACATCTGTGCAAATGTTTTCTTTTGATGAAAAAGCATCTCCCTCCAGGTATCTGCTTCCAAAAATTAACTGCTACAGCTTTTTTGAACAGCGTGCTCCTGCAGTCGAGATAGCCCAAGCTGTGGAGTTGGAGAGAACACAGGAGGCCCGTGACTTCTGCACATTACATACCTGTGTCCCTGGAAGAGGGTGGGATCCTCGGGCTGGCAGAAACCATCTTAGCTCCAGTGCTGAACAAGGGGAACCTCAGCCTTTCCTCACAGCACTTTGCTACAGGCTGAGCACACTGTAGTACTACAGGAGGGCAGGGAGCAAGGTGGAGAGGCTGAAAAACAAAATGGAACATACATACAAAAAAACCCCACCACCACACATTAAAAAGTGCTTCATGTGTCACGCAGCACACACATTTAATAATTTGTTTCAAATTGTCAGAATCAGTAGCTAAGTTTATTACTTATTATCTAATTACATCAAAATCAATTTATTAACTAAGATCAACTCCAGCCAGACAGCCACTCACTATCAGCCACTCGGTTCTTTATAAGTCCTGTAATTTGCACATTTTTCTAAATAGAAATATTTACTCTGTTAGCAGCAAAGCACTCACTTTGATGTAGTAATGAATTTCAGCTTGAAAAGGTAGAGGCTAAGTATTATGAAATTTTGTTCCTTAATCAGAAAACAGTAATGTACCTCCACCATATGTCCTCATCCCCAAATATTTTTCTTGTTCTCATGTTTCCATCTGATGTGCAGAGAAGGCCTGTGCAGTCCTGCATGTCCTGTCCTAGTGCTTTCTCTCATCTCCTGTGATGTGCAGATTGATTCCCAGTTGCCAGACAGGATGAGGGGAAATGGCCTCAAGTTGTGCCAGGGTAAGTTTAGGTTGGATATCAGGAAAACCTTCTTTACAGAAAGGGTTGTTGAGCACTGGAATAGGCTCCCCAGGGAGGTGGTTGAGTCACCAGCCCTGGATGTATTTAAAAACCATTTGGATGTGGTGCTCAGGGACATGATTTAGCAGATGATTGTTAGAGTTAGGGTAGTATGGTTAGGTTGTGGTTGGACTCAATGATCTTTAAGGTCTTTTCCAAGCTGAGCAATTCTATGATTCCAACCTCACTCAGAAAAACACTGTGTAATGCAGTTCACATTAAAACAGGTGAACTGCAAATCCAGAAGAGGCGCAATGCCTCTGTGACCTCATCAACCTGCACCATCTCTCCCGATCCTTTTTTCCCCTCACAGGGTTCTCACCAAAGCAGGGAAGTAACCACTGTACAAGTACATCACTGATGGCAATTTGAGTTCCCCAGAGCTAGCGAGCAAACACACACACTCAGATGGTGTTGCAATTGTTTGATCGTATCTACGCACCAGCTCTGAGATTTCATTACCATTTGCAGCTGTCAGAAGATGGGCGAGCCCTGTGCTGCCAACAGAGTGCATTTGAAAGGAAGAGGGTAATTGAATCTAAATTCAGGAAATGAAATGAATTAAAGAATCGAACAAAACCTCATATAGATAAAATATTTCCGCAAATTCAATTTCAGCATTGTTGATATAAAAACGCTCTCTGTTTTTATTAATGCAAACAAAGAAATATCACGCTCATTTCCTTGAGAGTAAAGAAAGTAAACAGAGACAAATGCAAGTGGCCAAAGCAAAAGAAACAGGATGGGGGAATCAGACCAGACAGACTTTACGCGATGATAAAACTGGAGTTACTGAGATTACCAGTGGGTAGAATAACACAATTCCAATTATACGTGCAGCGCCTTTCTAACCCCAACTTGCTGTACATGGAAGGAATTCATTTTGCAGCACAGTCCAGTTTTGCTGCATGTCTTCATAGAATCGTAGAATGGCTTGGGTTGGAAGGGACCTCAGGGATCACCTAGCTCCAACCCTATTGCCGCATGCAGGGCCACCAACCTCCACGCTTCATACTAGACCAAGCTGCTCAGGGCCCCATCCACACCTCAGGGACAGGGCACCCACAGCCTCTCTGGGCAGCCTGTTCCAGCACCTCCCCACTCTTGGTAAAGAACGTCTTCTGCTAAATGCCAGGTCCCGTGTTTTCCTAATTCAAAATATACATTGCTGAACCACAGCAGTGAGAAAGCAGATTTTTTCCCTGAGATTTCTGTCAGGTAAGGGTGAGAAGTTTAGCAACCAGAGCTGGCAGTAGTGAGAAGCTCTTCAGAAGAGTGATATTCATGGACCACCTCCTTCTGCACTGTTGCTGGCCTGAGAAATCAGTCATCTGGTCTTTGAAAAAAGGGGTGAGGGAGAGAAAGAAAGGGTGAAGTTACACAGAATTAAGAGCATAACTCACTGAAAGTGCAAAATCTTTCAAGAAACGTAAAAAAAAAAAAAAAAAAAAAAAAAAAAAGAAAAAAGAAAAAAGAAAATGGAGATGATAACGTTGCTGTGATCACAGCCTTTAATGATATACTGTAAGTGCAGCGTTCCATCCACACGCTGTCTCTGATGCTCTCTCTGGAGTGCTTATTCAAACATTTGCTCTCCATTATCTATACACTTTGCTACATTTACACTAGCTGTATGATGCTAATAGCTATCCCCAGGAACAGATCTGCACCCAACACAGACAGGCATCCCTTATAAAGCTGCCAGCCTCAGTGGCCCTTTATCTCCAATGAAGGAAGACTCTCTTCACGCCGCTCCATAGGGAGCAATTCTTAGCATTGGGCAGAGGTAAAAGTAACAAAACATTCATCTAGTTCCAGTTGCAGCAAGACAGAGATATAAACACTGAAATGTAACTTTAACCATTATGGAAAGTGTGCAGGCAGTTGGGATTAAGCAGGATATATTTGCTTCCTGAATGGTCGGCAAGGTCTGAGAGCGGAAGCAGCAGAAGCAGCAGAAGCAGCTGGAGCAGCCCTTGCTGAGGCACAGCCCAGACCTCTCCCAGCACCAGATACCAAAAGAATATGATAAACATTTTCACTTCTCCATTCAGCAGAGTTCAACTCAGGGTCCAGAAATGGACTGAGTGGAAAAAAAGCTGCCTCGTGACCTGTGCAGAAGGTTGAAGCCTGTTCAGGTCCAGGACTGTGACCAAACACAAACAGTTTGGCTTTTCCACACATACCTAAGACTGCTTTTGTTACAATAATTTGGTTTTCAGAGTAAAATACATTTACATAAATTTACATGTGAAAAGTACTCAAATGTATTTAAAGGTATTATTAACCAATAAACCTATCACAAATTATATTTTAATGCATTTGGTTCTTTCACCCAGCTGGATCTTGACACCAGGCAACATGAGTATGACAAGTATTCCAGCATAAAAATGCATTATTCAGCATCCCCTGTGAATCTGCCTGGAACACAAGGCATGGCATTTCCTGCTGGCAGGGCATGTGGAAGAGGCATGGAAAAAAAAAACAAAAAAAAACACAAAAAAACAGGGAACAAGGCTACATTAAACAGCAAAAGCAACAGAATTTCTGTTTGGGAAAACATCCTCTCTGTTTCCACCATCCTGAAGAGAATTTTGGTATGAAAATATCACACCAGCACACTCATTTTGTTTTACTGATGCTGATTCACTACTACTACGTTCTAGCTAATTCAAGAACCAGCACAGCAGGACAGAGGAGGTCAGAGAGGAAGTGTCAAAAACCAAGGAACCAAGATGGAACAAGTAATGAAGTTACTCAGAACACATTGATGCTGACCAACAATCACTAGGAAAGATACAAAGGAAGTTAGATTAGGGACAAGAGTTTTCTGAAAAACAAAGTAAAGCAATATCTGAAGATTTCACAGGGGAAAAATGTCAGGTTATCCAGGGAAAAAAAAAAAAAAAAAAAAAAAAAAAAGCACTGCAATAGTAGCTATAAAGATGATTATAAAATTTCCCATAAAAATTTGCAAAGGAAACCAAACAGGCACCATAATATGAAACAAACCTGAACCAAAGAAATGTACCAAGGTGTACAAGAGACTGAAACAGTTTTGACTGTGTAGAAATTGGTGAGCGACAACTGGGATCTAACAAAGCTTCATTTTAAATACATCACCTTTAAGCAGGGATTCAAACCTAAATAACTAATAAGCAGACTGCTGTTACCAATTTATATTTATATTATTTGGCTTGCTGTTAGTCAAAATTACAAGGCTACTTCTCATTTCTAAATGCTGTCATCTGCACAGAACTACTGAAATATACATCTGTCACTCTTCTCCCCACACCGTTTAACATTAGGATGCAATTTATCCTCTTTGGTCGTCCCATACTACTCCAGGCCATTCTAAAGCAGATTTGACATATTGTCCAGAAAGGTTTCCTATGGGTTCCCTTCAGCATCCCAGTGACCTTCAGTCTGTGTGACACTACCACCTGTGGAAGTTCATACTCCCAACAGCTGGAACATCTACTCACCTTTATTCTTTATCTGACTTTTTATCAGATTTTCCTTTCTTTCCACTTCTGAGCACATCTTTTTTGCTCTCCTTATGCCTCTTTATCTATGCCCAGTCTTCTCCCACATACACAACTTGCTCCCATTACATCTTCCCCATTGGTCCCAAATAGTTCACAGCATGGTGTGAGGTTACATGCTCTTTAAGACAAAACACGGCTTAAGCCTTGATGACCACTACCTCATTCCAGTTAAATATAAGCACTTTTCTACATACCGCATGAAGAGTGTGCATAGGACTGTTTCCACTCTCAGACACCATCCTGTTCTCATTCAGATGGAGGATTGCATAGCACTGCCCCTGATATGTTCTTTGTAACAATCTGCGGTTTCCTGCAGAGCCCTTAGAGTAGGAGACATGGTATTCCACGAGCATATCTTGCTCACAAAGGGCAACTCAAAGGAATCTGAATGCCCACAGAGGCACAGCCAAATAAATCATTTTTGAAACAGACAGAGGGGAGTTGTAGCTCTAATGCTGTAGCAGAATATAGCACAGAAACCATGTCAATGTAAATCTAAACAATCTAAATCCCAAAAGCTGCAATTCAAAGAGGAAGTGGAAATGTTGATTCCCATATTCCTAAATGAAGCAGATAGAGTATCATTAACAATGTTCTATAATACTTAGCAGTAAAGCGCTGTGTAGAGAATGTCCAAAGCCATTTGTACCAACACCTGAAGTAACCACCATGAGCAAAGCTGACAGTTGGGAGCAGGGAGCTGCTCTCACCCTCTCACATGGGTGAGTGTGTTTGGAGAGGGGAATGTCCCATGGGGGACATTATTTTAACAGGGCAAAGCTTTCAGTACAGAGCAAAACATCACAGCTAACGTAAATAGGGTTATAACTGTAGTTAGTTAACTTACTAGCCACAAAGATCAAGTAATCATCACAGCACACTCTTCTGATCCATAATCATTCTTGACAGCAGGTGGAAGTTTGTGATTGGAATTTGTAGTCTGTCTCCATTCACATCAGAGATCATTTCCTCTCAGTACAGCCCCGGTGCCTGTAGAGCAAGGCAGCATTAATGGTTGTTTATTTTTTTCCCTTACTGATGCTGAGCAGTCTATGATTCATCACGCGGGCACCAGATCCTATTCTGATGAGAAATGTAAGCTAAGCATTACTTATGTTCTTAAATATGTTAGGCACTTAAAAATATGTTTTTAACAGCTTTCCAGCTGATACACTGAATGTATGTTACACTGGTTGGAATGAATGCAAGGAGAACAAGAACAGGTTGGTGCGTGGAGTTCTGCTGACCATCCCTAAAACTGCTGAGAGAAGCCAGCTCTATAACAAGATGTACAAGAATGATTTTCTCCTTTTCTTCTAAAATCTACTCTCTGCCAAAACTCAAACTCCATTACCATTTTAGATGAAACTACATTGGCCGTTACTTATTGCACTTAATTAACCCATTCATGACGTGCTGGTGACATTGTTTAATGTAACGCTTTCTAATGAAAAGGTTCAATTGTCAGAACTGCTCAGAACTTTTTCAGCACTGAACGGGGCTATAATCTGTGACTGCATGGCCATCTTTTGACTGCTATATTCAGCAAATAAAGCCTTGTACCATAGTATGCTCAGGGTCCTGTGCACAGCCAAAGAGCAACCCAGCAGATTTTTTCAAACACTGAACTGTGAAATCATTTATTAAAGTCAGTCATCACTATTTTTATTGCAATTAAATGATGTGACACACTTTTACCTGGCTGTTGAGTAGAAGTCCTAGTGTGCTATCCTGTAACATTTAGCCATCATCTCAAAGCACTGCATCATGTTCAGAATCTCATGGGGAATTCAGATGCTATAATTTTATTACCAATTTCTTAATGAAAGCAGAACATCATACTGAAGCTGATCTGCTCTGTTGACACAACAAGCTTCAAACTTCTGGCTTACTCCTTCCTAATCAGAAGCCTAATCAAATTTTACTTGTTAATATGATCTGATTATTAATCTACTCAGGAAGAAATTATCCCTTTTCAGTTTTTCACGTCAGGAACCTCCTGGGCTCACCACGTATATCCAGGCACTGGCAAATGGTGGCACAGACTTGCAACCTTATCTTTGGCTGGGATGTGGTTTCATCACCTCTCAAATAATGAGTGAAACCATCCATGAATGAGCAAAGCCTTACAAACATCATGCTAGAGGGCAAGGCTAGGGTGCTGCTTCGCAGGCTGTGTTCCTTGCGCTTGCTCAGCCTGCTGGCTGATAGAGCTCCTTCCCAACATATGCCAGACAAAGATGAGTGCTGGATTCCAGCTGTTCCTCCAGCTCCCTGCCCAGAGAGACAAAGTTATTGCTGCTTCCTCTGGGGCTGGCAGCTATTATGCCTCCCTGCACTGAAGCATTGATAAAACTGAGGTGTTTGAGTGTGAGCAGCCTCTTGCCTTGCATGGCAATGTGAGAAAATCCTGCTGCTCTGTGCTATAGCATCTGTTGCTGGGGGTTAGAGAAGAGGAGGAAGCTGTGTGACAGGAGCCTCTGGAGGGAAGGTGGGATGGAGTGTTACACAGTGCCAGCATGAGGTGTGTTGGTGTGGAGGGATGTGAGCAACAAAAAGCAAAGTAGGGGAAAATGTATTCCAGAGAAAGAAGGGGAGGAAAACTGTGACAGTGAGGAGCAGAGATATGAAAGGACAGACCTAACATGCAAAGTGGTGAAAGAAAACAACAGGACAGGGAAAGGGTACAACCAAACAGTGATAAGACAGTGAAGCACTACTGAGAAAGGAGATGCTGCTCCTCCAAGGACAGATAAAGAATGACAGGTTACCTGGAGAATACAGGCGATGAACTTCTTCAACATTGTCTTGTTTTACACAGCCACTTTCCAAAAATATTCCACACTGAAAGAGCACTAGATTTGTACGCGCAAAGAAGCATTAGATTAAAAAGAGAAAGGAGAGAGAAAAGTGGAACAGAGGAAAAAAAAAGAAAGTGCCTGGTGAATTCTACCTTGTGCTCCCAATTTCCACTAGCTGGAATCCAGGATGGATATGGAGACTCTTAACACAAGCACTGAGTCAGTGCTCCTGCTTGGAGACTGAAGGAGGAAGGGCTTCAAATCTTTCTGAAAAATGTGTGCTTCTTCAGAGCACAATTCCTCAGAAAGAGGGAGCAGTGATGAGAGTGAAATAAATGATAACAGTCCCTCCACCACACAGCGACAAATATAAGCTTCCAGTTCAAATTACTTGATTTGAATGAGTAAACAAACCCATCTGATGATAGATGGACGTCACCATGAACAGCTCGGGAAACAAAGTATTAGAAAATCATTCTAATTACTGTGAATCTTAGTAGATTCAAAGGGGTCATCTATCAGAATTAAAGCATTCCGTGATTAGAGAACCACATTAGGATGGGATACATTTTGCATTACAAGAAATCTTCCCAAAATTAAAAACAATATATAGGGAAAAATGTTATTCCTTTGAGCTTTTGTTGAAATCTAAGACTTGTAATTAATATGCATGCACAATGACTTGCAACTTGGTGGGTAATATCACCATCTTGTGCCTTTTTAAAACTTGGTAATTTTAATGCCATTTTTTTATTAATATGATTAATGCAAGCTATTTTGTGTAGATGGGAAGGAACAGAAGCAAATCAAAGTTAGCTGTCTGCCTCATTTAGATTCAGATTGGTAAGAATGTGTCCCGAGATATCAAATGGAAAGAAGAAGAAAAAAAAGACAACTCAAAGAAATTGAACCATTACTTACAGAGGAAGGTTAGAAGTTGTCATTCATATAAGGGAACCTGTTCAACCATACTTTGGGGCATAATCATACCCTCTGAAGAATGCCAAGATAATGGATAAGAATTTCAAAGGAATTTTAATAAAAGACAATACTGTGAAGGCTGTAAATGAGTTTTAGATTGACAAACACCCTCGAATAGTGAGCTGGAAAATTAGAGAGGCAGCTTAATCCACACTGACTTGATTTAGGCTCATCACACTCACAATATCTCCACTGAAACGTGGGACCACCATTTATGAAAAATGAACCTTTTTTCTATAATTTGAGACTCTATTACAAATGAGCATGTGTTGCTGCAGCTCAAACTCAGGGCAAAAGGAGACAGAAGTGCTTGTCAACTCTGAAAGTCAAGCCTATGTTATCTCAGGTTAAAACTTGGGACAAGTTAAATTTACTCAGCAGCACAGCTCCAAGCCTCTCCTCCCGTAGCTGTGTTCTCTCACAAGGCCCCACAGCCCCTCTCCTTTGTGTCACCACCACCATGGTGTGGGATGGCTTGTGCATGCAAGCGATCCTGCAGGAAGTTCCACCTGTCTTATGTTTGCTATACGTTTGAAGAACAGCTCCTAAGTTTTCCTGAAATAGAGGGTTGGTTGCATACATGCTTTATTTTAGGGTTTTATATATATACATATATGTATATGTAGTAAATTCTCTACACTCAGGAGGATGTGTCCTCATACACACACACACACACACACACAAAGGATGGACTGAAGGCGCCAGGAGCTGGATTTTTTGGAAAACCTTTGTGCCATGCTGTGTATACAAAATGCAGGTGTGTTCAACTCAGCACAAAGCTCCTTCAGAGAAGGACAGAAGCTCCTTGTATTGCAGGATGCAGACTTATGGTAAGACTTTTTTTGTCCAACAGTTTGGAAATTGAGGGGGGAAAATGCTATGCATGCATTCAGTCAATTCTGAATGCTGATAGAAGGGTCTTCACAAAGAGAAAGCCATAAGAGTAGAATGAAATAAATGCCGAAGTGAGAATCCACTTGAATGCAGTGAGCGCCCTGATTCTGTACTGGTACTGAGTCTAACTGAGCTAAATAGCCCAGGTCTGGAAAGTACAGCATATACTCAGGAATCAGTTTCTGGACAACTGCTTTTTTTGGTTGTTGTCTCTTCTTTTATTGACAGAAACAACAAGCAAGAAGACTCTTCTACCCTACTTTCCCCCTTCTTTACTTTCCCCCTTCCTCTGCCTCCTACTACTTCATTTTTTGTCCGATCTCCATACTTAAAAGCTTCCCTCCATCTAGTTTTCTTTTCTCCTGATAAAAAGCAAAGGGAAAAGAATCAGTCTTCCACCAAAAGCCTTTTTTTTTTTGGCATGTCATTACACTTCAAAGTGTCTCAATAGTCTATAAATCTATCCCACAGCTTTTTATATTTGCTATAACATTACCATTTATTACCTGTGCTGCTGCAATTCTCCCTCCTTTCCGTCTTTGATTTTGCTTTAATTGAACATTGCTTTCCAACAAGCTTTTAGTCTTGTGGTCACATATTTGGGCACTGATGTGACTCATCTTCCATAAGCATATCATTGACACAGGTAAGTAGACAAAAGAAGGAGTAATGTTCTTGTCCATGTTCTTGCTTGGTAGCGACAGAAGGAAAGATCCCAATTACTGAGGGTGTAGATAATGCAAACACTGTGTTGTCAGGAGTAACAGCACTCAGGGTGCATGCAGCACCTTCTGCATTAGACAGAAACCAAAGCAGCTGCAAAGTCAATCTTCCATCAAAGCACATTCAAAGCAAATTTCCATGGCAGGGCCATAACATCAACCCCCTGCAGCCTAACAATGCACGAGATTGTTTTTAAAAATGAATTAAAATAGTGCAGATGTCCCAAGAAAGAGGAAGCATACAATTAAACAGATTTTTCAAATAACAGTAAGCAGCTGGAATCCTCCCCTGTTGAGCAACAACCAAGTTGTTAAAAGGTGTATCACTTCAAAGCATTCAAATATACCGTATTCCTTAAAACTTAAGATTTGCCAAGAATTGATGAAAAAAAATATAGGAGAGAAACAAAACAAAGCACCTCTATTTACTTTTGACAGCCTAAAAAATTAGTCCCTTCTCTTCATCAGTTCTCTGCACTATTGCAGCCTTCAAGCTCTTACACTGAGCTGTTTTTCATACAAATGGTACAGCGGGCTCCTGTTAAAACTCAAACTACTTGTTGTTAATATGGTTGCTGTGGAGAAAATCACTAAGTCAAGCAGATGAGTTTCCATCATTTGTATTCTCTGACCACTTCAAGAAAACAGCAGGCATTTCAGCTTTTTTGGCTGTCGTGCTTTACTGCAAGCCTCAGAACATGCTAATGTCTGCATTCTCATTATAAATAACTCAATACAAATCCCTTTTAACAGCAAGGGACCAAGATCACCAGCTTAAACCTGCTCCCAGGGATGTGACAACATAGTTCCCATTACCCAGTTTTTTGGAACTCAGATTGACATCAGGAAAAATTTGGATAAGGATAGGGTCTGATGCATGGAATAATATGGGAATTCTTGCTCAGTTAGCAACTGCACTTTCCTCAATTTTGCAGCTTCTCTTCAAGTAATAGGGAAACGTGACATCTTTAAACTGACAGCAGTAGTCATACTGGTGGTGCCTCACTCAGCATCCTTTGTTTGGAGTCATCACAGAACAGAAGTTGCCTGATCCACTGTAGTCGTGCAGTCCACACTCCTAGCAGAAATTCTGCTGCTCACCTCTTACCACAAACCATAGCATGTCTTCTTCCTGAGACCCCCTAAGAGTCTGTTTAACCTAATCTGGGACATCCCACATGTTCACAACCTGAATTCAAGACATTTTGCCAATAGAACTATCATTCAGCATCAAGAACACTGAAGAGATGACAGCATTGTGGATGCATACGGACAAGTATGAATCCAGCTGGCAAATGCTAAAAAAAAAAAAAAGAAAAAAGATATGAAGCACTGACACATTTACAAGCTTAAACTACTCAGTACTGCATAGATATTTGACCACCCAGACAAGAACTGCACTTAGAGCAACACTACGCGGCTGGCAAGGCAGCTAAAGGGAGCCAGGTATTTCAGCTTCCTTTGCTGGCAGAAACAACTGAGGAACAGAAAAGACAAGACAACCACTTGCTGTGCAAGGAAGAAGGGGCAATAAAGAAGCAAAGCATCACTGAACTGAACTTTCCTAGACAATGAAAACTGCAGCTGAGGAGGAAGATCTGTGTGACATGCCAGGATCTTGAAGAAATTGGCACGAGATCCCATCAACTGTGGTGCTTCAAGCAAGGGAACACAAGATTTCAAAATGTATTGAAGAGAGTCCTAACAACACAGGAATAATTTCCTAAAGAGCAAAGAAAGGGGTGAGGGAAGCTTATAGAATAGATAAGGCAAACCATGAAAAAAACCACAAGGCATGAGAACTAAAAAATTGAGGGGGCAGCAGGACACAGATGTAAGAGTTTAATTCAGAAATGTGATGTGCTACTACTGAGCGAAGAGAAATTGAAGATACTAAGAAAGATCCTAAAAAGAAGAATTTTCCCACAGCCATTTTTCAAGTGCCTGCAAAATAAATCTAGTTGTATTCCACAGATATCTGCAAATGTAACTCAACATGTTGAAATTCCCACAATACCTTTTCAAAGTTGTTGATATGCAAAAAACAGTTCCCATAGAGCCATTAACTTGCTTATTCATACTTATTTTCTCAACTTTGGTCTTGTTTATTTGTGTTTCATCCTACAGTAGGATATTAATGTGTCTCCACATCAGAGATAAAATTATTGGTGAAGGACCTGGCCTTTTATTCTGTAGTCTCCATTTGCGCAGTACCTAGTTTGATGGGGATTTGTCTCACCACTGTAACAACAGCATTTGTCCTCAATCAGGAAAACAGAGGAATACCAGCAACTTATTTTTCATTTTTGTGTTTTCTGTAACCCCCCAAGATGACAAAAAAAAGCAAACTAAAAATACCACTTTGAAGTGTCAGCATCCCAATAGTTTCCTGCTCATGGAGCTCCAAGTTTTCTAGGAGGGAAAAAAAAAAAGTCCTGATTCTGAGGCAGTAGAATTTTCTCTGAGGCAAGGTAAGAGTGTAATAAGAGGTAAAATTTTGTTCTAATATAGTAGGAAAAAAGATAATCGAAACAAGTGCATAGAATAATTAGAGCATAAATTCCTTCTAATGGCTTTAGCCCAGATCATCACCTTCTAATTGCCTTTCATTTCAAGTCATGAGGTCTTTGGCACGCCTAACTGAATTCTACTGACTGACTGTTAAATCAATAGAAGCGAGGGACTGTTATGCCTTCACTGATGTGCTTTGACAGAAGCCTGAGAATCAGAAACTTAACAGTGAGAGCTGGAATCCTAAGTGCTTTAACAAAGTATATTTAAAAAAACTGAGCTCCCTTAACCACACTGCAGATTTGTTGGGATCTTCTTTTACATGAAACTTTCCACCCTTCTATGTACTATGTGGAAAAAAAAAAAATAAAATAAAAATGAGAACCTCTCAGAGAAAGAGAATCATTGAGGAAGAAAGGAGATGACCTGTGGACACCCACTTGATTAGAAGACCCACCCACTGGCTCACGTTTGCATTTCCATTACAGGGAGACAAATGTCTTCCTTTTCACCTGCCCTTTGAACTAATCTTGTGAACTCCTCTTAATCCACAATGGTTTGACTCTTCCTTTAAACTAAACTCATCAAATTTCATCAATCAAAATGATCCAAAACTACCAATGAGAAAGCTTGGACAAACCAAAGCTTTAATCCTCTCTTCCATCGTTCCAAGTCAGGCATAGCACCCTTTGATCACAGCTCTTTGTAGGAAGGTCACATTTCTAATTCTCTAGAGTGAACAAAAAGAGCTTTGATCTTCAGCAGGTCTTCTTTATTGTTAAGCACAAAGCCAACCCCCACTTCTATAAGTAAAAATAAATGAATTACTCTTACAATGTGTATTTAAATCTCAATCATCATGCAGTTACACTATAACTATGCTCCCAGAAAGAATTTCTCCATAAACTCAATCTTTCCCTATCAGGTTACAGCTTTGTAAAATTGATTCCTTCATTTGGATAAGGCCTAATTCATTGGCACACACATGGAAAGCAAACATGTCAAAATCATAAGGACTTTCCCCTTATTTCTTATTCTCTAGTCCAAAAAACCTGAATGTTATTTCCATTTCAAATTAGCTGACATGTGGACCAGAGATGAGGTAAGCATTTCTGAACTTATGGGCTGGTTTTCTTTTTTTCTTTTTCTTTTTCTCTCCTGGAACCTCCCTCTCTCTCTACATTTCACCCACTCGACATGTAAATGGAGCACTGCTCCATTTATTTGTAAGTTTTTCACATGAATGCAGAAGTGGAGTTCTCCTATGTACATTTGCAAACTAGCCTACTGGCCTGGTTCACAATTTCCTGCCGTCTCCATACACATTTGCATATTAAAACTGAAATATACATAAATTGTACTTCCTGAGTGATGAAACTCACACAAGCTTTACTTGTATCACAGCAAATATTAAGCAGCTACTGATTTTAGGGACACAGACAATTTTAAATGCTCCAAATGAGACATCATAAGATCTGCTGGAAGGAAGTTGCTTTTGAAACTGGAACACTGGATACCAATTAAGATATCTCAATTGCCCCCCAAATTGCTGCATTGTATTTGTGAAAAATAGCTTTCAGCATGCCTGCTGGCTGTATGAATTAATGCCAGTGAGGGGTATAAACCAGAAACACAGTATGACCGCTCTGTAGTTGGAAAATTATTTCTAACATTGCATTGACAAGCGAAACCCAGATTTAAATACTGAGAAAGAAATTTAACTTTCATTTCAAAGAACAGTCTATTGCAAGTTCTGCACAGAAGAAGAATGAATGTGCAACTGGAGTGCAGACTACTGGTACTCAATACAGTAGAAAGTATTATTCTTAACATAGGGGGAATTATGACTGGGCAAGGCTTAAATTCATATTCCTGTAATACAGTTTCAGTCCCAATTTAAATGCACTCTCTGTAACTTTTTTATTACAAGCCTTCCAAAGAATTAAGGGGAGATCCTCTGCTGTAGCAAGGTCTGAACATTTTGTAGATTTAATATGTTGTCCAAAGTAGGCTCTGATGCAAAACTGCTGAAAGACAAATTAGGTTTTCTTTACTTACTCATCCATTTGCAAGATTTGGTGAATGGCAGAAGGCCTTCTTCACTACCAAACTCAATTTTATGTATATTTTCTTTTCTTAGAAGATGTTAACTAAGTATTTTTTTGTTACAATATTGAGAAGAAATAAGAGACCCATTTTTTCTGTTGGAGACTTGCTGTTAATTTAAAACAGCCTTAAATAAGATTATTAAGCCAAACTATCTACCATTTGTGTTTTAGCTCATTATATTACTTACATTTCTTTTTTTACTTCTGGTGAAAGAAAGTTCATAGAATAAACCTTTTATTTTTTCTTAAGAGTATTTACTTAATCTGTCTTCAATTTCTTCCCTTGTATTACCTCTGTAATATCCTTTCTTCCCCAATTTCCTTCGATGAGTTTCTACTCTGTTGCCACTGTCTGTTGCAAGAGGTAGATAACACCTTGTTCAAACACGTAGCTGTTGAACAAGCATCCTAAAGTTGACATCACTTAAGCAACTATATAAACAGTGTAATTTCTCTTAGTTGCTGATTAACAAAGAAGAATAAAAAATAGCTGGAGATGTGGCTCTCTCAAAACCATTGCTCAATATACATATTGAAAAATAAGGGAGAGAGAAAAAAAACAGTATGAGCATCTCCCTTCCTTTAAGGGAATGTGCAGTAGCTTCCCAAAATGGAAAAATTGATAAAAGTCATTTCACATCAAGAACCATCTTCAAATAGAATAAAACAAACAAAAAGATGCTTCTCTTGAAATCCCTTTTATCCCACAAACATATGCTACAAACAAATCACCCAACCAGTCTCCCTCCACACATTTCATACAGCTATCTTGACAGACTTTAGTCTTGAAAGGGAGATGACCAAGCACTGCCAAGAGGCATGGTTATTACTGTAATGAAGAAAGCTCAAATACAATGATGATACAGTGCAAATAATACAAGGTCCCATAAGAGCAGACCATTAAAAAACAAATTTCAGTTCAACCAACCAAGTAAATCAATCCACATTGCTAAACTAGTATCTACAACAGAAACCTCTATGTATTAGCTGTTAGTCCACACTGCTGTACTTATTGCTTCCAAGATACTGCAGAAAAATAACCTTTGTTCTGTGCACCCATCATGGGGCTTGTGCCTTTTGTAAGGCAAATTATATTAACCTCTAACTAAGCATGGGAATGACATGGATTTCAGGATAGGCTGAATCTAACAGTTTCCATAGTGCATTATGCTCACAGTATCACACATGGATGCAGCAAGTTACATGACTGTAAGAAGTCAAAAGCATATCCACATCTTAAAGAATGAAGTCACAGACAAATTTAATTTTGTCTCAGTTCCTTACAAATCATGGGATGTGGTTAAAATGGAAACCAAGAGTCAGTCTGAAAGCTGATTGATGGCCTGCGGTGGTGTCCTGATTGGTTAGCATCTCGCATCATAGATATAATTAAGATTCTGTCTCTCCTAATAATCTCAGAGACCATTTAGTCAGCAACACCAAAACATCAAAGAAAAGGGTGTCAATGTCTGAAGACAAATCTGTTTAATTCAAAGCCAGCTTTGTTTATTGCTAAGTCTTGCTAGCACTAAACCTCAAAACAGAGAGCCTGGCGGGCCTACAAATCATCGTGCTAAACCACTAGAAAGACACGATGCCCTGAGTACTGACTGAACAGTTTGCCACACAGAATTTCAGAGTGGTATCAAAGACAACATAGTGTGGGGTGTAAGAGTAAGCACGCAGGTTAATAAGGGAGACAAGTAAGGTGCAGGTTGCTGAGAAATGATACATACAGGCACACACTGCCCTTTCCATATGATTACAACTGTGCCCCAAACATAGTGAGTCAGTGCCCTGTGTGCACACTCTACAGCTCAGAGATTGCCTCCTCCACTCACACTCTGACACACTGACTCATTTTAATAGGACATCTTTTTTTCTCCTTGATCCAAACTTCCACATGTCCTCTCACCTAATTCATTCCACATTTCCCCCCCATCTCTTCCACTCCTTCCGTGCCACTCTTCCTACTATCTCCCCAAATAAACCATGGTTCTAACACAACACCTTCAGCACATGCTTGCTCAGCTCCTATGTTCTTAACTCTGCTCACACTCTGCAGCTGTCTTCTATCTGTGGTATCTCTTCAATAGTCTTCCATAGTGAATAGTCTACTTTTGTATGAGATCTAATGTGAACATTCCAATTTGTTACATTTTGGAAACTCTAATATGTACCCCTCAGGCAGCAGCAGCAGCATGCAAAAACAGAAACCCTCTATCTGCAGTCATGTCACAAAGACTGTTTCACCTAAAATGCTACAAACATACAATCATCACAACCAACTTACAGGTAAGTTACCTGATGAATGAAGTATAAAGGTCTCCTGGGAGGGAACTGACAGAATCATCCAGATGTTGCGTTTTTGTCTTTTCTGTGGGAGAATTGTCAAGCTAGGTGATTATCATTTCATTCAATCATTTGACTTCCAAGTCTTTTATCCCAACCAGTGATGATAATTAGTTACCCAACTTCACTGGCATGTTTTACACTATTTATCCATTTTTTTCCCTTTCAACTTGCACCTCATTCAACTCTAGAAGTAACCAAATACAATTATTATAACCGTTATAAGCCATAAACCTCATGTGCTATAAAGTCTTAACTTTCATTTTGGGTCACAAGTCATCTCAAATGCAAGGACTGTTATTAGGAGAGGATGCCTTTATTGTTTTGTTTGTTTGTTTTCTTCACATTTCAGAAACATAGTAGGAATCTGCTGAAATAAGCAGTGTATTTCATCTCCTTCCCTGATAAACTTATAACCCAAATTCACCATGAAACACAAGAGCATATTTCCAGGCTGAGAAGGAAGCAGGAAAAAATTCTGCCGATGATAAAACACAGGCTTTCTCATAGAAATCTGAAATGATTTTGGATGACTGTGTTCAAAGGGGCCACTTCAGATATGACACAAAGAAATCTGTATAATGATTGAGACAGACAAGATTAGCAGAATGCTTACGAGAAGAAAATACAGCCGTATGAAAATTCACATACGGTCGCAAGCTGAGATGGGCAACTGCAAAGGATCATAAAGATGGATGCTGTGGTGTTCAATGTCATCATAAAGATAATTGTGGTGGGAGAAGAAGAAAATAAGTCTTAAAGGGAGCAGATGAGGAGGCAAACAAGTGATACTGTGTGTGTGTATATGAGAGAGAGAGAGAAAGGGATGATGGGAGGGAACCAAGGAGGAAGGGGCAGGGCTGAAGTTGGCCCAAGCTTCCCCAAATCAGCGGTACATATATATATATCTTTCAAAAAACAAGCTGGTGAAATTTAAGTGCTTCCACTTAAATCCTTACGAAGTTTTTGGCTGTTTTGCTCACATCAGAGAACATGCTGAGAAGTGTTACTTCACATTTCCCCCTGCTGCTAATATCCTGCATCCCATTTCAAAATGACATCTTTCATAACACTTCATGGGAAAGGACACAGGAACTGAACATTAGATTCATCTTCCCAGGCACTCTTCATGTGCACTAGATACTCTGGAGATTCAAAACAATTAGACCTTGTATGCCATCAGGACAGAGGTACTTGGACTGCTAGGACAGAATTATCTTCTATATAGTAACAGATAGCCTCTTTTCCATCTTGCAAGCTATTATGTCAGATTTTACAATAAAGCCAACATTTTTTTCACCAAATATTAATGCAGTTAGGCATATATTTTGTTACCAAAGTAACACATAGTGTTTTAAAATCAAAATTTATAATTTCGCTGACGAAGAGTTACAGTAACTGATAAGTTGAGGCAGATAGCTTGTCCAGAATTAAATGACTGGATTTATCAAAACCAATTTCTCAAAACATTAAAGCTGTTCCAACATGAGTTGGAAAGGACCTTGTTAAAGAACATCTGGTCCAACTCCTCCGCAGCAATGAACAGGGACACTGACAGCTAGATCAGGTTGCTCAGAGCTCAAAACATTCCAACCTTTAATGTCTCCAGGACCTCCACCACCTCTGGGCAACCTGTTCCAGTGCTTTGCTACCCTTTACTGTAAAAAAAAAACAAAGCAAACCAACTCTTTTTTTCTTATATCTGATCTAAATCTCCCCCATTTTAGACTGAAACAATTTCCCCTTGTCCTATCACAACAGGTCTCTCTGGAATCTTATCGAAGCTGAATAGCCCCAGTTCTCTCTGACTGTCATAAGGGAGGTATTCAATCTCTTGAATAATTTTTGTGGACCTCTTCTGGACCTGCTGCAACAGATCCATATCAAGAAGATGGGACCAGGTTCTTTTCAAAGGTACCCAGCAGCAGAACAAGGGGCAGTGGACGTAAAATGGAACACAAAGTTCCATACAGACATGAAGACTACCCAAAGAGGTTGTGGAGTTTCCTTCCCTGGACACTTTCCTGTTTACTCTAGGGAACCTGCTTTAGCATGGGCAGCAGACTTGATCTCCAGAAATCCCTTCCAACTCCTATGACACTGTGACTAGCAGGGCACCCAGCTGCTAAAAAGTGACACAATGAAGAGACAGGCAACCTTCGCATCAGAAGAAGAGATACGAAAAAAATAGGCAGCTTTGGAACTAAGGATGAGAATATCAAACAGTTACCTTCCCTACTCAGTAATACATCTAGTGATCCATATAATGGACAAGAATTTAACGCAGATAGAAGAAAGTAGCATGAAAATCTCGTAATTGGAGGTCTAATCTTACCTTCAGGAGCTGGCTTTAAATAGTAATAGCTGTATTATCATGTATAGCAGAATGGGGGTAGGTATTCTAAACTTTCTCAGAAGGATGGAATACACTAACAAAAAAAAAAATGTTTTACAATCCTGATTAAGAATGTAATAGTTCAGAATGCACAGGATGTTAATGCAGTATCAGTGTAACTCTGTTGTCATTTTCATCACAAAAAAAATCCTGTACAATTAGACTACATATTAATCATTTTGATGATCATTAAGCAGAAGTGTTATATTTTATACGGTCTAATAGTGAGTGGACAAGGGAGAATGTCTTTAGACTAAAAGAGGGGAAATTGGGGTTAAATGTTAGGAAGAAATTCTTTACTCAGAGGACAGCAAGGCTGTAGCACAGATGTCTAGAGAGCTGTGGGTGCCCCATTCCTAGAGGTGCTCAAGGGCAGGGCTGGATTTGGTACTGGGCAGTCTGATTTTGTGCCACAGCAGAGGCATTGATCTTTAAGGTCCCTTCCAACTTAAGCCATTCTCTATGATTCCCTGGTTACCTTTCTGCTTTAGAACTATTGCATACACATTCTGAAGTTGTAGTCAATTTTTACAACTGAAATTTATAAGTGAAGGGGAGGATGCAAAGCAAATGACTAAATGCAGTGATATAACTTATTTTAGAGTGATGCCTCCCTTTTATGGCTTACAAGCCAATGGCTTGTAAGATACCCACACAGAGTAGTCTGTGTTTCTAAGCCAGCATATGAAAAGCATTAACACTCAAAAATAGAAAGACACAGTCTTGAAAAATCACAGAGCAACCCAATATTCTGTTAACATTAATTTTATAAAATACCTTACAAGAACAGATAAAGAACTTGAGCTTACATAGTAACCAAAATTAAAAAAGAATGTCGAATAAAATATAAATTAATTGAACACATCACTAAGTTTGCCACGTTAGACAAGTTTATAAAAGGCATTTTCAGATAAAATAGTTATTTGGAAGAAAAACCTTCAAAATGGAAACTAACAAAGTCCTTTTTCAAGAAATCATTCCTATATACACTAAATTCCAGGTCAGCAGGCAGTAACTGAATCTGCTTAGAATACACTATTCATATCTGCTTCAAAATTTGTCAAGCTTTAAGACACAAATTTAAATGCTTTCAGGTCAGAGTGATCAGTGCAAAGTAAAACTTCAAGCTGAAAACATGACAAAACAGAAGAAATGATCCTGGTACAAAACTTCCTAAATTCACATGATCATGAAAAAAAATCCATGCCAGATGTACTCTTCAGATACTGAGCATTAATTCAGCTAATTTGCTTGAAATGCAGTAATTTCACAAAGAGGGGATAAAAGGTGAGGCCTTACAGACATCAGAATGGTGGTCTAAATAAAGCCTTCAGTGACATTTATTTGGAAGAGGTATTCCTGTAGCCTTAACCATTATAGCACACATTTCTAAATTTAACCAACTTTCATTCAAGCAGTCTCACTAGCCAGGTTTGCTTAAAGCTATAAATGTGCATTAACACTGCCAGACTCGAACCCTTAAGTCTTTAAAAAGGTAAAAACGTTCACATAATTACACTGTAGTCAGATTAATTAAGCCTATTAATTTCTGCAGAGTAAACATCAACACTTTAGCAAAACAATTTCACTGTTTGACTTGATTGCCAACCAAAACAGGTTTGAAACAGTCTTCACATTCAACAACTTGGAAGCATTAATGGCATGCTCTTTCAAGGATTAAAGGAACTCTTTTTAAGTCATCATTAAGAATACTGCTCATCAAGCTTTTTTAACATGTAGCAAAAAAAAAAAAAAAAAAAAAGAAAAAGAAAAAGAAAAAAGTCATTGCTGGTCACAACCAGAAAGAAAAAAATTTAAAAACCTGAATTTATCAGGCAGTAATTCCAGCCTCTAGTTGAAAGAAAAGGGTGTCATTTGTACTAAGATGCTGCACAAAAATGAGAAGAATAGAGAGCTCTGCTTTACAATCTATAGACTCTTCTCTCATCCTTTTAAAACTTTCTTTTGTTCATTGCCATCACTGCCAAACTGGCAGTTATGCTGGAGCCACACAAGTAATTTCAGTTAAAAAAAAAAAAAAAAAAAAAAAAGTACTGCTTTGTTTTTCTTTTTTTAATGACATGAATCATGTTGAACTTATAGTTATCAAAAATGCTGAAGTAACGCTGTAAACGAAACAAATGAACAACAGAGCTCAAGACAGCATAAAACATTCCTCCAAAACAGAGAGAGAATTACTTGAATGAAAAGCACAGAAGATAACTTCAACTAAAACTTTCCATAAGCTGCAGGCAATCAATGAACATCGAAATGAAGTTGTAAATGCACCTTTCGTGTAACATAAATTTAAACATTATTTACTTAATGCAGAAAAGACTCTTTAACTCGTTCCTGCACTCTGATTCCCCTAATCATCTTTTATCACAGAAACAAAGCAGATTAATGATAGATATATTTGCTTTGTGATGCTGCAAAATAATTTATTTAGCAAGTTTTAAGAATAAGATCTGTGATGAAACAACGGACTTTGAGGTATCACAGACATTTCCTTTGGGTGTTCCCAGTTATTTTGGATCCTGCAATACAGACATTTTCCGTATTTGAAATTTTTTAAAAGCAATGTATTGGCTGCTGAGATCTGATCCCATAAGTGGTGCAACTTCTATCACTTACTATGAGTGAAGGAAAAAAGTGACAGCTGAAAGGAAACAATAAACATATGACTCAAATGCAGCTCAGTACAAAGTGAAAATTGTCATATACTGGTCACATCCCAAAATGTGGAAAATACTCTAGCTACCATACAGTTTTATCTTTTCAACAGTAATAAAGGAAGAGCAGGCTACCAATTCTCCTACAAAAACAGGAAAGCAGCAGTTTTCTACTGGAAATATTTAGACCCTAAACTTTGAAAGCACTAGGAACATAACTGTCACTTTCTCTCTCTTTTCTAATGTTAGAAAGATATTTAATTTAGCTTGCATCAACCTGGGCTTAAAAATAACACAAAGCCTGTAGTATCACTAGCCATTGAAAGCAAAAAAACCAATTCCAGCTAAGTAGCTGGAAAGTGAATGAATGAATTTGGGCATTAGAAACACACTTTAGAGTAATAAAGTGTATGGAGGAGATTGTTAAAGAACTTTCCAAAACATACTGCTACAGTGGCATTAAGAATCAACAGTGCACCAAGAATTTAAAGTTTCCAAGTTAATACAAACTAAATCCAAGCCGCAATGAACCACAGGATAATCACTCCAAAATTAATTTTGCAGAAGCTTGCTCTGAAATTTACCTGAATGCCATTAAAGTGATTCAAAATGATGATTCCTTCTAGTCTGGCATGTCTCAGAATACATAGGTCATAGACAACAGGTGTAATTAGTGTGTAATCAAAATGCAGTACTGTCATGTGTGTTTGGGCTTTTTTGAATGTTTGTAATCAAATAATTTTTTAAAGAGCTTGTACATGTCAGAACTCAGTATCACTGTAACAAGTGCTGGTTTTTTTTTTTTTTTCCAGTTGGTTGGGATTTTTTGTTGACTGTAGAAGCAGCGGATAAAAGACCTTGAGGATTATAGGTCATGGAATTAATGTTAAACAGAAAGCTGTCCAACATTGTTGTCAAAAATACCTTTAAAAAGGCAGTTCATAGACATAACATATTTTACATTCAGATATTTCCTCTCTCAAAAGCAAAGGAATCTCATATGAAAAAATAATCAGTAGTGAAGGCCACATACTTTTGCATTTGCTGAGCTGAAATGCAAAAACAATTAAAGCATCTTGTAAGAGAAAAAAAAAAGCAAACACGAAATTTCTGGAAAGTGATGATTTAGTTGTTGGGGTGGTCAGCATGGAAACTGTGGGGAATGCTACAGCAGGACTGACCAAAAGTACAAGGGGACATGAACAGGAACATAGTACAGACATCAACTAGAAAACTGTAACTTATCAACTTGTAAACAAGAAAAAGCATTTCACAGATTAAAAGTTCTAGGGAAGTAAACTTCTTTAAATTATTTTGTCAGTTCAACCCTGATTTAAAAAAGTATGGCTAGCAAAAATACATAAGCCTCAGCATATTTATAAGTCTTGATCAGAGCAGCCATGAGCACGGCTGGAAACAGACAGCCTCCTGCTAAAGATGAAAGAAAAAATATTCTCTTCTCTTCTTCCTCTCATTCCCCAGTCCAGACATGTATATGTAGAATTCACATGCTCCAAGAAAATCTTCACACTGCTATAGATTGAGACGTGGTGAGACTGGTGGAGGAAAACAGACAAATTCTCTTAAAATACTACGAGCCACGTCAACATTATTCTGGGCAATTTCAAGTGCCCTCTTGACTTCTTCAAAGGAATAGCCTTCTCCCATTAGTTTTGCAATTTTTGCATCCACATTTTCCGTGGAACTGTCAGAACTGAATGCTTTCCTGTGGTGTATTTCTGGTGCAGTCCTCCGAGGAAGTGGTTTAGGGGGCCTGGCTGGTGCTTGTGAACCATCTGTTTCAAATAAACGAGACAGAAATCATTACAAAGTGGATTAAAAATTGTATTATGGGTAGGTCAAGCTTCATGAAGCACTTTGTAAAAGGGAAATTCTAAACAAATGTGAAGAGACACTTTAATTCACTGATATATCTCATTTTAAAATTTGGACAGAAGCTAGAATCCTCAGGAACATCTATAATGGAACTTGATCTTTAAGATCTTTTCCAACCTAAGCAATTCTATGATTCTATGAATTCACAAAGTACTATTTCAATAATATGGTAAGAATGCGCAAGTTGCAATCTAAATTACTCAAAGCTAGAAGAAAAAGAAAGCATAACAAAACAGTAAAGATAGTGAAAATAGCCAGTAATAACTGTAATGGCTATCCACTCTCAACCTACAATTCAAGTACTTTTTCTTAGTCTGTTTAAATATAAAAAACAAATTGATCACTATTTTATTCAGGTTGCTAAGTTGCACTGAGAGGAATCCAGCCAAACACATGTGAAGGAGAAAAATCCTTCACTTATGAGTATATCTTGCAGGTCCTTTTCAGGCAATTGCAGGTCATTTCATGCATACCAGTTCGCAAAAATACAAATAACTAGATTTCCAAAAGGAAAAAAAAAAAGTTCAATTAATCTCAGTGGTGAGAACTGAACATGGTTCTTCCTCAGTCCTCATTTGAAAATCTCTCTTTTTTTTTTTTTTTTGCTCTTCTTTAGAAAGGTTACCTTCACAGTTAATACTGGTGCTAAGAATCACGATGTACTGATGAAAAGAGCTAATATTCAAACTTCCTAATCTTCTGAGAGTCAGAGCTTCGTGCTCAAGTAAACTTGGTGCTTTACTGAAACCTCTTTATCCTCACTGATACCACAATAAGAAGCTTAAACACAAGCAGGCAAAGTGCAGAGAAGACTTTCAAGAGCTAAGTATTTAAAATAAAAAAGAAGTCTTTAATCCTTCAAAAAAGGTTTTGAAATGTTCCATCAACAGTGACTTTGATAGACAAATTAGAGGAATTTCTGACTGTGACACTTCCTGTTTACTCAGACTGACAGTAATGGCATTTTGCAGCATTAAGTGCTACAGAGGCTTTTTTTTTTTCCTTTTTACTGATGAAAGAATTTGGTATTTCTAGTATTACTGTTACAATACGCTACTTATCATAACACTTGATAGAGAGATCTGTAATTCAACAGGGTGCATCAAGCATTTCAGATGGATAAAAATAGTTGTTTATTGCACATCTATCCAAAGTGTATTTTTCTCTCAATTCAGTTTCCAAGTATTCTGAAGAGAGCGTTCCCAGAAATTTAACTAAACTTCTTAATTCAAAGAAGATAAGCAAACAGTATTGTTAGCAAGGTGATGTTACTTATGTAAGAAATGGATGGGAGTAGTTTGATTAGAATTAAAATAAAAAAGTTGATGTTAATTTTGTTCCAGTTGCATTGCCCGTTTTCTGTTCATGCAGTTATGACAACCTACAGGCAAGTATGGACTACTTATAATTGTTATGAAGTTTTATCTCTGAATCATCTTTGAAGATGTGAAGCATTAGGCAAACACTGATCATTCTAATAAATATGCCACCAGACAGATCCAAACCTGCTAGGTAGGAGATCAATGAAACATACTGGATTGAGAAGTTGATTACAATTCAGGAAATGTAGTTAATAACTAAACCTAAACCAAATCAGGAACAAGTTTAAATACCCAATTTCATCTATTTTAGAAAAAGCAAGTGTAACAGAAGAATATTCTTCATGTTTAAAATCACAATATATCATGTTAAAATCAATTTCCTTCACAGATACATAAAACTGTTCCGATATGCAAAACATTTTGTCATGAACTTGTTTATTTAGGATGCAAACATTTACTTCTGAGCTCCTTACATATAAGTCAGATCGTTCTCTGTGTGCACGCACACACTAAATGAGGTAATTTTTGCTCTAACCAGCCTATTACAAGTTTTGAAACTGAAGTTATTTCTCATATAAAGCCTTCACTTCGCCGATACTTTCTAAGAAACTTTTTTTAAGTGATTGCACCATTTTGAAAGGTCATTTTTAATTCTGCCAGCAAATTTGCAACGTATGCATTTTATTCAGACTCTAATGACATCCCTCTATAGCACAGATACTTCAGCTCTTCTCACTCTAACTAAATTTCCATTATGAGAAACATTTCTTTCAATATCTTCACCTCCATATAAAATTTGAGCTGAAGCTGGATATCACATTGAATCCTGAGCTTACAGATACTAAGCCTAAGCTGCACATCCACCTGGACACTGAGATAGAGGTATTTGAGCAGGACTTCCCTTTCCAACCTTCCATCCTTTGATGTTTCAGCCATCATGGATGACTAACTAAAAATTCAAACACATTTCCTAATTGTATAATTCAATTAATGGTTTCCACAGCAAGAAGTCTCCCCCTGCCACATTTCTGTAATTCAGAGCTAAGTTTAACCCTTATGAAACTGACTGGTATAAAGGCTGAGACAGACTAATTTATTCAATGTCTAAAAACCATGGAAAAAGTTGCAAGGTGTGAAGGCTCTGTGATACAGTGGGAGGAGAATATTTGTAATGATGCCAGCTGTCTCTGCTCCTCTCTGCTGTGAAATGACCCTTGCTGCTTCTCTGGTATGTTCCATGGTCTTTCACCAACAGACAGAGAAGCACCAAGGAAACAGGCAAACAGATAAGTTGATGGGTGCCAACGGCTTGCTGCACAAGGCCAAGGCCCTCTGTGCACCTATGGCATGGTATGCACAGGAACAAAGTACATCAAGGACATATCTATGCTAAGGAATGGGCAGAACAAGAAGAAAGTGAGAAAGGATTAACTGCATATATTGTTTCATCAAGCTGTTAGCTGCAATCTTCACATTTTGCATTAGTATAACTGATGATTTTCCTTGGGTTTCCTGGAAATTCACTCTGAAACTGTGTGTGACGCACCTCCAAATCACCTCCCCCGATTCCTAAATTTGAATATCTAATTGTAATGGTATTTAAATTTGTATGCAAATGCTTCAATAAGGCCAGATGAGTGAACAGGCATATGCTGTATTCAACTAGCCATTATATTCTTAACTAGCCATTTGAATCAATTTCTTACAGAATAGCTGAAGTCATACCATACTAGGGACCTAATTTTCTTCTACCTTTCTCACACATAATTGGCTGTGCTTAGGTAAAATATCAATCAAGAAGAAAAGCAATCTCATTTGCTTTGCTTTTATTGTAATAATTTTAAAATGATGTATTTAAGATGTTTGAAAAATTATGCCTTTGGGACAATTAGGTGCACAGCCAAGAACTATTTCTTGTGTTCCATGCTAAATCTAAATACATGGCTCAATTAGAATGAAATTGTCCCTACATGTTAACGAGTCATTTAAGTATCAGGACAGCAAACTTACAGTCAAAATGAAGCACATAAGTCAAAGGATTCCCAATGCTACAGTAGGGTGCCAGTGGCTAAATTATAAGATTTTAGAATATTATTATATATTTTTATATATATAAATTTATTTATATATATAAAAAATATATATATAAATATATATTTTATATATATAAATTTATATTTTTATATAAATTATTATAAATTATTAGATTTTAGAATGAACTACATTTCCTTTCCAGCATACAAAAGGGCTGAAATGAAGAACTTTCTAAGTGAACTGATTAGAATTAATATAAAAACTAAAGTTTTAAGCAGTTACAATCACTGCACTATATTTTTTTAATATCATAGTGTAAGATGAATAAGTACATCTTGAAGTTCATCAGTTCTACTCTGTGGAACTACTGTCACTGTAAAAACAACCTTCCAATTAAGAGTATGACATGATCTATCACATAGCTTTCACTTAATTGAAATTAAATTGAATATCTTGTTGTATGTCATACTGATTTAGAGTGATATTTATAGCAAAGGTCAATACATTTAGATGTTTCAGATGGCTATGGGAAAAATATAGAGACAGAACAGTATATATTGAGCGACATCAAAAAGCAGCAAGAACTTAACTAGCAAGATCTTGCATAAGTTAGGAAAATTAAAGATTGTTCCACAAAAGAAGCACATATATAAACATTTTTAAAAGGTAGTCATAATTTGTGTTATAATTATAAACCCCTCAATAAATCAGGGTAATGTAGTAAGGCCTCCTCACAGGGTCATGTATGAAACGTGCATTATCAAGTGTTTTCCTAACAAATGGAAAAAATGAGTAACAGTGTAACATTAACAGTATCCTCCCGAAAATGCTACTGTTTTATTAAATGCATCACACACATTCTCAGATTTGCTGTTCACTGAAGATTCTATAGCACTTTATGTGCTTAATCTCTCCAGTACTTTAGTTAGGAAATAGATATTCTTTCTTATTCCCCAGAAGAGTAGAACTACACATTTGTAAGGAAGAGATATATAATTATTAAAAATTGTAATAGTTCAGATAATCACTTTTTTTTTTTTTTTTTTAAATTTGTGGTACCTCCTTACACCACAAAATGATGCAGGTAGGACAATCCTCCCCCTTCTCCATACACACAGCTAAAAATAAAGTTTGTCTACAAATTGGTGAAAGTACTTAGGAATACAAGCAATACGGTTATTATTTTAATACATATAAATTAATTGAAATATATATTTTGTTTATGCAGTATTCGCATACTCTGAAAAAATTAAGTGTAATATTAATCGCAGAAGAAGTGACTCCACCGTACCTATTTTGTAGCAAGATTGAATTTGAACTGGTTTTGGTTCTTGCAGATTCAATAAAAAGTATTTTAAAATTTTCTTAGAACCTCAGATAGGCACACTAGCAGAAAAGATCAGAAGATAGTAATACTGCAGAAAGTGAAACTACTTGTTTTGACAAAGCAATGAAACAAAGCTGGAAGAGGCTTATGGTTTCTGAATCTGATTTTCTATGTACTCAAAGAGAACAGAAATGTCGTTGGTTCTCATTTTCTCAAAAAATAAGGAACACCACAAATCATATTAGAATTCTGCTTGGCATAAACTGGTGCCATAATATCTACATAACATCAAAGAAACAGGTAGCCATTTTTACTTATGTATTGCAGAACTTTAATCTCTATGACCAGTTGATGATTGTGTGCTTTTAGAAAGCAATATTTCCACTACCAATTGTCTTATTTGACGTTATGGATTAAAGTTATCTGTTTCATGAGGCTGTAACCTTCCACAGGAGCAGTTTTCTACCTTACCTGAAGAGGGAGGAAGCTGATCATAGTCTTGAGAATTCCTATTTGTTTTTACATTTTCTCCAGTTACTCTACGAACAGGTGGCAAGGGAACATGACCAGTTATTGGATCAAAATGAGGATCTGTAATAATAAAGCAATAAAGTGTCTTAGAATAATTAGAACTATTGTTTGGCAAAGAGGAAGGGCTAATACACACAACCTAGTCTTAAAAGAGTCTCTTTAAAAAAGGAAAAAAAATAAACATTAATGTGAACAGAGGTGTTCCACAAAGTACGTACACCCAAATCAAATGCTTGCATAGAAGACACATACCTGTGTCTTGAGAACAACAGAAGAGAAAAAATGGTCTACCTTGCACTATTGGTTTTCTATTGACATTCATGATTCACCTTCCAATTACTCAGCCCTGGCACTCAGAAGCCTTTGGCTGGTAAAATATAGAAGTTGCAAGACCTGAAACAGCAAAATTAGAAGTATCCCTGCTAGCTAGTTTGGTTAGAGCTCAGTTAGCACTTCAATGCTTTGCAGCCCAGCAATATTGCAGGTCAGATTTTTTACTTGCACAGTCCCAGTTACTTGGTGAACATTACAGGGACTGCTAAAAGCTGTAAGGAGTTCTGTGTCCTAATTAGAGGAACAGAATTTTAAAAAGTCAGAGGAAGGTATAGGCCTGGTATACTATGCCCCTCCTTTAAAATACTCATTTTTTTAAACACTGTGATATACTCTTGTGATACACACTGCATACGCTCAGTGCTGTGAAGGCTGCTGAACAAGCTTTTAACATCATCCTGGACCTAACTTCTGTTCTTCACTCAAAATATATGCAATCTTTTGCTACTGTTGATGGTGAGATTATTATTTTACTCTCACGGACTCAGAAGAATAGCTAAGATATCACTCTGAAGACCTGAATGGAAATCAATCTTCAGAAACGCATCAAATCATTTTCAGTAGTTTATTTGGCACAACACAAAGTATGAAGTATGTCAGCAAGTCTTTAGAAATACCACAAGAATAAAAAAGAATTAAAAAGACCGATTCACAAATGCATGTATGCTCAAGTAGACATGCATACTTACAACACTTGTGAGAAGTGCTGTTACAAGATCGTATTTGCTATGTAAATATGAAGTACGAATGGCCATAATTACACTCTCCAGATTTTTAATTAGAAGATTATTATTGTTTTTTTAACACTATCAGTGATACTTGTATTTATTAGGAAATAGTATTTAAACATCCTGCATATATCTGGGAACTGCAGACAGATCAACAGAGCTTGTATGCATCTGGGATTGAGGGAGAACTTTCCTTTTCCCCTCAGTATTCATATTAGAACTGAATGGTACAAAGTGTATTTCTGCCTGAGATTACACAATTGAAGCACTCATTCAGAAGTGCTAAAGATTACATTATTTTTATTTTGAAGTGTTGAAGGTAATTTAGTTCCTGCTTCTATATTAGTGATCAACCTTTACATCCTGCAGTGTGCTTAATCTTTTTACCTGGATGCATGCAGAAGCTGAGTTCCACATTATTAAACATATACAATTTTGGTAAATCATTCAGCGCTCAGAGCTCAACTGATGGCAAGAAATATATACTCATATACAGTGAAAACATTATCAACTCATAGTTACGAATTTTAAATGTAACTTTCATTACTTTTATAATCAAAATACTGGACTAAAAATGTGATAGTGATTTGTGGGAAAAGCTAGGTGAAAATTTGACTACTTATAAAAAAAATTGTAAAACCACAGGGTCCTGTAGTTATGTTTTACTGCAAAATTTTACAGCAACACTTCTGGCAAAATGGCATTATTTTCTCATGTCTTCTAGTTTTTCCCCATTTAGCATCTTGGAAAAAAAAAAACATATATGAATTATTAATGAACTATAAAAAACAACGGAATTGACAAAAGGATACACACTAATGCCCCAGATCACAACAGAAAACTTGGTACTTTGGAAGTAACAATTCCTATGAGAAAAGTACAGTTTAACAAAATGTCTTGTCTTGTATAAAAATAACTGACTTTATCTTATTACTTTGTTATAATGAAAAGTTGACTAGTCTTATCCCGTGTTTTTTCAACTCCACCATTCAAAAACAGTTAAAAAAAACAAAGGAAAGCTATTTCTTACATATCTGTATAGAGTTGAAAACAAAAAAGAGTTCTGAAGACTAATAAGAACTTTACTGTGTAATAGTTTCACTTCTGGAATAAATGAAATAAAATATATATTCTTTTTTATATTCCTACCAGGATGAGGGAAAAGTTCATGTCCTGAGGGAGGTCGACTTCCTGAGCCAGATGGTTTTGTGTGCTCAGTGATGCTGTGCCTAGCAGGTGGTGGTGGTGGTGGTAGTGAAGGAGGTGAGCTATCAAACGCATCCTCACCTGCATTTAGGAAAGACTTATTAGATGAACAAAACTTCATAAAGTATCCTAGAATGGTTTAAAATTGATTTTTCTCGGGCTGCCATGGCCCTTGCTCCTGGGGTCTGTCTAACAGTTCAATGACTGCATCAATGAAATTGTTAGCTTGACTCTTACTATGCACAGCCCTCTTCTAAAACATGCTCTGAATGACCATTCGCATTGCTCAGTTTCTTTTCTGGGATAGAGAGGGGGAGGAATGTCTTTTAAACAGCTCAACTACGAAGACTGTATTGTAATGAAAGTCTCATTTATTATCAGTATAGAATAACAATAATGCTTCAGTGGCTAAGAAAATATATTTATATTCAAATACCAATGCTGACTATATCCGATCTGCTACATTCACACCATATGCTATCTTTACCTGCTGTACTAAAGCTCTGACCTAAGATACAAAGTGAATTTAGTATACTTGGCAAAATAACTCTCCCCTTACATATAAGTAGTGCAGACAGGACCAGATTTACCAAGCAGTTTTCAAGAGGTTTTATGGGATCAGAAAATTGGATGATTACACATACAGTATAGTCAAACAATGACTGAATTAAGTTTGTCGATGAAGGTGGATGTGATGTCAAGCTCAGCACCAGCATGTAGGCAGAGTGGCCTCTCTAATATTATTGACCTCAAAATGTTTAGGTCATTGGCACAAGACAAAGTCTGGACTGGGAAATATAGCTTTTTGTGACTGTAAGCAGCAGTGAGTTTTGAACTGTCCTTTGACATTGGAAAAGCAATACAAAAATTTATTAATGTAACCTAATTTTCTTTGACTTAAATACCATCACTTTGCCATTCATCTTTTTTACATGATAAAAGAAATGTAATTATTTAAGCTACAATCAGAAACCCTCCACGCAATAAACTGCAATAATCCAAGTAAGTTTTCATTCTATTTTACACAAAACAGTTTTGTTTTTCTTTGTAGCCTGAATCCAGACTTAGTTTATCTATTCATCTGTCTTGCATGAGGACTTACAGGCAGATGTCCCATTGGCAAGTATTGATGTACAGCTGTAATTTTTAGCCTACAGCTTGTTTGGTACTGTTAACATACTCAATAATTGTTGTTTTTCAGTAAATATGGCATTTGGTTAATCTAGGCTACATAAACCATTAAATGTAATCAGCAAAAAGTCTGCAACCTAAAGGGGGCACCAGAAGATCATAATCGGAGGGAGTCCTGTTGAGCAAAGAGCTGTGTTTTGGGTTGTCTCTGGTAGGAGGCCGTGCAGGTGGCAAAGGTACCGGAACAGTAGGTGCATCATAGACATCTCCTGAATGACACAATTACAAGAAATGAATGTTTTCTTGTTGTACCCCTGGAAAAACACAGAGTAAGTTTTCTTGCAAAAAGGTGAAAAATTAAAACATACCTAACTCTGGATGTTTTGATTTCTTCACATCAGAAGTAGCACTGTGTGTTCCATTTGTTACTCCACTACATTGGCCATTCTCACAAACCCTGAAGACAGACATTAACAAGGAAGTAATCAACCAGTTAACCAATTACTAGTTCACAGAATTACAAAGTGCTTAAGACAGCGGTCCATTACACAGAAACCAATGAAAAACGATAAACTGCATGAATTCTAAACTTTATAGTTTTTACACTGAGTTTAGGTACTGGATAGCTCTCATTAAAACTGCTTTGAAGAATTATACTGCTTTCTTGGTGGTATTCTGACATTAGTTTAAGTAACTTACTCAAGGTAAAGGAAAAAATCATATCATAGAATCACTAATGTTGAATACAGTCCTCACTTCTGAAGTCACATCAGTGGTTTATTTACACATTTAATGCATACACCCAATGCTGTTTTCCCCTTTCCAACCGTTAAAATTCTACTAGATAAAATACTAAAAGGACAAAAGGGAATATTTGGTAACTATCTATATAGGAAATAATTTAAAAACAAACAAACAAATACAATAAAACAATAACAAAAAACCAAACAAGCAGAAAACCATAACATACCACTGACAATTTCAAGTAAAATCTTAGCCAACTATTTAAAATGAAAAAAACAAACAAGTCAAGCAGTTCTGCAGACATCTATTTCTGTATAGAAAAATGGAGTCTCACTGACAACTTGTATTAGAATTTTCCTTTTTTTTTTTAATGTAAATATATCAGGCTCTCAAAATTAAATAACAGTATCAAGTTAAATATGAAAATTCACTTAGAGTTAATGAAGCAAAGTACAAAGTAATCTATAACGTTACCACAAAAAAAAAAAAATCTATTGCAGATTTCTTTTCTTTGTAAAACAACTGCTCAAAGACAATGGGGAAATAACATGCAAAAAAAGTCTTTTAATAAAACTAAATGTTGTTTAAATAAATATTAAAGAATTAGAAAACGACTCCTGTCATTGCAGCTGCAGATCCTACATGCTCAGAAAGAATCTGAAAGTTTCTCTAGAAAAAGACCACCATGCTAAACAGCTCCACTTAAAAATTAAAAATCACAACTACACACTATGCGTCATTATTATCAAAAGTTGGCAAATCTGTAGAGCTATATAAAGTTAGAATTTCACATCTTGAGTTTTTACCAGTATTGTCAAAATTGGTAAAACTATCTCTTTCAGCCATACAGAATGGAAGGATGAATAAAGGTCTATCATCATTTAGAATACATAAACAGGAAAAAGGAAGTGAAATTGTGATTGTCATCCCAAGAGTTATAACTAGGAGTAATGAAATAAATGTAAGTATAATTACAAGACTTTAAAAAAATATATCAAAAAACAAAATTAATGGTAAGAAGCATTCTGTTATGAATTAATTTCCCCAGGGAAGTGGTAGAGGACGTGTTGCTTCTCTCTTAAAAATTAGATTGTTCAACCTCTCAAATGCAGTGCAAGCAACACTTACTTTGACTCATCAGCATATATACTAAATAATTAAGAATCTTTTCTACTTCAGGTTAAATATATTCTGTGTTTTCAATAAATTAATCAACATAGGTAGGTAAGATAACCTAACATGGCACCACTTAAGTCTTCATGAAGAGTCCAGTAAAGAAATCAGTTTGCAAATCATCCTGAAATACCTGTTTACACTGACATTAGACAGCACTGATAGAATAGCAGCACATTAGTAGTAACAAGCCAGCCTTCTGCTTTTTTCTTTTCTTCTCAGAAAAAATATGATTATTAGGAAAAGACAGTGATCAAAGAGTGAGTGACTAATATATCACTTTCCTAATACTAGTCTAGTTACCCTAATGCTGAAATTCTTTCTTTCCACTTTTTATTGCTGAACTTGCATATGTGTATGTAGGAGATCAGCTGTAACAAACCAGACAGTTAACTGACCTGCCAGAAAAGATGACTGTGAATCATCTCTTTTTATCAATCTTGTACAATGTTTAGAATTGACAGATTTAGTAGCAAAACAACAAGAAATCACAGAAGTGATATAATTTTAGAATTAAACAGAAGAATTATTTGTAAATTTCAAAAAATCTAAAATAAATTCCGCGGGCTCTTCTGTTTACTGAAATGGCTATGCGTTATCCAAGAGCTGAGGATGCAACACTTAGGAAAAAGAGGTAAAAGAAAGTGACACTGAAAGGTGCTAAACACGACAATCAGGAAAAAAAAAAAATCATTAATGGCTTTTGCTGAATAATACTTAAAAGATAAGTTTTATGTTATACATCCTATGGGATTTTTAAAAAGTGTAAAATTAAAATTAAAAATTAAAATTAAAATTAAATTTTTTAAAAAGATGTAAAGGATATTTTTTTTCTTTCCCCCAGTTCTTAAGCATATGGAGTCAACTATAATCAAGATTGTCTGGTAGGGCATTTAAGCACTCAAGATCATAAAGCTCAGACAACTGTGTAACATTCACATCCATGCAATGAAGGTTGTATCACCACTTCAACAACTCTTTTTCTCACAATTTTTAACTTGTGTGCAAGGAGTAATCTTTTATTCATGTTATAAATGTCCAACTGAAAAGGTGTAAAAAACTGTAAGTGGCTTATTTTGTAATGAGAGAGATGTTGAGCATTATTGATAGTGGGTTCTTGACATTGCATTATGACAGAGAGAGAAAAAAGGCAATATGTCACTGCATTCTTTAACAGAAGAAAAGCCTGGACTTTGTAGATCAATAATTGGTTTCAGTATCATACTTTTGACCTGCAGGACAAGTAAGGAATTGGCCCTTTTTTCTCCCAAGACTTATTCTCTTCATTCCAGACATTTAGATTTTCTTTATGATTGAAAGATCATGAAGTTCACCACGAATGACATAGCCTTCAGATGTCATGTTCTTTGGCTCAAAATCTCCCTGCTATAATCTATTAATAATTAATAAGTGTGAGAGTTTGGAGAGAATACTTTAGAATATGTTTAAAGCAAAAGACCCTTATTCCATGTGAGTAACAAAAAAGTTACCTTCCTGAGAAGCACTATTCAAAAGCAACAAATATCATATTGCAGAGATACAATACAGTGATTGTGGTATATGATTGTGGTGGTTAAATGAAACAGAAGCATAAATAACACAAGCTTGAAAAGATAAAACATTTTAGACATCACATAACCACCACTGTAAACATTTAATACAATTAAATTTTGGAAAAAAACAGACTTTGGTGAATAAGTTGCTTTCAAGATTGCTAAATGACCTTACCGAGCAACAGGTTTTATATTATGACAATGAGGTGATTGAGAGCTCAGTATTATAGAATGTGAAGAAGGAACTTTGTATTCATCATCATCATCTGTATGATCCCTTGATTTATCAGATAGAGAATTTGCTGAAGAAACAGGGCACCTATGGAGATGAGAAAAAAGATCAGTTCTGCTTTAACTGTTAGATAATAATCCTCAGTACAATGCAGAAGATACACTTCTTTAGCATAAACATCCCTAACATGTGCCAGCTACATGTAAGGTTAAAAAAATACCATGTGAAACAAACTTAAAAGTTACTGCCTTTTCTGTCAGTGAGAATACTTAAACATGTTAGTGGACATTGTGTTAAACTCTTAAAGCTACTTTAAGCAAGCATAACACAACAGAGAATTCCAAAGTAGTACTAAATATGTGCTTAGAAGGTTTAAGCTGTTTGCACTTATCAAAAGAACTAAACAGAAGTTAATTCACGGCAAATAGTATTTAGCAGGGCTCAGTAAGGCAGTGGACATTCATGATTTCCATCTTGTTGCAGCCATTATGTTACTGAACTCCCAAGTAGGTTTACAATTTCCATTGACAGTTACAAAAAAAAGAAAAAGAAACAAGTTTCACCTGGAGAACACTGCTGGATATAAGTTTTATTTTACAGCTTAAGCTAAAGCTGAAGTCCTTCTAGCTGTTTTTGTGTTATAAACATAACAATGGACAAAATTTTCATTTAGTGAGCACCATCTAGGGGAAGAGATTTTGCTATATATTAACAAGCTCAACATACCTTTCTCTTCATTAAACATAAAAAAAACCCTAGCCTAAGTAGCAATCAATATCGTCTTCTACATATATTGCCCCTCTGCTTAGAGTGATTATACTGATACATTAAAATCAATAAGAAACTCACAAACCATTTAAAATACACAAGCTTACATTAAGGGCTTAATTTAACTTATGTTTAGTCATACATAAAAACCATAAACAGACACTCAAATATTAAACTAGCTGAACACTAAGTGTGTATCTTCAAAAATCATTTGCATTTTAAATTATATAATAATGAGTACCTTCATTCTTTACCACACACACACCCCAAAAAAAAAAAAAAAAAAAAAAAAAGAATCAATAGCTGGAGGACATCAAAGGAAGATGTGGAATGCGTTCTTGGCCATTTTGATTTGTGGCCCCTGAGCTCAACTACATGCCACATTACAAGACACATCTACTTAATATATCATGTAGGGAAGATTTTAAGTACCATAGGAAAAATGAGACAGGAGTGGACGTAATTTCTTTTCTGATGATCTAATTAGTTCAATTTTATCTTAAAGGCAAGAACTGAAGTGACAAGTCAGGCTCATCTGCTCATTTTTTTCCAATACAAGCAGCATCTGACACATGCAATATACTTCTTCACACAGGAAAACCTTATGCCTTTCACAGTTTATTTTAGATGATGTTAAATAACTTCAGAACATCTGACTACTCTATGAACAAAAGTGAATAACTAACAAAAGTGAATAAGTGGCTATAAGTACCAATCAGTCACTAAGAAAAACAAACAAAAAAAATGAGAAGAGAGAAAGTAGGAGGCAGATGGGTTGCTTTTGTTTTAATATATTCATAGTCTAGAGCTTCCCAGCTACTCCTACCCTCAGACACTGTTTTCTTCAATCAGTAATAGATGTGTGACTTCACCAACAAACTCATGGAAGATGGGAACTCAAGTTTTTTTGGAAAAGCATTCCAGCTAAACACAAGGCGAAAGAAGATTCATGACACTGAACTGCAAACTACACACTGCAGTATTCCAACACCTTCTGTAGAGGGAGCAAAAGGTCTTCTGTAAATACAGCCGTGCAAAGTGAAATACTTTTTCCACCTTTGATCTCCAAGTCGAACAGGCAACAAGTTTACGGTCATTTAAAGCAAGTAAAACCTAACAAGACAATGAGAAACCTGTATTGTGCTCAGACAGTTCAAAGGCTCACTAAGAATAACTTCCCTCACTTCTGTGGATGTGCAACCATTCTTACTAGGCGATCCAGAATGTTCTGAAGACATTATACAAAACATAAGCCTGTGAATTTTAAAAATCACAAACTGAACAGATGTCAATGTTGGTATGTATACCAGAAACGTCCAACACCAAACAGTACAGAAACCAGCATGGTGGTGGTGTTTGAAGCCCATTTCAAAGGCTACAAACAAGAAACAAACAAACAGACAAAAAAAAAAAAAAAAATCCTCTCTGAAGGCAGTATTTGAAATTGGTGATAGGAAAGATTTAGGTTGTTGATTAGTTATTTAATTAGACAGTGTTTTTCTTTTTTTTTTTTTCTTTTTTTTTTTCTTCTTTTTTTTTCTTGTTTTTTTTTTTTTTAAGTAAACCTACAGGGTAAAAACTGAGAGCCTGATCATCACCTGAAGTACAGTATTGTAATAGCTAGCCTTATCAGCTTCCTGACAGAAACAGCTTTTAGAGGAAAGCTCAGAGACTCATTTACTGAGAGTTTAAAAAATAAGTAAATTTAGAATATTCAAGGAGTACAAAAAAATGAAGTTTTCCTTTCCTTACCCAATTCAGAAAGCCTCTGCTTCCTGTCTTATATATTCAGTAGATACAAGAACCTAATTTATGTTATAATAAAAATATAACTTCATTCCACAAATATCAGTATGTTTATGCTAAAATCAATTTCCAACAATATTGCACTGCAGAGAAATCATTACAGGTTTGGAATTTTTAAAGATTTAGGTTCTACATTCTCCTGCTTCCAAGTACAGTGTAGCCTTAGACGAGCCCTTGATGCTAGTAAAGTCTCTTTCACACTGTCCTTAAAGTAAGGAAAATATTTGCTGGGCTATATATTATGTGATTAATATCTAAAAGGTCCTTTGATTTGTAACACAATTTAAAGGTACTAACACATAATTAACATTTTCTTCAATAGATTCCTAAAATGGTGTCACACATTTTATTAACTTTTCACAATTCATAGTTCTGAATAAATCACATTGCTCTTCCAATTTGAAATTTATTTGTAATAGCTGGCTCCAAATCTCTTTTGCATTGTTCTTTTAGAAGTATATCTGCTTTTCTCCAGGATTACTGAAATTTCTTCGTGATGTAATTGTTTCATTAAATATCTATTGTTCTACTATATTAACTTTACCCTTCTACATAAATTAGTAAGATAAGCAGACAAGTATTTTACATATTTTTGTTACTAAACAAAATAAATATGCCACTACAAGCTAAGATTGAAACACTTAAGCATTGGTTTATCAAACTGGTGAAGTTTTCTAAAATTACACTTTTGAAAAGGTAATTACTTTTATGTCTTTAGAAGGCTTATGTACAGAGGAATACAAAGCTGACCAGCACAACGTATTGTAATATTCTCTAGTTTTTTTTTTCTCTCCTCCTTAAAATACTTTAAAATTGAAATTCAGAACTGCATACTGATAAGCAGTGACTTTGTCTTTTCTGATTTGTTGAACAGTCACCCAGATGCCAAACTCTCTTATTATGTTGAGCACCAAGGGCCAAAGTAAAGCAGGGAAGACAGAGAAGCTGTTTTTATCAAGTCACTTTAAGTCCAGCTCAGCTGCAAAGTCACAGAGCTCCAGGAAAACAAACAACACGCTTTTTTAAAGGTACTTCAGGGAAAAATTCCCCTTCTGTCATTTGCTGGTAAATTGATTCACAGAGCTTAGATACAACGAACTTGTATTTTACTCCAATCAGGACTGTGCTTTTGATTGAATATCTTTAATCTCTCCACCTACCATACTTCAATTTGCACTGAAGAATGTACAACTTCAATATCTTTAAGATTAAACATAAATCTAAGACACACTCCAAGCATGCCACTAAGATATTCCAACAGCTGTAGATTGTTCTAATTCATGGGACAAGACTACAGCTTTTTGAACTGCAGACCCATAACATGTACCGTACAGACATCAGTTTCTTAATATCAGCTCTTCTACGGGCCTTGTGCAAATAAATAGTTGATAGTGAGCTCAAAAGCAAGTTATTAAGCTATCGTTGTTTCAACAAAATAAATGCTGTTAGACAGATCACATGATTAAGTCGATTTATCAGATGCTTCTAAAATACTACCTTTGAGTGCATATTTACCCTTAAACATAAGCATATACAAAAGAGTTTGCCCTTGTTCATAGAGGAGTATACAATTTTCTATTTATCACAGGGTGCAATGCATGCAAGAATTATCTGAGAGTAGATGTTACATCCAAACTCACTGATTTGTCAAGCTTGCCAAGCTAAGTCCTGCATACCATGCTTTCTCAGATATCTAGAAACCCTTGTATCAGCAGCGCTACTTCTAAAAGCACCACAGCAAAGACTTATTTCAAGGAAGCCATGGTTTCCAGGCCTTTCCATTTTCCTTTAATGGAATCATGACTTCACATTCAAGGTCAGCTAGCAAGGATAAAAGGGATAGCAGGAGGAGAAATACCTTTCTATACCAAATCTATAAATACTTTTCCTCAACCACCTCAAGGCAACTACCTCTTCCTAACATATGTATGGAATATAAAAGGTACTTGGCATTGAATGTTTCATACATACTAAAAAAAAAAAAAAAAAAAAGAGTAAATAATACTATCATATATAGCACTTTTAAGACCAATCTTTACTATTACAGCAAAATGGGACCCACTCACAGGAATAAAAACAAACACTTTTTACCTTGAAAATTTGTAAGTTTGAGGGAAGAACTGTTTTATATGTTTAACCTAAAAGTTTTATTTGTTGAGAAGAAAATAGCAATTTGATCAAAACTGCTAAAAATAACCTGATATAATTACATCAGTCCAATAAAAGAATAACTGCTTTCACAAGTAGGGATTGCAGTAGATGCTTAGTTAATGTGAGTCCAACATTCCATGACTAATGTGTGGATAATAATAATAAATCCAACAAAGTGAAAATAAATTAGCCCTGTTTCCATTAAAAATAAATCAAACAAAAAACAATACTTATTAAACTATTAAAATATTATATATTAAACTATGCATTTCAGTTAAAAAAAAAAGTTAATATTTGCTATGGCGCATTCAGTAAAAAATGATCAAATAAGTCAAGCAAAGATGTCAGAATTGTGGAATTGTGAAGCTCCAACTAGACATAATTTTGCCTCATTGTTATTTAGACTAAGGCATTTCATACCTGCTCTATGTATCTTCCAGTTAAACCTTAGAAGCTACACTTACGAAAATAACAAGGAAAAAAATGCCTCAGAGCTGTATAAAAGAAACAGCTCTCAAACTAAAACTATGCAGAGATCAGAGAGGAGGGAAAAATGAGAAGCTTGCACTAGACTGACTGCAGTAGGGCAGTTTGGGAAAATATGAGTATTTTGAACCAAATCTATAAATGAACACATTATTTAAGGCTTAATGCAGTCAATTTGATAGGAGGCAAAATACTTTGTGAAAACATACTGAAGCCTTTTCAGTGAATGATGTATAATGACATACTTTAATTCTAGGATATATTTGTAAAAAAAAAAAAAACCTGCAAAAATGAGATTTTCATGAAACAATGTTTTTTCATTTTTTCTATTCCAACACCATAAAAAATAAAAACCTTTCCTTTTTTAGAATCCAGTAATTTGCTTTAGAATACTAAAGTATGTAATTTGTCCAACACAGTCAATTCTTTCTCTTTCTGATTGATAGGTTGTGGAACAACCTAGGAGCTCTGTGTATCATGGAAGATGCAGTCAGTCCAAGGAGATTAATCTGAACAGAGGACCAATTAAACACAACCCATTGTACAGCAACATCTTTTAAACCACAATATTGCTGTAACACAGTGTAGTTTGCAACTACTGATACTGGCATGACTAAAAGCTCTCTGTCCAGTAAACATGTCTAGATTAGAGATGGAGTACACGTGCACACACACACAAATTATGCTCTTTATGCTTAGCATTGTCCTGAGAACCTCTCATCTCTTGCAATAGATAGCTATGATCATACTTTTTCAGTAGTAGTAGAACCAAAATGGAATGGACAGGTTCTACTTCCACTGCCAAATACCTACAAGCAAGATCTGCCACAAAGTATTCTTTTGCTATGAAACGTAGTATGTCCAATTAACATTAGAATTGTTTCTACTTAAAATAAATTTACATTTCCTTTGTCAAAACACATTAAAGCATCATGGAAAACATGTCACTAATAGATATCATTATTTTTTTCTTTTTTCATTTTCCGTTTAGCATCACAGAATCAGTGCTATTATCTGACATTAATTAACCAATTACCTTTGTAGTTAAAAGTTAACTTACTTTATACTAGGGATGGTGGAAGCAGCTGGAAGAGGAGGTGAAAGCCGTGGTGGGACATCGTATTCTTCATTTATCAAATGACCATTTGAAAATACCTAAAAAAATCACACAAAAGTTACAATGACTCTCTCCTCCCATTTATCACCACAGATGATCCTCAACCAGATATTACAAAACAGACTTTGAGGAGGCTACACGTTAAAACTTTCCTAGGAGTTCATGCGACAGAACTATACTCAAGTGATTATTTTCATATCAATTTCAGCTTACCCCATCTGGGAGCTGTAGAACATACTAACTTTAAATTTTACCAAAAGAGGAAGTTTTTTTTTGTCACAGTTACTAGATGGACCACTCAGTTACAGCTGAACCATTTGGGGAAAATTAGGATTTCAAGATTGTAAACTGATGAAAGCAACAGAGATGGAGTACAGATGGAAAACAACAGGAACAGCACGTTAAACACTATTTTTTAAACCTCTGTGGCGCTGTAACTGGCAGATTGTAAAATTGTCTTCTGAATTCTTAGCCATAACCAAGAGCAAAATGATTGTATTGTGATAGACAAATGAATCAGGGTTGAAAATTCATGAAGTGTTATCCTTGAGAATGTTCGTACATCCTCAAATAGTAATTCATAGTTGTCAGTTACTCCATTTAATCAAGTGGCTTAGACCTATTAACCGAACATGACATTTCAAACAACATTTGGTTAAAGAAATACCTGTATAACTCTACTAGATTACAATTGCTCTTCCACACCGAGTAGTTACTCTGATTTGAGAAGTATTCATTCCATCTGCCTCAATACTGTGCCTAACCACAACTGGAATGTTAAATGGCTATTTGAATGTACTATTGAAGAGACCCAGTGTAGTTTAAAAGCAGATGTAAATCTATAATATTAAAAACTACAGTCTAGTTCTTAGTAAAATTTTGGTCTTTACCTCAGTTCTGATGAAAGAACATTCTTATTACACATAGTACCACGAACTTCTTAAGGACTTTTCATCATATAAATAAATGCTTTTTACCAATAATAAATGAATTTTAAAAATCACACTTCCAAAATTATCATGATATCCATTTGATAAACAAATACTGTGAACTTGGGAAAAGGAAAAAAAGTGATGATTTCTAACTTTTGTAATGAATCACAAGCACAAGCTATACAGTTTTCAACCAAAAAAAGAGCAGGAACACTGAATTTATAATCCGCTCTATAATGAAATACTGAGCTGCTTTGATAAAGTAGCAATTAGAACAGAAATATGGATTTTTTTCCTAGGCCATCACCAATTTTCAAACTCTTTTCAAACCCAGGCCTCTCCTAGTACACAGTCTTGCAAATTATTTGAAGCTGATTAATACTAGAACTACTGCTCCACTCTCTAATGTCTCAGATATCTTCAATAAACAAACGGAAACAATCCTCTTTTTTTTTTTTTCAATAGCAAAAACACCACAATTCTAGACATACTATTCAGTGCAGCCAAGGACAGGCAATCATACTTCTTAGGTGACAAGCAGATGCCTCCCAGACAAATCAAGCTGGACAATCAGTGGAAAGATTGCAAGTGACAATTCCAAACACCCTCATAGCTCAAAATGAATTATTGGACACTGCATTGGACTTTTGTCCGAGAAAAATCAAAAATGCTACGGAGAAATTACAACAACATACAACTCCAGCAGCTGGAGCTCTGACTTAAATCCAAAGGAAGAAAAATCCAGCTAAAGATATTTGCATTACTGTAAACAACTGAAAAAGGTATTTGCCATTACTCTGAATGAAGTTTAAAGTACTGATGGTAATATCAAACCAAACAATGCAACGAAAGCTGTGCCATTGTACATTTTCAAGGCTACTGCCCATATAGTCAGTAGTAAAGATACAACATACTATTCCACATTTAGCTTGGCTTTTGATGCACTTGTTTCTTCTTTCTTATGGTCAAGGTAGGTTAGATCTTTTCCATTAGATTATACTGAAGATCATCACTAATTTAATGTTCTTTTGAAAGTAACATTTTACAGATAATTAAGACCACCTGATCATTAGAATATTTAGCTTTTGTTAAAGTACACAATATAGCTAACAACTTTAGTGTACTTGTAAATATCATATATGTATATTACATACTTTATAGATTTAAGAGGTCACCTTGTTTTCCCTTCACCTTCCACAGAGGTAGCTACATCACTGATCATCAAACACAGAAATAATTTAGGCTTTTTCAAAGTTGACCTGAGATGCTGCATAACTAACTTCTGTTATGCCCCAACTGTATAAATCATTTGCTGAAAGAACACAGCAAATCTAAAATTTTCTCTCCAAGCCATTTCTAGAATGTTTCATGTTAAAATTGGATTTTATCTTAGACCCTCATGAATGGTAGCTTTAGAAATTGCAGTATGTAACAAGCCATTTATTTATGGCCTGCTTATTATTAATAACCAACATGAAAGATTTAGAAACCCCAGCACTGTAGCCAAGGAAAACAATGCTGCAGTAGGATATCAAATCAAGGCTTCAATAAATTCACCTAATTTCGTACCTTGGCACCTTCCACAGGCAATTCATGACGTCTGTGTTTTCTCATAAATCCTTGCTCAGAACTTACGCGGTTGTGCCTTCCATTCATGTTTGAAATTGCAGTCAGTCCTGGTTTGGGAGAAGTGTCACTCCCCGTTCGAGATCCTACTAACTGACTTGTCCCAAACACATCTCTGGGACACCAGCCTTCAAGAGGCATCGGCTGGTCTCTGGAAGGCACGCTTTCTGGATGATGTAAGTGTCTGCTTATCCTGTTGTCTGGTGGAATTGGAGGAGGTCGCTCTGGTGGGGGTGGTGGAGGATCACGCAAGGGAGGTGGTGGTGCTGGCAAAGGTTTGTCTTGTTTCCTCATCATACAAGGAGAAGACTAAAGAAAACCAAGTTTAGAAAAAAAAAGTTAAATATACATGTGTTTACTTCACTTCTTTCATGATCAAATAGTCTTACCATTCCTAATAGAGGTATTTTCTAGGCACCGGAAGAGAACCTGCCAGTAAGTTATAAATTAGTTTTCCCTTTCAACTCCGCAGACTACACGGTCTCTCTTCAAGAAATTATACCCTCATTTCTGCTGAATGAAGAACCAAGGAAGAACAGGAGAAGAGAGACGATTGGCTACAGCAAACTTATGTAACTGATAACATTTCTCTAGAATCCTTTCTTCTGTTTTCCATAATGCTTACTTTGAATCACTTATTTAGCTGTTGAAAAGAATTCTGAGGAATGTTAAAAAAAATACACCATCTGGATGCAAGAAAAAAAAACACAAAAAAACACAAAAACTCATTCAAAAGCAAAATATTTCTGCCACGGAATAAATACAAATAAGCACTGATGAGGGCACAAGTGGAAAGAGAAAATAAACGTTTTGATTTTGCTGATACAAGAAGGTATGACTCCATTCTTCATATGACAACCATTATTAGAGTGTCCAATATTTTAGAATGGCAGTTCAATTTTTCAGGTGGTATTTTTAGTATGCATTTATGTTTGCAGACGATCTAATTGCAAACAAGTTTTGCCAGCATATTTCCTTTTTCAGAACTGAACTGTGTCACAAATGGTAAAACATTTTTCAAAATTATGTGCAAAAATACTAAAAAAAAGAAAACCAAATTTTCAGAAAGAAAATGTATGTAGATTTTCTAAACTACGTATAGTTTCTAAAAGCATAAATCTGATAAAAACAAAAGAATCTCAGTAGGAGAGAATTACTAGAAACATTATACAAAATTATGCTTGAGCCAGTTCTTCCTAGGTTATCAGGAAATATTTTTCTCCTACAGATACAGTAATAAGCATAGGGAAGATTACTTCTCTCTGAATGTGTAATTTTCCTGGACTCTGGCAAGTCTGCATAATGTTACCAGTTCAAGAGAGTGAGGCCACGAAAGTTTCAAAAGAAGAAAGGTATTTGGTTAGGGCACCAGTATTTGTAGTGCAACTCTTCAAGATGTTATTTATGTTAAAAAACAAAAAAACAAACCAAAAACATTATTCTACCTGCAGGTCAATACATATAAATAGGATACAATATTATTATATTAAATAAAGAAGTATTTAATCAAGATGCTAGTTAAGAAAAAGATCAATTCTCACTCTCAAGGCAGAAAGAAAACCAAGCAACCAAGCAGCAAGGAGTCATCCAAATTTTTTTGTTGTTGCTGTTTCCCACTGAAGAAAAGGTAGAGCTTTTGACTGTAATAGTAGTCTTGGTAGAACAACTTGTCTTTATTTTTAAGCATGAAATTGCAATTGCTTGTTGTTTCCCATCTTGTTTCCCGTGCACCTCCCAAAATATTTTTATGTACATATGGAAAAGTATTATGGGAAAACAGAAGCATTTTCAAAATACTTTAAGAGAAAGACGTGAAGTGATATTAATGATATTTCTGATTCTATTTTTTTTTAAAGCCTTTAATTTTGTACAAATAGTTTATCAAAGTATATTTTAAGAGATACGCCAAACATTCAGTTTATATTCTCAATGTGCTGCAATCTCCCTTGTATAACATAAAAATGCGATTAAAGAAGTTTGATAAAGAAACTATTCAAACTTCTATTCTTCTGTCTGAATTACATACCATCAGAACTTCAAAAAGTTGATTTTCAAGCTTGAAGCAAAAACCTAAAGTACCAAAAAGGTATTTCATACTGGATTACTATAAACAGACGAGTTTCAATTCATATTTAAAACCTGAATTTGAATTCACTGTCTAAGATCAAAATTTGAACTGAAATTCCTCTCTCTATACAGCTATTAAAATAAGCAGCTCATAACAGAGAGCAACAAACATGGCTGTTTTGCTTTATTCTTACTTGTAAATTCTTTAACTCTTTAGCATCATTACCCTCAAAAAACACAGTAAGTACACAATTCATTAAGTTCAGATATCCTTCTTTCCCAATTGGAAAGATACAGATTTAATGGGTGTTCTGTTCAATGGACATGAAACTTCTTGCAAGACCATACCCAGAGAGTGCTTATTCAGAGAGCGTTGGTCAACGGCTCAATGAACAGATGGAAATCAATGACAAAACTTGCAGATGACACCAAGCTATGTGGTGCGATCAACGCACCCAAGGGACAACACTCCACCCAAAGAGACAGACAGGCTTGAACAGTGGGCCCAGGAGAACCTCATGAGGTTCAACAAACACATCCAAATGCAAGGTCTTGCACCTGGGCCATGGCAACCTCGATTATCATACAAGTTGGAGGATGTGAGAACAAAGGACAGCCCTGCCAAAAAGGACTGCTAGATGACAAGCTAAACATGAGAAAGCAGCATGTCCTTGCAGTCAGAAAGCCAATATATCCCGAGCTGCACCCAAAGTAGCGTGGCCAGCAGGTTGAGAGGGGTGATCCTGCCCCTCTGCTCTGCACTGATGAGGCCTCACGTAGAATACTCTGTGCATAGTGGAGTCCTCAGTACAGGAGAGACATGGATCTATTGGAGCATGTCCAGTAGAGGGCCACAAAAACAATTGAAGGGATGGAACACCTCCCCCACTAAGACAGGCTAAGAGAGCTGGGGCTGTTCAGCCTGAAGAAGAGAAGGCTCTGGGGAGACCTGAGAGTGGCCTTTCAATATTTAAAGGGGGGCTAGAAGAGAGAAGGGGACGAGGGGAGATTTAGACTGTATGTAAGAAAAAGTACTCTATAATAAATAGTGAAGCATTGGAACAAGTTGCCCAGATTGGTGGTGGGGGCCCTTATCCCTGGACACATTCAAAGCTGGACTGGACTCAGAGCAACCTGATCAAGCTGTAGGTGTCGCTGATCAGTGCAGGGGAAGTAGACTAGATGAACTTTAAAGGTCCCTTCCAACTCAAAAGATTCTATGATTATTATTTCCCCTGAAACTTGAGTCATAATATATGCCACTTACAGTTTTGAAAGCAGGCTGTCTGCACATATTTTTCTTGTTGAAGTACTGTGCAAATGAGCACAAATAACCATCAGAGAACAACATGAAATTTTAATGAGATAAAGGCCTTTAAATCTACTTCCAGGAAATTTTCACTTTTATTTGGTTTCACAAATCAGGGTTTATTACAGAATTGATCTGTTAACAGTGTTGTTAAATTGATGTTTTTAAAATTCTGAGTATAACTAAGTATAGTATAACCATCAGATTAAACAGGTCACATTTAACCAATGCATGTAGCTGTAATCATCTATGTAACTTATGATGCAAGACATGCATATCCAAAGTCAACTGAAGGAAACAAGGAAACAAGAATCTCTAAGTGACTTCATCAATGTTGATCTAATTGAGAACCTTGCTAAGCAACAAGGAATTAGAAGTCTTTTTGAACAAACCCCTGAAAAAGACAACACACACACAAAATTTCTTAATAGTCAATATTCCGAAAAAAGCAAGCAAGCTCACACTGAAAACAATCAAATAAATTTAGTGAATCTTCATGTATAAAGAAATAAGGGTCAGTAAGAGTTACCTTTGGTGATCCAGTTGGGCTGGCACATGGAGACCGTGCTACTCCCTTCTGAATAAGATCCAGACGAGGAGGTACAGGTGGTAGACTAAGATGTGGGATTTGCAGGGGGTCTGGAAGTGGTTTTCTTCTTTGTGCAAGAGGGGAAGATCCTGGAGAAGTCACTGGTGAATTCTGCCTCTCATTGCACTTCAAGACATAAAAAAAAAATTATTGGAATTTACCTGATGATCAAGTAAATAACTTTCATTTCATAAGAAGAACATTTTATACTTGCCAGGCATTTACTGATAGTCATTTATCATAACGGACACCTCACAACTCTTAATTCATGTATAGGTACTCAGATCCTGATTAGTGGATAGAAGTCTAAAAGTCCATGTATCTCAAAACTATATTAATTTGTGATAAAAATTAAAGAAAATATATTCCAGTAATTTGTTTAAACAAGCAATTCTTGCCATCATAAAAGAAACAACAACAAATGTAAAAAGTGATTCTGCAGTAGTACTTCAGTAGTACTCTTGATAACCTTTCCATTAATAAGTATTCCATCTCATAATTATCTGTGTGCAACTTTCAAAGCCAGATGCCCATAATATTGTCTGCTAACAACAACCCATTGTTATATCATATCTCCACAAAAAAAAAAAAAAAAAAGGAATAAGTCTTCTGAAAACTTACTAAGCAAAATCATCAAGTCAGTAGACAAAGAATTTATTTCCTTCCTCATTGATTAGCTGGTAAATATCATCCTCAAGTGACAAATCATGATTTCTTTTCCTTGACTCATCCTTTCAAATTCATAGGCACAGTGGAAGTTGAGGAATTGTTCTTTTAAAATACCATTTTTAATTATTTAAAAAAATGAGAAAATATGCTATACTACAATCAGAATCAAAGATTTCACTCCTCAGTCTACGTTTCACCTACTTCTGCACTTTTTCAACTAACTGGGCAAGTTTAAACATGCATTTCAATTTATTGCATAAATCAGTTCAAGGCACACCTGTGAACCTACTGTAATTGTATCGGCATACACTAAGTAAATCTGGATGTTCATGCCATTCTGTGTTATTTTTGGCAGCAGTTAAAGTAGCTTCACGACATTCACAGGAGTCATCAGACTCAGATCACTCATGCACTGAGTATTCTCACTATGCAACTTGCTTATAGAGACTGTCTTCTTACTATATAAAGCACATAAAATTGTTCATGCAAATGCATCTGCTAAATCACTTTGATCAAAATTTTCCCCTCCATTCATAAGATTTCTGACATCAACATGGTACATCCTACAGATGTAGGTTACAACAGAGAGGTTACAACAGAGATTAGGACTAGGAAGTTCTTCAATAGAGTGAAATCAAAGTTATTTTTCTTTAAATATACTGACTATATTAAAGAGTCTGAAAACTCCATAAATTCAAAAGTAGATCTAGGCAAAAGGATCTAGTATTTTAATTCTTAACTCAATACTTTGTGTTTTACATCTTAGTGTAATATTCTATACAATTGGGATCTGCTACCAGATTTCCATCAAAAATAGAAGCCACAACCATATTACAAGGCAGGAAAAAAATGAGAGGGACAAGCAAGAAGCTGTTGAAGAGCTAGAAGACTGAGTTTCAACTCCTTTGCCAGAATGACTTTTTGTGACACTTTTTATCTTACCATTTGGTCTATAAGTGTAAGGTCAGTGTCACAACTGCATATTCGAGAGACTGAGCAATTGAAAATTCACACTCTTAATGTCTGCCAGATGCTTCCCAGCTTCTCTTTTCATAGTACTTCTTCACAGAATGTACATACTAAGTGACTTGATTTCAATACTTAATTTTAACTTTTTCCTTTAATTGATGAATGTCCCTGACCTCAACTGTAAGGCCAGGAGGATAAATACATGAAAGACAGGTGAGGTGCTTACCCTCACTGATCACTATGAAAAGGGAACTAGACGAATAACTATGCTAGATACTTATCTTGCAGGCATGCCTGAGCAACCAGAATTATAAATTGACTATAAAGGGAATGTCAGTTCACTTGCCTTAATAGAAAGCATCCATCAGTTAAATATCCTAATAAACACTGTGTCATTGAATAGCATTAGTTTTCAAAGTTCAGTTACATCTCCACCAAGCATTCCTAAACACCAAAAGCCATATTAATATAATATATTCAATCTTTTGGCTTCAGCATCAGACAGAAGATTAATTTATTCCTCAATTTTTTTTTAAATAGATCTAAACAAGTAGATCTCACACCTCCAAAAAAATTACTATTATTAAACATAAATGGAAGTGGTGTAATAAGTTTCTTCATTTATGGTAGGTCAAAAACGGAACCAATGACGGCCAACAGGCTATCTAATAACTTGTGAGGCATGTGAAGAAAAAAGAAAATTGCTAATAAAACAGTTACTCCACCCTATAAAGAAACTTAACCCATTTAACTGTTTGGTGTCAAAGTATGAAAGAGTACTTTGCTGGGAGAAACTAAAAACTATGATTCTTTGTTAAAATCTACAAACAAACAAAAAATATCCCACAGCAACAAACATTTTCTTCAGCACTCACTGTCAGATTTCCTTCACATTCTCATTTTTTAAAAAAGTACATTTCTTTTTATATCCAACCTGTCTAGTTGCATAATTGTTTGATTTTTCAAACAAGATGGCTGCATTTCTTATCGATGTCAGGGTATCAACAGAAGTACTATTTTTGACACAGAATGCAACCTCTTAAAAAAACTTGAAACATTTGCTGTGGACTAAATACTTGAATTTTTTTCTGCTCATTATCTATTGGAGATTTCCATGCATTTTCTGTTTAGTGAAAAATAAAGGAGTAACGAGAACAGCACAATGGGAAAAAGGAAAAACAAGCAATTAAGACACAAACGAATAGAAATGAACTGGCCATGACAGAAGACAGACCTTCAGTATACAAAGGGGCTCTGCTGCAACACAGACCTGTGCAATAAAGATGTAATTAAGGAAAAGAACACAGGCTCCTTTCTAAGGACTTGGATTTCATCTAGTTGGCACAACTGCTGCCAAGGGACAAGCAGCTGTGACTTATTTTTGCAACTGGACTGCAGTGTGGAACACAGCTGCATGATTTAATCAGATGTATCTATTACTGGGAAATAGTGGTATCAGTTTTCCCCCAGTAGCTGTGAATTTAAGTTTCTTTTCTGACATTGATTACTACAGAGTTAGAAAATTCTCAGTGATGAGACAATTAGCAGAAGCTTTGGCACCACTTTGGTTTATAAAGAATTATCTGAAGATAATTTTGAAATAAAAAAAAGCTGCTTGACGAGGCTGATAAACAGACTAATTGCAGTGCATTTCTTTGAAACCTTTGATACTGTTGGTCTGCTGCTGTTGCTGCCTCATACACAACACCTATAAGAACAACTATTCATTTGTTTAAAAGTGGATATATTCACTCCATTAAATAATAGATTATTCTTTTCCTTATGAGGTCCCTTGGGGATTTAATGCAGTTAGCACTTACTGTTTATGAGTATATTTCAGAGATAGAAAGATAAACTGCAAAATTTGTATTTTTATGGCATCCATCTTATATTTATAACTCATAAAGGTACAGGAGATGATGAAAAGTTTTAATCTTCCTTACACATTAATGACAATTTCATAAAGTTTTCAGTACAAGTCTCAAAGGCAACAACAATGCAACTCCTATGAGGCATTCGAGAAAATAAGGACTGATTTGAAAATTTCAGGAACACATCTTGAAGCTCCACATTTTCAGAAAGCTTATGTCACTCGAGCTTTCACTGATTATCAGGTTTAAGTTCCCAACTCATTAGCAGCCAAATACGACAAGATGATTTTCCTCAGTAATACTATCACATGGTCAAGCCAGATGATTTGAGAGAAAATGAACCCACTTGATTTTCAAAGGTTGGCATCTTTATTACGACCCTTGCAATAAAATATGAATTGACCAATATGATGATTAGGATCACGAAATAACTATACTATAAACTTGCCTGCAAATGATTATCCGTGTCCTTTCATCTCCATTGTTTCTACATCCCAAATGACTCCATAACACAGCCAAAATGCAGTACCATGTTTATATTAACAGCATTAACAAGAAACAAAAGACAAATTCAAAGAGGGTAAAATCCTACAAAATATTGCAGTTTCTCCTACTAGGCTTTGAGGAAGTATTATTTAACAAGAAAAATGAATAATGCTTAAGACTTAGACAAGGCTGAATTATAAAACAAAAAATGTGCACAAATAACAATATATGCTACATATGGTGATTTACTTGAAAGCATAACTCTACAACCACTGGTAACAGTTTTTAGAAGGCAACAGCAGCTGAAAATCACATGATAACATGGCATTTCAACATTTCCAAGCAGTGATTTAAACTGGCTAAAAAAAGAGTGAAAAATAGTGTTTCTAAAACTTCAGAAATAAATAGTAGGTTTCTTTTATTGAACAACAAAATTAATGACATAAAAACAGCAAACATCTAAGCATTCAAACAGTAGATACTGAAAACAAGACTTCTTACTTTAAAGCTTACAGTTCCTTCTTTTTAAAAAACCTTAATGCATTTTTGCCTTATCACAAAAGAGATAGTGTTATAAAAGTCTATCAATTCAAGGCTATCTCATAAAGGTCTGGGTGCAGACTGCAACTTAAGTCTCATCAGGAGGAATAAACTGTTCCTGAGAGTAGGCTATGTTGTATTACATACACAAGAATGTTTCATACGACTTAAGAGGTTAGGAAAGATTATTGGAAGTATGCATATTAAATGACAGGTGCATTCAGGTTCCTTATCATACAATGATAAGGAAATGGAAGAGTAAGATGTTAATTAATTTCAAGTCAACTACTTAATCTAGATGACCTCAGTAAAAAGCAAAATATAGAAACTGCACTGTAAAATTCAGTGTTATATGGCCAATGAGAATATTATTCAAAGCTAAAATATAAGAGGAACTCTGCAAACAACCAACAATATAAAATTTCGTTAATGACAGTTCTCATTTGTGATATAATCTTCCACAATCAATATAAAAATCCCAAAAATGAACACAGAGCACTTTGAGAACAAATACATCCAGAAACACAACGCTACTATGAATTTCAGCTTTTTCCCTCTAAAATTACCTAATAAAATCCATTTTATATTACAGAAAAAATTGTAGACAACTTACATGAAGTATGACAAAGAGGCACTTATATGCAATATGATTTGGGTTCCAAGTCATCTTTACAAACAGTAATATTTACTATCAATGGATAAGCTCATGTATAATCCTAACACATTTGTTGCTCCCTCCATTACGAACAAAGTTAACTCTATTCACATCACACGAGAGTCGAGATACATATATAATTTTTTCCTATTCACTTTTAGTATTCTTGCTGCAAAATCAAAGCATTTTGCTTTTCACCCTGAGAAGTTTTCAATGAGTTTCTGAAATCTTCAGCATGAAATGCAGTCTCTCATTGCTTAGTCACAGGCAGCATTATTTAAAAATATACAGCTTTATTTGTTATAAAATATTTGAAACTATACCTTTCGGACTGAAGCCAATCGGTTCATCATCAAAGACTCCTCCCTATCATCATCATCATCCAAGTCCAACATGGGCATACTAAAGCTATCGATAATACTGCAACATCTGGAGTTCTCATCTCTTGGATCAAACGGATCCACAATAATTGGTTCAGTTCCTTTGATTTCACAGCGACAGAAAGGACAGCCTTGGCCATCAGATTCCTATAGTAGAACAGAAAAGGCACATAAATTATTAAAAATAAAAAAGAAGCACTTTAAAAAGTATGCAAAATATAAGGTCATTACCTTTCTATACAAAAATGCCCCTTTCTTGGGTCTCTTCAAGTTTCATAGATATTTCACAGCAGCTAATAGTAAAATGATCGTGCTTTTAAAGCTATCTTCCAATCACTACATTCCATTTAAAAATAACTAACCAAAAAGGAACTGTTATCTCTACAGAGCATAAAAAATAATTTTGCCTTTTTGAATTACAATTTTCATACTTCTTCAGAAGAATAAAGGCAAGGTGTGCAGATAGAGATAATGCATTTTATTTTATCTCTCCTATATTAAATACAAAATATTTGGTTTTAATTTTTATTTAGAAAATACCAATGAGCTTCAGGGTGTGCAGTTCTCATTCTCTGAAGAACCCTTACGCAGTACATCTTGAACATTCAGAAATATGCATTCAGAATTTTAAGGGTGAAAACTTTCTTGATGTTTAAATAGCAAAACAGGACTCAATAACATTTTCATCAAATTATGTAAAGCAAAGAACGGTCTTCACACATTTTTTAAGAGAAGTATAGATGTGGCACAAAGGGTTTAGTGATATTACTTGGAGGTCAGGTTGGGTTTCACGGTCCTGGTCTACTTCAACATAGACAATTCAATGATTCTTTGCTATCAGAAAAACAAATCACTTGAGTTTTAATTTCTAAGGGGTATAACGTGTTAAATGATTTTCAAGCAGCCATATTTGTATTTATTTTTATCCATTTCAGAAATATGTATTTTTTTCCATGAATAGGCACCATGTTGATTTGATCTTAAAAACAAAACAAAAAAAATAAACCACAAAAAACATAAAACTAAAACCAACCAAATAATAAAAAAAATCACATAAAAATAAATAAATTAATAAAAATCCCTGAAGATTTAAGAGATCAAAATAATTCAATCTGAATTCAGAAGTTACATTGGGTCATATTCATAGTCACGTAATAGGGGTTAGAAGAAGATGATCTTTAGGGTCCCCTTTCAAAATAAACTGCACTATGATTCTATAATGAAAATAAAAAAAATAAATTTTAAACAACCTACCAAAATGTCTAAAGTAAACTGTCATGAAATGTCATCAAGCAAGCACAGCTTTTTGATTTCTCTTTATTATTATATAATAATAAATATATAATTTATTATATTATATATATGATATTATATAATTATTATATAATAATAAATATATAATTTATTGACAGATTTTTTTTTTTTTTTCCCAGTATTATTTTCTTCTTGACACTTGACAAGAACACTTAACAATTCCCACTGAACTGACTGGTGTTTTTATAGCCTGTGGAAGAACTGGGGCCAGATAACTATAAATGATATCTCTTTACAACAATCACATATATTTACAGGGTTAGTATTGGATTTTCGTTTTGTATGCAAAGATCCCTGTAATCTACTTCTAGCACTGCTGCATCCTAATTACAAAGAAGCAGTCAACATCACTTATGATTACCTCAAAAAAAATACATCGAAGTTTTATGGATCTACTGAAGTAATCACTGTCAAGGGAACAGAAATTCTCCCTTATTCATACATTTTAATGGACGATGTTATTAAAAAACAAAGAAAAATCCTCAAAAACAAAATAGAAACAACAACAAAAATACCAAACGAAATATCTGTATAGATAAGGCACAGAGCTTTGCAATTGCAAGGCTGTCTTGTATCAGTGTTTTCAAATAGCTGTGTACTAGCAATTTCTTCTCTTTTCAATAGTTACAAATTCGTCAAAACACACTGAGTAACCAACAACAGCAGACTCATATTCAACAGTATGAATAATGAAATTAAAACTGAGAGCTAAATTCTATATGAATACATAGTTTTGCCCACATTTTTAGAACATGGAGAAAGTAGCTACTGTGAACCTTACAACACAGTACATATGTCCATATGCTTTTAGCATTAAGACCAAAACAGTAGGTTTTTACAGAAGAGGTTCCTTAGGAAAAAATTTTCATCTTATTGCATAATACAAAAGTAAGATTGTTAAACCAAGACTTAATTGAGAAATTGATCTCCCTAAAGGTGAACAACACTGAATCATCCTTGGCATTCTATGCAGATCTGATATTGCTTACTCAATTTATTAAATAACACATTTTTTCTACTTAGTGAAAACATCTGTATTGGACTGCTGAGGCATATCTAATGAGGCATTATGCTGGCAATTAAATGGTATCCCAGAAGCCTGCAACAGCTGGTGCTGCTACAGTGCAATATTTCTTCATTGTCTCACTAATTATACAAAAGTTAAATTTGTAATGAAATCTAAAATGTACCTGGCCAATTTTCACTGACTGTAACGTTCTGATGAAGCTTGATGCTTTTGAAAAGGTCAGTTCTCTAAGCCTAAAATGTTTTGTCATGTTCTTCCTGAATTCCTAGCCATTAACCAAAATATCGAGTACATTAGTTTCTTGAGTGTCCAGAATTGGAGCACATACCTAGCTCAACACTGTAAATTAATCTATTGCTACCATGACATCAGAGATGTAGCAATCAAAAGTGCAAGGACCTTCAGTTTCTAAGAAGTTAAGTCAAAACAGAACAACAACAAAAACCCCATAACCAAATAGCTACAGATGTCACAATTTTAGAATTTTGTAATTCAAAGATGAACATAATTAGATGTCTGTTTATTATTAAAAATGAAACTGTAAGAGCGCAGAAAAAAAGGTATTCCTGAAATGAGAAATAATTCCATTTTTATTTCTCATTTCAGGAATATCTTTTTTTCTGCTCTCTGCTGCTACTTAGTAATGAAACAAATTCCTATATGACCACGTGTAAAAGAATTTCATGAGAACTTCTCGTCTTGGGGAACTTGAAAGGTTTGTGTTTGGAGCAAATTCAAATTTCAGAAAGAGAAACAACAGAAAATTAAAAATCAGGAATCTTTTTCAGACAGCTTTACTGCTAATAAAAGAAAAAGTCAAATGATACTTCTGATTCATTGAGTTGGCTTGCCAATGCAAGTTTTGTTCACATACATGACAGAAAACATCCAAACCTGCGTCACAAGAAATTCTATATGTTTTCAGAAATATTCTGTAAGTGACATTGATATCACAGTTTTTCTCTCTGTTGAGCCTCTTACCTCAAGAATCAGCTAAAATCTAGGTGGGTTTAGTGATTTATATGTTATCAACACAAAACACAGGAATCCTAAAGCTTATTTTTCATTGAGCCTTATGTGACATTTACTACCAATTCCTCTTCTGAGAGAAGACACCCTGTCTCATTATAAAACCCTGTCTGGTCAATCATTCACTCCTGATTGCTTCCTGTCCTCTTATTCCTCTTGAACATATTGTGAAGTGACCTTGGTGGCATAACTAGATCAGGAGTCCATCTGTCATTGTCTGAAGATACTTAGAAAATTATTTCCACATTAGCAAGTTAGAAAATGGTCAGTCTACAAGTCAGCAAGTCTACAAATCTACATTTTAATGACTCTTAAAACTTCGTTTTTAATAGATTTTAGTCCAGTAAATTAAATATATATATCATTTTAAATAGGTAAGACCTTGAACACTCTTGCTGTGTACCTAAAAGAGTAGAAACAGTAAATCCACCGTAAACAGAGATGTAACAGAGATTTCCATCTACTTCTAACTTAACTATGACTGTACCTGCCATGCCGTAAGACAAGAGGTGCACATGAGGTGTCCACAAGGCTCAATCTTTACATCCTTGTCATTCTCTGCACAGATTTTACATAGCTGAAAAGTGGAACCCATTTCACAGTACAATTCATATTGTTCCTGTAACAACAGAAAGTCAAGTTATTTCTTTACTGCAATTTTTTTATAAAGAATATACTGCAGCACTATTAGTGGCAAACATTTCTCTGAATCCTACTTTCCAACCCACTCTACTAATATTCAGGTAGTCTACTGATACTACTTACTTTATTTCTTCCTCAAGTTAACAAATCTGTGCCTTTTTTTTTTTTTTGGTCAAACTTTTAAGTACTATATTGATGCAAAGCATACAGCCTGCTTTTCCTTGGTTGCAGTTAAAAGAAAGATAAGGAACACATACAAAGGGAGAAATTCAGTGCTGCATGGAAGCAAAATGGAGATTTCTTTTTTCTTATTCTATGAGTTTAGAACTAACAAAAGCTACTGGACTCAAAATTGACAAATGAGGCATTTCTACCTACAGCTTGGGTAGTGTTTTCCACTAAAGTAAATAACCCTTGTGAAGGTAGTATGGGCAAGAGCATCCCTGGAAGATTACACAGCAACAGTCACGAATAGATCACTGAGCACTTTATATCCTTACAGGACCGACAATAAGGTACAAGAAGACTTTCAGGCAAAATAAATAATAGGTAAAAACTCAAGTCTAGAACATCTAGACTTAGGAAAAGCATTTCTAGAAAGTTTTTTTGTCTTGAAAAGAAAAAAAGATTCTGAAAGCTAAAAGTAAGAATAATCAAAGTCACAGGAAAATAAGTAGCTACTGCTCAGTAAAAGAAGAAGAGGTCAGGCAAAAGAGAATACAGTTTATATCTGTAGCTGTAGTCAGTGTGCACTAAAGATGCTTATGGTGGAGCTCTTGCAAAGAATCCATCTGCAGCAATCTAGATCTGGAGCTAGTTTTATACGATCTTAAGTTTAATCAACTCCTACTGACAGTTTTAAACTACTGCAGCTAGATAATGTTTAAGGAAGCATTCATGTAGTTCAGACTGAATTACTTTGAGCATTAACTAATAGATTCCTCCTCACTACAAGTTCAGAATCAACTGGATTCATTCGCAAAATACTGGATGACTGGCTTGCAGAAAACAGGACAATCATTGAGAAAAAATAAGAATAATATTTTTGTAAGGAAAAACTTTTTGTGCAACATATCTGATATCTCTTTCATTACTATTCTAAGTTTGGAGGGAAAAGAGGGAAGGCAGAATGGTGAATGGGCTTACATCTTCCTCAGGTAATTGTTTGTAGGAATTCTCTCAAAACAGATATTTTGGAAAAATATTTTCATAATGGTATTTTTTTGATATCAGAAAGAAATGAATATTTCTAAAATACTCCCAATTACACTAAATTACAGCAGATCACCCTTCTGCTCTGATGAAATAGAAGACCATCTAAAACCAGTACAGTTTTAAAGAGTTGTATCTAGCCTGATGTCTTTCCTTGAAGACATCCTCTGTCTCTACCCCGTTCTGTATTTTTTTGTAAAGATGAATACTCTGCAACTGCATACCTAAACATTCTAGTATTAATTTCAGCACCATTTTTAAAGAAGCCTTTGTCTTTTGACAGTTATTTCCTATTCCTTGAACGTCAAACATCTGCACAGTATTATATCACATCATCACCTAACAAGACTACAAACATCTAGATGGTCTGCCCTCTGGAAAGCAAGTTCCTTTAGGCACTTAATTATTTCTGTTGCTTTTCATAGATCTCTCTTTTAAGTCTCACAATAAACAGAAGAAACAAGAGACCAGGGAATTGTTTTGTGGTTTTGTTTTTTTTTAAACAAATAAACTAAAGTTTTCCTCCTGGATCTGTCAACAAACTGTAGCATACTTATTCAGGCTTAAAAGCTATCAACTGATCTTGATTTTATTCCTTTACACTTACATGCTGTTATCAAGTAAGCTCTAAGCTACATAAACATACGACATAAATATCAGAAAAATCTTTAACAACCATTAACTCATTTCTCACATAGATGAGCCTTAGAATAAACAAAATTTTCCAAGGCATACTGTCTGCATCATCATTGGCTCTAGAGTTTAAATGGTTATTAAGTTCTTCCTCATCTAAGCCCTTCTATCAACAACACATTTTCACTCTCATGAATTCATTTCTCACATTTTAATAAAAGCTTATTATCGCTACTAGATGAGATCCTAAGGGAAGTGAAGATTAAAAAACAACTGATAAACTGTGCAACATACTTGCGTGACCTTTATGTGATCATGTGGTGTAGGTTCACATAATCCTGTCAGATCAGGATTGTAACTTCGTCCATCTGGGAAGAGATAGCTGTATCACAAAGAAATTGTTATAAATATGCACATTTCTTCATCTTTGTTACATAAATAATGCCTATGAAATTTCAGAGAGGCAGTATAAGTTACAGCAGTCATTAACTAAAATGCATAACCGTTTTCAAGATTAGTCATCTTTTTCAACTCCTGCGTGCAACTAACTGCTACAAGTTAATTTTGTTACATGCTAAAGTTCACTTATAAAAGCATTAGAAAGATGTTAACATCACAATCGTAATCACCAGCAGAATGCATATGAGTTATAGCAGATCATCTTTTTGAAGCATCTAGATGCAATATTGTTTTTGATCTTCATTTTACAGTGAACTTATACTTGGATATGTTCGTTGTGATCTCAGAACACAAGCATAGTGCTAAGTGACCCTGTAGACTATTTCAACCACTGCAGTACAAGAGATAGCAACATTCATTCGTGAACATCTGTATATTTTGATAAGAATTTACACTGAGAATCCTGAGACGCAGACTGGACTTTAGGGCAAGAACAGATGGAAGCTTTTCAAACTTGTGGGAAACCAATAAGTTAATGATATTATTGAGTTGTTCTATACTGAGATTTATGTTACCTCAAACTCGGAAACAGTTTCCTGAAAGTCAGGTTGTTAAGAGCCAACCATGAAAAAGCTATATTTAAATATGGCACTAACACTTCATCTAGAATTAATATTCTCAGCTTCAGTTTTTGTTTGCCCAATTTTGATTGCAAAAATTGTGTAGTAGTAACACTACTGTAATAAGTATGTTTTATTTTACAAAGGCAATAGCTAAAGTAACATGATGTCTTCCAAAATATGAAATCATGTATTAAAGTCAACTGAGTAAAACTGGAATTTTGCAAAGAAATTTGTCAATTTTTGAGGAATGATCAATTTTTTTTAAATTCATTATGATCATATATATGATCATTACGAGGATATACCAAAATGTAACAAAAAAAGATTTTGACGCTGAATATTTGTGTGTCACATCAACCAATGTAGTACAAGAAAACCCTACTTCTCATAAACTTAGATTCTTTTATAATTAGAAATCTTTTCAGCAAACCCTTCAAACCTGGAAAATGTTTTGGCTGCACCATATATAAAAAAGCAATTGCAAGGCTTTCAGATCATTGTTCAGAGCTAGACATATGAGTAACTGCCAGTAGTAATTGCTCAATAAGCTTAAGTGCATTTGTGACTCTTACTGGGAAATAATCCAAGTGACAGCTACCCAATTTTATTTTCTCCTAGAATTTATCCACTATGAGATAAGTCTTTCGTTAACTTTGGTTAATGGAATTACCTGGAAATAAGAATAAAAAGGATGGACTTTAATCTCCAAAGAAATGGCAAATGTCATATCTAGATTTTCTGTTTCAAAGATCTTTAATATTTACCCATCTGAAGCAACAGAAGAAGAAAACCAGGATTTAATTCCTATGGTAACTACAGAAATTTGTACTTACAATCCTTCCCGACTGCCATCAATCAAAGCTTGAAACAGAGGCTTATTGTGAGGTATGGTCTGCAGTATGTTCCCATCACCAGTCACATACCCAATGGCCCACTGCCCCAAGCGAGTGCAACTCAGTCTGAAAATATAGCTTGATAAAACAAGAATAAATAGTCAGCATTAGATGGACTTGGGCAAATTCAGCACGTAACCTTAAATAAAGCAGCATCTTTTATTCCATCAGTTCCCCATAAACAAGAGGATAACAGTATCTTCCTCAACGCAAATTTTCATTTGCTTGATTTTTCTCAAAGTGAAAGATGCACATTTACTGTGAATAGTCCTACATTACATACATTTAGACCATAAATCTTTTCTAGGACAGCATATTATACTACTGACTCCCCACAGCTACAACACGAGCCATTTGAGCATACACAGGCCATGAATACGAATCAATGGAAAGTTTGTTCAGAAACAGAAAACACCTTTTGATGCAACAGAAATGCAAACAACGAATGATAAAAACTGCTCTACTATCAGTGTTAATGTTGGGTGTACCTGAGTTGGTGAACAGGATGGAAGAAGTATCGTTTCACTTCAAAAAATACTAAGTAGTATCAACCCAAGTAGACTTAAGTTCAAATACTTCTCAATTGTACAGTCGATATCTAGGAGTTTACATAATGCAGACAGGGAATACAGCAGGAAAAAAAAGGAAGACTACTGGAAAGAGCATTGGGCATTATTTTCTTTTTACCAAGAAGCCTAATCTCTTCAATGTCAGACACCTTGTCAGATGCAAATACTGCATTTAGAAAAGCATCCCATAAATACCACAAACCCAATTTCATATTACAAAACAGCTTTTCTTAGTTATAGCTCAATTTTTTCTTTATACCCAAACAATTCTAAATGAGAAATCTTAGCCCCTCTGAAGTTTTAGCCCCTCTGGCTCTTAAAAACAAAGTCAACACTATATTGAAGTAACCAGATTCTACTCATTTGAACAGAACTTGTACTTTCCAAAATGTTTTAAACTGATTACAAATGTAATTTTACTTTGTACCTTCACTTTATCTTTAAAATTCAATATTTCACCTGAACAACTCAGGAAGTCATCTTGCAGTATTCAAATAGAAAGTTATCTTAAAACTAACTCTATACTTACACGAAACGTTACAGCAACTTTGGATAATTTCTCCATTACTTCTCTTTTCTAATCAGAGTTAATCAGAGAAAATGTACAGCAATCACTCTAAAAATCAGCCCAGTTATCTGAAGTCCATAATATAGCTCACAAGTGCCAAGATAAAGTATTTATCTCACTGGAAACACAAAATTCTTGCACCTGCGCTTGATCAGATAGGTAACTTAACATGATAGTCTGTTTGCTAAAAAAAAAAAAAAAAAAGCAGAAGAAACCAAGTACAGAAGGTACGTATAACTGTCTCACGTTATTGTTATATTTCTCTAACAAGTTTCAAAATGATGAGCTTTTGGATATGTACACATGGGATGCTGCAGCAAATTTAGAAAGTTACACATTAGGCAACAAAGCTTGAGAACTTAAAGGTAGAACTAGTCTAAGATGAATTTTACTTTACTGTTAGTAAAAATTTTTTAAAAGTAGATTATATTTCCAAAAAATGCTTTCCAATAATACATTTCTGTTTACTTGTACTTGTTCAGATTACCATGGGCGACTAAAATGTTACTTGCCTTATAGCAATGGAAGAATTACAGTACAAAAAATAAATTATGGTTACAAAACTCCTAAGTCTTAAAATCTTAAAAAACAAACAAACAAACAAAAAAAAACCAGCCGTTTTTGAATCTGAAATTCTGGCACTTGGCATTAAATTATTTTGTAAAAACATATTTTGGTATAAATAAAATCCCAAGTATGTAAAAGAATATTATTAGGAACCTGATCAACTGTTAATGAGAAAAAAAGGTAAAAATTCACTCCTACATTATTGTAATATAAAAGTATTACACAGTTTAGAAATATGAATTTAGATAAACTATGTAGCTTCAGAGATAGTATGCTTATTTGGAAAGCTGTAATTAGCCAAACTTCTCACCTCCCAGGCTTTGTGCTGTACTTCTGCAATCTTGCTTTCACTTCATCATATGTCAGGAATGCCATATATCCAGGATGTGTCACAGCTAAGAAGTTCCAATTCCTTAAGATTGAACCCCATGGCTAAAAAGATCAGGCAAACAATTAAAAAGATACAACCAGGTAATTACATATTTCTAATAAAACTCAAGTCAATTTTTCAAAAAGACCCACAATGTTTTCACTTGAGCAGAAAAATACACACTTTTGGTTAAGGTCTAAGAAGTAAAAAAGATTGTCCTATGCATTCAGCTCTGGTGCAAGGATTCATTTAAAAAAAAAAAAAAAAAAAAAAGAATCACAGAATAAATTCAGTTTGGAAAAGACCTTAAGTCATCAAGTCCAACCACTGATCTGGTCCTACTCCCCATCACTACACCATGCCTCTTAGAGTCACATTCACACATCTCTTTAATACCTCCAGGAATTATGACCCTACTACCTCTCTCAACAGTTTGTTCCAATGCATGACCACCCTTTCCATGAGGGCATCCCTCCAGACATCTAATCTAAACCTGTTCTAGTACATTTTGAGCACATTTACTCATGTCCTATCACTTGTCACCTGTGAAGAGACCAACACCCTCCTCATGGCAACTTTCTTTCAAGGTAGATGTAAGTGAGTCATAAGGCATCCCCTCAGCCTCCTCTCTGGACTAAACAACCTAAGTTCTCTCACTGCTCCTCATGCATTCTGTTTTCTAGTCCCTTTACCAGCTTTGTTGAGAAGAGCTTTGTTGCTCTTCTCTGCACACGCTCAAGCAACTCGCTATCCTTCTCGTATGGAGGGACCTCAAACTGAACACAATATTCAAGATGCAGACTGGTCTTACCAGAGCTATGTACAATGGGAAAATCACCTTTTTCATCCTGCTGTCCATATTTTTTATGCAGGCCAGGATGGCTTGGACTTCTTGGCCACCCAGACACACTACTGTCTCATGTTCAGCTGGCTGCCGATCAGCACCCCAGGTTATTTTCTGCTGCCAACTTTCCAGCCACAATTCCCCAAGCCTAAACCACTTCATGGGGCTGTTGCAACCTAAGTGCAGCATCCAGCACTCGGCCTAGTTAGATGTCATGTACTTGCACTCAGCCCATCAACCTAGCCTGTCCAGATCCTGCTGCAGAGCTTCTGACACTCAGGTGGATCAACACTGCTGTTGAACTTGGTGTCTTCTGCAAGCTTACTGAGGCAGCACTTGATGGCTGAATTAAGACCACTTTAAAAACTTAAAAAATAAACAAACAAAAAAACTTGCCCCTATACTGAGCCCTGAGAATAATATATGGACAAATATTTTAAAGATTTTGAATTTGCAGGATCTCCTGCCCATAGCCACATAAAATATTAAGTACATAATTCAGTAGGAACCTGCAGAGCATACTATGATAGTTTCATAAAAACCCAAGTGAGCTTATTCTTGAGTGGTTCTGAGGCATTCTTGTAGTTAATGATAAGTAACATTGAAATTAGGCCTAATAAAGCTACTAATTTGAGCTGTGATTTCTTTCCTTATTCTTTATTAATTGTTTTCTTCAGTTATCATAAAAATATTGCAGTCAGAAAGCAAAACAAATATTGACAAATTCTGAAGTATTTGTTGACCTGAATAACAAATGCTTCACAAACTCGGTGAAACATAACTGATATGCTATTACTTCAAATATAAAGTATTCCTCCACCATAAAAGATGAATGATATTTAAGGCATGGATTAACACAAATATATTATGTGTTCATAGCCAGCATTTGAAAAGATAAGAAACTGCCTCTCTGTGGTTGAGAGATGTTTATTTATATATTTGTCAAAAGATCAGGGCAGGAGAAGTCAAGCAACAGACAAGAAGAGACTATCATTACTGTGTAGTGCTACTGTGTATCCTGCAAATTCCTTTTAAAAGGGACTTCTAAGGGCTAGTGAGGCAGGGAATAAATGTCTATTTAAGTGACACACTTGAGCAAAGTAAGTTCAACTTGGGATGATGACACATTCCCTAGGCAAACCCTAACCACTGCTTAAACATGTATGAAGACATGTATTTTAAAATCTTCAAGTCAGACTTGTGGAACAGAACAGTAAGGTTTCAGTACTGAGGTCAAATGAGGAAATTTGTACAAACTATAAAGGAGAAAAATTCACTTCTGTAGATGTGATACCACATCTTGTCATCTCCTCTCTATACACACACTGAAGATGGATGCCAGAAGCTTAATCACACTGAAAATGTTAGTTATTCTAACTAAAGTAAAAAGGGAGTTGACCCTTGCCCCTTCACCACACCGACATTGAGATTTCTATCACAAAAACGCAACATACCTTCACCTTTTGTATTACTCAAGTGCATGTCAGTCAAAAAGTATATTCAAACATTCAGTACTTTGAAGCTTTGTATTACCACAGTACAACAAACCTTAGGCATGAAGTACACAATTCCACCCATTAATCCCCCTAACAAAAAAGAAAACAACAAAAAAACAACATCTACGCAAATTTGTTGGTTAATCATGAGTACCAGACTTAAAGTAAACTGTATAATCTTCTAATGCTTGGATTCTCCTCAAATTAATCCACTACTGTGATACATGTAAATGATAAGACACTAGGTCTGCAAATTAACAGACAAGAACTCTAAGCTTGTCTTTCAGACACAAAGATTATTAGAAAAGTGGAAATTTTAAATGGTAAAAGATTTGTACACTTCTATAGAAATATTTTTGCTTAAAAGGACAATTTCATCAAACATGCTAACAGTGATGGAATTAGTTCCAAGCACCCACACATACTTCCACACTAACTTTATCTCTGGTCAGAGATAACAGTAAATTTGTGCACATATACAGTGGTGAGGCAGGGGGAGCAACTTCACTTTTACAGGATCTTCACAGTAAGCAGTCTTGCTTTCTTCAGTGAATAAGCACCATCATAGATGTAGCTTTTCTGAAACAACCCACAGTTGGCAAAGCAGTGTTTTGATTACTTCAACAATTGGGATTTTCTCTCCATGGGTGTAGGCACACATAGTTAAGGAAGCATTTTAAAAACTTGAGAAATAAAATGTAACCTCTGGGAGAGATTCTCAGACCAAGTTCAGTGTAAGTTCACCTCAACAGTTACGCAGCTATTGCACAAGTTGGTAAATTAGTTTGGATAAAGTTTTTCCTGCTTCTTTATTAGATTAAAATTTAATCCTAGCCTTACGTATGTCAGTACTGCTGATTTCTTTTTCCTAGAATCAAGCGTAGAAATGAATCAAAATAACCATGGCCTAATAACAAAGCGAAGCAATGCAAATTCATTGGCTTACAGATCAAGTTAAATAAATCTCATTTGAGACTACTGTTCTGAACTTGAACAAAATCTATAGGACCCTACACAGGGTCAGAAAAAAAATATTACCTCTCTGATCATTCAATTCTTATTAAATTTTTAATTTTACAGTTGATATGCACATTTAAAACTAATCAAACTAATAAAAGGAACACCTAAGCACAACAAACTTTTTAGCTGTGAGCTCAGTGAATAAGGTGATCAAATTCTACAGAAAGGAACTTCAAATAAGTGTATTTCATAGCGATGTATATTGCAGCCAATAGGCCTCAGACAATTTGCAGTGAAGTCTGAGAGCAAGATCTGAGCTTGATTGATCTGAAAATAAGATCAGTTTGCCAAACAATGAATAAAAGCGAGAAACTTTGACAGAGTAGAAATGGCTCACAAGGCATCAAAGTTCAGACTGGAATATTTGATGATATCAAGCTGCACATAAAGGGCAAAGCTTAGAGGGATTTTGCTAGAACAGCATCAGCTTAGTTTATTTCATCAAAGAGAGCCTCCAAAATTTTATTCAAAGATCTGTAGCCCATGTGACTATTTTAAAAAGCAACCAATATTTGTGGTTAAATTAGTTTACTTACACCTTAAAATTTTCAACTTTGATATAGTTCTGACTCAGACAAGAGAAGAGATTATCAAAATCAAAACTCTAAACTAAAACTGTTAATCATCTGCTGCCAGATCTTAATATATACTTTGTAATGGTCACCCCCCTCCCAGAAGAGCAAACCCAATAAAGCTAAAGAGAGATTAACACATAACACGTGTAAGAGGGAACAAAAATATGGCATGGCTTTGGTAAAAAAAAAAAAATTAAAATTGTTACTTGAACATAACTGCAAGAGGCAAAAGAATAATGCAGTAGTTTATTGATGTATGTTGTTTAAAAAAGGAAATGACCAACTAAACCATAGGATAGGTCAAAGACTACTACATACAAAAGAAAAATCCAAACTGACAAATTTAGAATCAGTTCATCTAATACAGATGCAAGCCTGCACAGACTTCTATGTTAACTCAAGTACTCAAAAGAATACCTTAGATTATGTTCTGTAGAAGGAGCACAAGATTTGCAGTGGCTTGTAACATACAGACAAAGCTTATTTTAGATAAATATTATCTATTGACAATAATACTATTCCCCCTATTAGTGCTATTCCCAGAGATACTCCCCTATTTTTGATAGAATGAGGAGCATTAATGGGAAAAATCTGTCTATTAAAAAAAAAAAAAAAAAGATAATTAGGCCTAAACTTAAAAAAAAAAAAAAAAAAGCAAACATTCTTCATACATCTAGTAGAAACACTGAATCTAAATAGATGTAGATACAAAAATATAACAAAAACACAAAATTTAGATAATTACCTGAAGGTCAATATTTCAAAAAATGTATTTAAGGTTAGTGAAACATGCAAACAGCAGACACAAAGATAATCATACTATGTTTGTGCAAAAATAAAGCAGGTGTTGCTTGAATGTCTCTTTTAGATATCAGTTTTTTAGCTGTGGGTGCTGACAAAAATCCACCTTCCTTGACCCCTAGGTAATTGCCACAGGTCACTGAAGTTTTCAAAGTCATGCAAATATCTAACATTTTTAAGTCTTACCTGAAATAACCTAGTGAAGATATCAAACTCAAAAATTGAAATGTAGTCATTGCAGGTCAAATCAATAGTAGATTTAAGAGCCATTGCTTCCAAACCAGAGCTTATCTGATGAACTTCATGAAGGCACTGCCTGAACACTTTCCATGGCACTATAGTTCTGTGAGGGGGGGAAATAATAAATTTAATGAAAACCCATATTAAAAATTTGATAATTTATTTAGACAGCAGAGACTGACTTTTGAAGTAGATGAGCATTAATTAGGTTTTTCAACAGACAAAAAGAATCAAGTTATCTGAAAGGAGCCTTTAAAACACGAAGGAACAAAATGACACTTCATATTGCAATGATAAATATTCAAGTTTCAATAGCAGAACGATGGAAAACACTGTGGAAACTGAAACATTCTACCATGCAGGTAGAGCAACAAGCCTTGCACCTTCTCAAAGTTAATCTGAAAGACCACCTCTGTTTTTGGCAAAAAACTCTCTTCTTCAGTCTCCCTTCTCAGAATGATAAACATCAATTTAGCATCTACTGCAGTAACCTTTTTCATAACTTAGGCTGTTAAATACTGGCCAAGAACCTTCTGATAACAATCGTCCAGTTATCATCACCACTGGGCCAACGGTTGCTATACCCCATGACAGTTACATAGATATTAGAAGACTCTTTCTAAAATTTTCATCTTCACATGTTATGGCACAATGAGGATTATTTTTTGAGAGTAGTGAACACGGCAGAACGTGGGAAATCAGGGTAGAATGAGATTAAAGTTATCTTCCCTAATGCAAACCCACAATCTGTCAAACTCAGTTTCTATTTGTATAGGCTGAGGTAATGTAGATTTGTTGTTTTGCCAACCAAGTGCTTACAACTGGAATCTGATGAGGCTGATCACACTGAAATACTCCAATTTATCACTCCCAAATCTATGAGAAATTCTTCACTAACAGTTCTTTTTCTCAAGTCTTTGGGATCGAATCCCAATTTTGCTAAGCCATAGCCCCTTCTCTTACAGAGGTTCTGCCTGGAACTGAGAGCAAATTATATGCTACTTGAAAACATGTTAATTAACCAGTATATAACCACTAATTGATACATAACTATTTTCAGCACATTTCACATTTTCCAAGTTATATGTTTTAATGTTTGCTAGATGTCAAAAGAGGAGACACAGGGCTCACCTACTCATCACTATTTTCTTGCAATTTTTACTAGTTCACGTTACATTATTTTTATAAGGGTCAAGATAGCTAGAAAAGCCACAATAAAGCATTTCCTTACGTGAAATACATATTGCTTGGTACTACAATATTGTTCAAGAAAAAGAGCAACTGTTTTAAGTTGGCACTGCATAATAAATATTTCAGAATTAAACTATATTAAAACAAATAGCAATTTGAAGTATAACACCAAAGACATTTTCCTATATTTCTACTGAGTCACGCAAAGAAGTCTACACATTACTTGGAAGCTAACACTGAAAAATCAGACATGATAAACTGCATAGTTTAATAGATCTCAGCAGATACTTTCATCTGTGTACGAAAAACAGGAAACCACAAAGAGCTGAAGAGGGATACCACATCAGATGCCATTTAAGAACGAACGCACATTGAATTTTGATTATGGTAAAGAGAGAATGAAGTGTAGCACTAAGTTCAGAAAACAAAATTGGAAAAGCTAAGTGCTTTTTTGGTGTTAAAGTTGTCTTCATTCAAATGCCTAAGATTAATTTAGTTTCTGTAGCCATAGCTCTGAAACATCTGAATCTTTCAGCAAACCATCTGAATGGTTACAGCACTGGAATCACACTGAAAAAAGGGTCAGAAAAGTTAATTAACCCATAAGTTAAAAAACAATAGCCCAACAAGAACGAATTTAGCCATAGTATATCTCAAGAACGAGTTTTTCATGCGTTGCCTGAGACAATTTACTGAAAACATTTCATTAGATGGGATTAGCAAGTATGATCTTTCATCATCCATTCATTAACACCCTGCATCCTCCCCTCCAAACCCCACCAGTGATGGGGAAAACACACAGAAGTCTTCAGGAGCATATGTTTTTTGAGTTTTGTTTGCTAGTACTTTGGCTAAGATAGAAACCAGATGTTGGGAAATGAGTGATTAGCTAACAAAATAACATCTAAAGTTATCCTGTGGGATTTCTCCAAGAAAATGCATCTAAAATGTGGCCCCAATTTGAAATACAACTAATAACAACAGAATTGTTTTCTGCTGAACTTTGTGGAATATGTCTTCTACCTTCTCCTTTCTTAAACGAGGTGAGAATTGTTTGTTGAAACAAATTTATTCCTATTCCTCAGGAGCTACTTTTGTACCGCTCTCATTCCTAAATACCTTGAAATAGTACCAGCCAGGGATCATTTCTTTCCCAGTGTCTCTCTCCAGTTAATATGTACAAACTATTATGCTCTTCAGAGGGCTTACAGAGAGCAGACACACATCCCACTCTGAAGCTGTTACTGAATTATCACAAGGTCAAGAATTCAGAAACTTCCACTTCTCTCAAAGAACTAAAACCAGGAGACATTTTAAGCATGTTGAAAACACAACAAAACAAAAAATTCTGACAGGGAAATAAGAGATGTTCAGTCAAAATGTTTCCCGTACTGACGAAGGGGTGAAAGATTTTTGTAGATATTGTGGTTTTCTTGAATGAATATTTTCTTGTGCTTCAGGGGATTCACAACCTTTGAAGTCATCTTTTTATTATTTAAATCTAAAGATTTATTTTGATTGTTTAAGGAGTCTACAGGGCGCCAGAAGTAGCAGGAGAGGGAAGACAACAAGACCAATCAAACCAAAGTTTGGCATTGGGATTGTCCTATTTAATGCTTAGAATGTCATTTCTTTTAAGAAAAAAAAAAAAAAAAAAAAAGACTTTATAAAAAGAAAAATCTGTAATGAGAAACTGCCTGCAGCATTCAGCTCCTGAGTTATATAAGATATCTCCTACAGACCTTTCTATGATTCTTGTCCTTATAATATTTCTCGCATCATGTCATAGTGATACCCTGCACAATGCTGGCACAATTCCTTTACTGCTAACAGGTTGACCTGTGGACACTTGCCTAGGAAGAGAAAAGTTAGTCAGCTCAACTATAGCTCTTCTGAAAGGTCTGATACAACTGCCTTGTAACATCAGTTCCCCACAGATTTTGGTTCAGTAAGTGCACTCAGTATTAAGGGTATTTAGTTCTAATTACATAGGCTACTTCTCGCAGTAGAATGAGCATGACCAGAGCTGAGTGGTTGTTATTTCATTGAATGTTGGATGCCCAAAGTTAAGAGCTCTACTACACATTCCGAACAAATACATCCAGTTTTTTGGTAAGTGTTTCTGATTTTAAGATACAGTTTGAGGAAAAAGAAACTGGTCACTAATTAAAAAAAAAAAGTGATTCCTCCACTATAATTGTCATTGGTGCAACCTCAACTTGAATATTACTTACAGTTCTGGGCTCCATAACATCAAAAGGACGCTAAGATCCCTGAAAGCATCCAGAGGAGTGCAACAAAGCTTGTACTAGGACATGCCTTTCAGCCCTACAAGGAGAGGTTGATGGCACTCAGGTTGCCCAGCCTGAAGAACAGGAGGCTGAAAGGTGACCTTGCTGTTCTGAGCATGGCCCAGAGAAAGGGATGCAGATGGAGGTGCTGGGCTCTGCTCATGGGAACCGATGGCAAGATGAAATGACATAGGGCTCTGCCAGAGGAGAGTCAGGTGGGCACTGAGAAACATTTATCATGACAGTTGTCGAACCCTGGAACAGACTTCCTAGAGATGGCCCATGCCTTACAGTGTTCAAGAGGCATTTGGACAATGCTCTCAATAACATACTTTAGCTCTGAGTTAGCCCTGAAGTGGTCAACACTGATTAACTTTGAAGGTTCCTCCCCACTCTTGTGTTCTATTTAAAAATACATAACATAAAAAACAGCATGTATGTATCATGTGTTACTTTATTATGACCTACAATTAATTTAAAATATTCAGAAACACAAGTGTAGAAGCAAATAAAATAAACAGCAAACTGAAACATGGAGATATATATATACCAAACTTTTAGGGAATGGTTAATCCATGCAGTTCCTTTGTACTGCTTTTTTCCCCCCCATCACCAGAGCAGGAGCAAGTTCACACTAATAGAAAAATTAAAAAAAAAGATTCTAATTGTCTTTTTTTCCCCTTGAAAGGCCTTCTTGCGTTCATCTAACCTCTCTTCAATCAACAAAGCTATCTGCATCCTAGCATTTACTTTGGGGTTGTCTTTTTATTTAAGATTCTCATTAAAAAAAAATCATTAAAAAAAAAGTGTGTGTTTTAAAAATGCCCTTCCCCAATCCTCTTAAAATGGGACTGCTTCCCCACATTTTTTTCTGCAATAGTAAAATTAGCATAGAATAATAGAATATAGAATATTCTATGGAATCTAATAGAATTATAGAATTACAGAATAATAATGAATGTACACATGCTCAAATAAAATTACATCCTCAAAAATACTTTCATACAGGATGGTATCCATTTACTATTATTGACATATGTCAAAAGCGTCATTCAATATTTTCAAATACAGTGTTTTAAACACCGAACAACTTCCACACATCTAAAGACGAATGATTAGAGTCCAGGACATAATTTTTATACAGTTCAGAAGAGGAATTTAGGTCCTTCTTTCCTTCTTGCCCTGACCACGCGTACATGGGATTTCCTTAAACTCCGTGATATTACCCACATTACTAAAAAGCAGAAGACATGAAAATAAACCTGAAAAGGAAGTAAATATTTTTTGAGAATGTTCGAAGTATAGCTTTTCAGTAGAACTGCAGAAATACAGCTATTCTCAAACATCAAGTGACAGATTCCCTCTGAACTATAACAGACCTCAAGTTTGTCTAAGAAGGTAAACATATACCTGTGTAACTTACACTTAATAATGAACATTTGTCTCCAAGAAACTCTCTGAAACATTGCCAGAATGCACAAAATGAAAAGAGCAGCACTGTGTTCAGAGCAAACTCAAAAATATTCAAGTAAATGCAGACCCAAGTAGGAACAACATTTTTTGCACGTCTGTAGTGAGCAACAACATGGATTTTAGCTTATCATCACTGAACACAGCACTTTCTTAAGACTGTTGCTTCAGGTTTAAATGAGAGGCCACATATTTTTGTTGCTTCTGAGCTGCAGAGCAAACCAACTGACATGCTTGAGGAGCTCAGTCCTAAGGGACAAGATGAATTCTGCCATATCATGCCAGTACATTCATTAGAAAATGACATAATACAGAACAAATATAGATGAGTCTAGTGTGAGAGAAGAGAAAGTAAAAGTGAGAAAATAAGCCTTTGGAAATGAGAAATATATACCACCTAAAATATCCAAAGTCATGTAAGTGGACATTGCTGGTGAGACAGCAAATTTATAGTTCCTCTTAAGAGATGCAGGAAGCTTGCATTTCCTGAAAAGTCCCTGAAGAGAATAAACTTATCTATATATTTCCAACTCTGATCTCAAATCACAATCCAAAGCACATCCATGATTCACAAGTTCTTTTAGCCTTAAAAAACTGCTGCCTATCCTGACTTCCACCAAGTATGTTCTCCTGTCTCTCAGTCATGTGTGCCTCCTACTACTACTTTCTTTCTCTATCTTCTGCACATCTAATTTAACCTTATTCTCAGCCACCCAGAATAACTGTGAAGACCACTGTATTTTTCTGTTTTTTTTATCATACAAAGACTGCTCCAAAAGTAGTGTCTCCTATTTTACTGTATTGGCCATGACCTCAGAAGTTGATATTTGAACCTTCCCACCAATATTTCATTACACGTTGTTGCTGCGTGACCGATGGCAGATCTGTCAAAATCTGACAAACGCGGATTCTATCTCTGTCTCAGACTAAGGCTACCAAAAAGTATATTTTGAATGTTGATGATAAGCCAAGGAAACAATCACCTTTTAAAAGCCCGTTCTCTTTTTATCTCCTTCCCTTTAACCTTTTCTGTTGTCAATCGATCTTTACAGTTATAAACACCACGGGCTTCCACATCACTGCCTCTTCCTCTTTCATCTGTTTCTATCTTTTGGTTTCTGCTTCCACATCAGTTCATACTGATTAGCACATCTCTGGGCCAGGATGACCACTTCAACCTATAATTTACAGTGTTCAGGCAATAAGATGGCTCTTGGGCACTATGAGCATAACAGGAGAACAAGTAATAATTTAAGGGGATCAACAAGGTGTTAAAATCGAGTTTACCCGAGATCTCACTTTTTGACAGTCAAATGTTTTGAAGTTAAGTCTTGCCATGTAATTTGTGCCTATTTTACTGCTGCTTCTCTAAATCCAAGCAACAGAGGCTGTCTGTTACATCCTGTGCCAAACAACACTAACCACAATAGAAACAAGACTACTCAAAATTTTGAAGTAGCAATCTGAAATAAAAAACCCTTCTTCAATTGACACATTTTCCCCTGAGTAACAGTTAAAAGTTTGAGGATTTGGATGAGAAAAAGAAAAAACAACCAAATATCAGATTTTTAAAACAGTAATGTACTTGACCCTACTAGTGAAATAATTTCCATTTCCTCAGAAATGAAAAGGTGGGGGAAATCAATGCATCTAACAATAACAAAAATACTTTTTTTTTTTTTTTTTTTTAATATTTCACAGTGAAGAGTAAAACATTAAAGAAGAGAATATATGGAACAATTGTGAAAAAATGAAAATATAAGAATATTAGCATTTTGATGCTGATTCATTCTGCAACATGAAGGCAGCCGCAAATCACAAACTTCAATAGTTACAAAGCAGCTGCATGACTTCACCAAGGCTTACAACTAAGGGGCTGGAAAGCTCTGTTAGGTCATCTCGCCCACTCTCATTTTCAGTTCAGGATTGCTCCCAGTGGTATTTTGCACATTTTTACTCAGAACAGAAAATAAGTAAAAGCTGTAAGATGCTATTAAAATGAGTGAGGAACCAGGGGAAATTAACATCGAGCACTATGCAGTGATAAAATGCAGATAATGAAGAAGCGATCAGATTATGTTTTATATCCATATTTACAAGCCACTGGGGGTTACTAAAGTATCTATAAACAAATGTAACTGCTGATTACATGCCTTACAATTTCACAGTTCCACTCAGCATTACTGCTTAGCTGTATATTAAACTCTAATTTGAGTCAGAACAACTATAATGGTAAACTCTGTACAGAATGACCTATGAGCAACTCCACTAAAACCACTTGCTCCAATAATTGTGTTCCAGTAACCAGTACAAAATTAGAAGTCACACTTCCTCAGTTTTACCACTTTCTTGCTTTTATCCCTGTCAAACAACTTCCTGATATGTTATTTAATCTAAAATATTGACCTTGTCCTTGGCATAAACTCTGTATCATTTTATTCCTTACCTTGTTTTCAAGCAGCCCCAGTGTTTTGTTCAGAAGTCTGTCTTCCTCCTCATAGCCAGTGAATAAATACATCAAATAGCTATGCTCTTGGCCACTGTAGACATTATTCAGCCCTTGGAAAGTTCTCACTTATTGCTGGTTTTTGTTTTCACAATGCAAATCCAAAATTCTCTCTATTCCTTCAACTTCATGACAGCTTTTCCTCAGTCAACCTCCTTGACAGAGTCAAGGGGCCTTCCATTTGGGCACTGCTGACATCACTCACCCTGCGATCTGTGTATATACTGTACTTTGCCCTTACAAAGAAATCAAATAAATTCTTCCATTTCTTCCTTCATTATACTGCTGAAGTCCATTGTCTTCCTTCACCCAAATTATCAGTCTCAATCTTCCACCTTGGTTTATCAGTCAGACCCCTCTCTGTAAATACATAAAACCTATATTCTTCTTATCAGGCCCATTCTAAACATCCTATCACTTCTGAGGCTTCCTCATCTCCTCTGAAACATGCATCACTAGAAATACTTACAACTCAAAGGCTCCTGACTATTTAACATTTATTCTGCACTCTGCCTATGTAAGTGCTGATGATTTCCGTTATAAAGTTTGTTGCATCTCTCACAAGCTCCACAGCATTCTCTTGCTCCCAGGCTTCCTAGCTACTGACATTACCTACAAGTTTTGTAAAGGTGATTCAGGAATACAAAAATTGAGGAGGGATTTGAAAGTCAAGGATTTCTAGAGTTCTCAGCACCTTATTCTGTTGAAACCATTCTTTGCTGAGATCTTCTCTCCACAGGACATTCAAAGAGCAGCTATGTAGGTTCCTCTGGAAGTAATGCCTCCTATTTATGCTCATAGAAACTACAACAGATACAATGAGCAGAAGAAGACTACTTGATAGAGAAAATTCTCCACAACAATATAGTATTTTTCAAGATAATCACCACTACTAGCTATGCATTTTTGCCAGTGGTGAGTAAGAACCTGCATGCCATTCTTGTTAAAATCCGCACTAGTAGAGGTGACCCACTCTTTCACAGCTGCTATGACAACACCACTGCTAGGAAAGTGTTGCCCACACAGTCCATCTTTCATCCGCCCAAACAGATCAAAGCCAGAAGGCATCAAAGGCAGACTATACAGTGGGTATAGTAGAACAGCTCAGCCAAGAACAGCAATGTGCTCCATGATCTTCAGACTGGTCAGAGGTCTGGCATTATCATGGTGCAGAGAAAGGCTGCCTTCTCCTGTATGACTCTGGAAGTTTGAGCCTTCAGTTTGGTCAGCATCATGACACGGCAGTCAGAGTTAATGGTTTGTCCAGGTTGTAGAAAATCCAAAAAAAGGATCACGCATTTCCTATGCCAAAAGACAGTGCATATCAATTTACCCAATGAGGGCTGTGTTTTGAACTTTTACTCCAATAGGTAATACATAAACTGCCTTTTGACTCCAGCTCATTTCAGGGAATTAAATCCAGGAAATTGTCACCTTCGGCCTTATATTGGTTCAATATATCCTGACAAACTTGAATACTCTGTTATTTCTGTTCCCATGTGAGCATTCATGGGAGCCATCTGGCACAAACTTTGTCTCCAACATTGCCACCACTGTTTCCAATGCACTGATTCAGCTCTACACACAATTTCCTGGTTGTAATCCACCAATTAATGTGGATGAGCTGTTCAAGATGCTCTTCATTTTGTAGTATGCACGGCTGTCCAGAATATGGCTTGCCTTTCACATTGCAGTCATCACTGCTGAAAAAACACCACCCACTGCCTCACTGTGCTCACGTACATTGTTTGGTCAACATTCAGCAAGCACCAATGAATCTCAATGACTTGTCATTTTTTCTGCATGGAGGATTTCAATGATACACCTTTGCTTCATGCACACTTCCATGTAAGACTGCCATCTGTTACACAGCAACAAAAGGTAAGGGAATATTTGTGGGAAGGTTTAATCTTTACTGCCATTCTACCAACATCAACCTCTGAGGTCATGGGTCAACAAAATAAATTAGGAGGCATTACTTTCAGAGCAACTGCCATATAAATATATATGTATTTTTATATATATACATACATATAAGTATTGTAGACTTTCAATAGTTAACCTAGCCATTTATTCTACTAATGAGTTCAGAGTCACATGAACCCACACCTGACTCGCTTTAAACACTGAAATAATGGTTGCATCTTATATTACTGTTTAATAATGGGCTGAATAAACTTCTGCTACAGCAGCATAGTTTTGCAGTAAGTATTCAGACAGACATATGTAATAAAACTACGAAACTTAGAGCTCCTCGCTTGTTAAGGAAGAGTGGTGAAAGACTTCAGATACAGAAAAAAATAATTACAAATTGGGCTCTATATTGTTTCTCAGCAAATTAAAAAAACCTTTATTTCTCAGCAACTTAAAATACATTGCTTTTTCTTCTGCTACAGTTTATCCATAAGAAGCAAAGGTATAGTGGAACTTAGTTTTAATTTACACTCCATTCTTGAGCAGAATTACTTACTGACCTCAAAATAAGAGCTTTGAAAACAAGCAAGGATTCCAGGCTAGCCTCGGAAAACAGAAATGCATCCAGGGCATATGTGATATAATTCCTCTAGCACTTCTTCATTTGCAGCATTTACCTTACAAGACTTGGAGGTTTAACAAAGCCCAAGAGGCATACCCCTAGGAGGTCAGGTTAAAAACAGATTTTATCATTTGTTTGCAACAACCTAAATCTTCATGTAGGCTTTGCTTTTAGGGAAGTGATACTAAATTATTTGCAAGCTAATTTGTCATAACAGGCCCACTGTAAAAGATGTTGCTCAAAGGCATACCTGCCATATATTTCTAAATGGATTAGAAGTCAATTAATGTTTAAAAAGCTCTAGGCATTTTGTTTAATGAAGAGATTAACTGTAATGCCAAAAAAACCCTTCTCATCTGTCTGAAATACATGTTGTTACATGCTTTACAGTTACTTAAGCACAAAAGTGAGAAAATGGCAAGGCTCCATGCACATATCAATTCCTCACTGTTTAGAAGACAAGCAAATGAGTTCAGTTTAACAGAAACTGTAGTTGTTACCTAGTTTGAAAATGCAGATAGAACTAAAATAAATAAATAAATAAATAAATATAAAACCAAGGTTACATATGCTGATCTCCTCCAAACTGACAGGATTCCAGAGCATTTTTGGTCCATGGATGCTTTAACAAACATTAAAGTAGAGGTACACACAGAAGGTGTGATGGTACAGCATATGTGGAAAGAAAAAAGTTAAGTATTGAGAATTCATATTTAAGTTGTCTATATTGAGAAATTTAGATAAGAAACAGTAAAAGCCCATGGTCCTGAAAAGGATTAGAAAGAAGCACTTCAGGAGATGAGTCAAGGAAGAAAAGAGTTAAGTGAGAACAGACAGAAAGGCAGCAGCAGAGCTCAGCTATTCAGATGGACTGATGATGTTTAAAAATTCTTATCAGTCTTGTTCTGATAAAAACTTATTTGTTTGTTACTGTATCCTGCTGTCTGACAACTTGTGCACCTGGTATTGTGTCAGTTCCCAAGGAAAATGGCAGGACCATAAACCTGAAGTGAAACACTTGAATCTCACATAAAAAATATGTTAGCAGACAAATGCAAAGAGGAACGTAACAGTGAATAGAGAAGATGAAGAGGCTGATTATGATCAGACAACTGACAGCCAGAAAGAAACAGCAGCTTGCAGAAGATGCGTAAATCTCAGTGACAGAAATGGAACTTGCAATCAAGACAGTAGGATAAGGTCATTCAAGGATAGAGTCTAACACAAAAGGAGGACCAGGAGGTGGAGATTTGCTAAGCAAAGGGAAGAAAAAAAGAAAACAGAGACATTTCATGCAGATGATCACAGTTAAATCATCTTTCAAAAATACTTTTTTTTTTCTTTTGACTGACACTTTAAAAAGTTCTAAGCAACAGAGACTTAATTTAATCTTTTTTAGGCTTTTTAAAGATATTCTAAGAAATTGTCATAAGCAAGACAAAACATGGCCAAATTCCTTTCCTTTAACAATAACAAAAAAGAGACTGATTTAATGACTTGATCATATTCAAACTACTTATACAAGAAAGAAATTTGTTAGAAGACTGAAGTTACCAGACCACACTGAAATGAAACCTAAAAGCTAGAAACTAACAGTAGCTGCATTTACACTAGCAAAAGAGAAAAAAAATAAAAAGGAAATGAAACTCTTGTAAATTCACACAGTCAAATTACTTCACAAATGTGCCAACCCACAAGATATCAGACTTGATCATAAAGCAGCTCCATTGCAAAGTATTTCTCTACATGAGAAAGATCAAGCTGTGAATCTTCTATTCACCTACATCTTAAATTCTCACTTATCTACAAGTATCACTCAGCATTCATTTTATGACACACTCTTAGAATACTAAATTTCTCCAAAAACTTCTTTTGATAAAACCTTCCACCATATCTCCAGTTACAGAACCCCTTTCCTGTGACAGAATTTGAACAAAAGAAAACATTACTCATTTACAACTGTAGGTAGTACAAAGAAAAAATGTTCAATATTAAGGAATAAAACAAATTACTTCATTTATAGTAAGAAAGTTATACATGGGATATGAAAAAACATACTGTCCATGACATCAATAATAGGCTCCCAATTCAGACTTTGGACTTATCAAATGTAGAATATACATAACACAAAGTATCGTGACTTGCCACATATCTCACAAAAACAGTTTCTCTTCACCCCAGAATGAAATTAATAAACTTCACGTAAGCTAGTCCAATTTATGATCAGTCGTAAATGCCCTTGGAAGAACTGCCCATGCATTTTTATTCACCTTTTGAATGATTTACAGTATTGCAACAAAGCTGCTAATAATAAATTCACCAATTTCACCTAATTTAAAGAGTTGGAGGAAAAAATATCTTTAAAATGTTTGGTCACATACTTCAAACTATTTGAGTTTGTGAAAATACCATTCCTTAAGATTACAAACAGTTCATAATTGTGTGAAGCATTTGTACTTACTTGTCTCCAAAGAACTTCCTCCAGAAATCTGCAGCATCTGCTTTGGTGATACGAAAGTTATCACCCTGGAATTGGCCATTTGGAAAAATAGCCTTGATTTCTGCTAGCATGTGGCTGAAGATGAGGGACAGCTTAGTTAAGTTTCTCCTGTGGATTTAATAGGAAAAAAAAAAGTAATTTTTAAACTTGAATAGATCATTCAGAATCTCATCTATCTTGTATATTTGTGCAAAAATCACCATCTGACAAAGCAGAAACATGGTACTTTCTACTGAAAACACATCAAGCAAGTACAAAGCAGCAGTATGTGTTTGCACACACTTCTCAGTGCGTATTTATCATAGGTCTCCCTGAATATAAATCAAAACCAAAAGAAAAACCCCATAAAATTTATTTTTATATGTGACATCAAAACTATTTTAGTCCAGGTTTCTAAAAATATAAATATGGCACATAACTAGCATTCCTCTTCTTTCCTATGACAATTGTATTCTTTTTATTCTATCCAGCTTTTTCATACTGGAGCCACTTCCTATTTTTCTCTTACATGCCTCCTCTTTAGTTAAAGCTTGCTTTCAATTTTCATTGCCATGTTAGAAACAAAATCAAACTTCTTTTTTGGCTACCAGTCCATTTTCATAAGATATCCAGACTTTACGTCAGTTCAGCAAAAAAAATGTATTTTTTTGCATAGAAATCTCAGTTAGTGAAAATAACACTGTATCCTTAAATGTAGATCATCCTTCACTACAGAAAAAACCGTGGGAGATGGTAGGGAGACGAGAAGGAAGAACGATGAAGAAATCTTTAGGAGATTTTCCTTCTGTAGATTTCTTTGGATATGCTAGCAATAAAAAGAGATACTTCCCCATTTGATATATTCAACAGAAAAGACCCAGGAGACTGACCAGCTTCTAATACAGAATTAGTGTTCTTACATATCTTTAATAACACAGAAATGCTCTGCGTCAAGCCCATTCATCTGTCACGATCTCCAGTACTACTTCACAAAGCTTCACACATTTTAATGAAAAATCCAAATAAAATTATGCTTATCAATCATGCAGTTAATAACTGCTTATATACAATGTTTTAAATAAATTGAAAGTTATTCATGAGTCCCTAGCCATATTACAAAACAAAACAAAACAAAACAAAACAAGATTCAAGTGATAGATTTTTACACATTTACACAAATACCAATTCTTCATTCTCAAAATAGCAGAATTGACTTGCCAGGGTCTTCCTAAAAGAACTCTCATTTCAGCATTGAAGTAGTAATTACTGCAGCCAAATTTTTGTGCAACGTATAATAGAGATTCCTTCAGAAGCTGTACTGCAGATCTCCCTACAAGTTTTGCTATGAGGGAACATAGGATAAAGACAGCTATTTTGAAAATACAAGCAACTTTAAAAAATTTTAAAAAGGTCTGAATCCAGTGAGGAGGAAGAGTATATCCATCAGAACGACTGTAGGACTAATGCTTTAAGTCCTTTAATTCCTCCAGTATAATCAGATGTCTGTAATTACGATGCTCAACTGTTCCTCATTTTCTGGATTTGTTCCTTGCTATCCCCCTTCCTGTTTCCTTTGTACTTTAATTGCATGCACATGTTCTTTATTATTTTATTCCTCAGAACTCAATCCTGATGCACAGAAAAAGCAACAGCTATTTTAATGTGGCTTCATCAGCCTGACTTAGACTCAAGATCAGGCAAGAACCCTCCTATGCCTAGGACAGATGAGAACATCATTCAGCACAAGTTTTAACAGAGCTCTCCCTTGGCTGACACACAATGTGTATATCTACATTGTCTACAGTTGCAATTTACTGTGCTGCAGGGGTTCTTTTCAGGTATGAATTTGCCAAGTGAACTATTATATTACAAAGCTTGTTGGATTTGTGAGGCTTCAGCAAACTAAAGGATGAAGTCATGCAAGGCTCCACCTGGGGCACCCTCCCTGCACTGTCAACAGAAGGCACTTCCTTGCCTGGAGGGCAGCATGTGGCTGCACACACATGCACTGCCTGATAGGCACAGCTGCATGGTGTAGGACCAAATCAACTATTGACAGGAACTTGCCAGCAAACCTCCAGAACAATCATGACAGGACTGTATCTGAACCACAAACTCTGGCTTGAACAAGGCCAGTCATGACGTGTATAAGCACGCTTCTGCTTCAAGTCAATTAGATAAAGAGGAGTTGAGAGAAAACTGTCTCTGGTCAATGTTCATATAAATGGGAAAAAATAGTTTAGCATCAAACTAAGATATCTTTCTTTTTGACTGCAAAGCTGAAACTTGACACAATTTAGAACCTTATCTGAGCCTGAACGTACACCACAGCATATATAAATACCAAATTCTCAATCATTTGTATATATATGGTATATACATATATATAGCTGTTTCTTCCTTAATTATGGTTCTTGCTGTACTAGATGATCATTGTAAGTTCCTCATATCAAATGATAAATTATGTTGCCTTAACATTCCACTTACATATTTTTCTTCAAAACTGTAAAGCACATACTGTACCCTTTCTGCTTAGATATGTTTACATGATACCAGAGTTCAGTTACCTACAGGACATACAAAGCTCAGCAATTTCAGGAATGCTTTTCAAGAGTAATGCAAGGTACAGAGATGAAGACATCAGGACAAGCCACCAATTCTCTCTACCCGTGCACTTTTCTCACCTGACCATGGTTATCTGTTCTAGCATAGGTACTTTTGCTATTCTGTGGAGTGCCTTCCCAGATATCACAAGATGCATATAACCACTTGGATCCCTCTGAAGCTCTGTTCTCTATGTTAAGATAATTCCTTTTTCTTCACTCATATCAAGATGGATCAGTATCAAAACTTCTCCAGCTTATTCCCCATGCATAAGCGTAAGACAAGATATTCAAATTCTAACTATATGAAAACTAACAACTAAACCCATCAATTTTGTCTTGTTGGTGAATAACCCTAAAGAAAGACATTGTGGTGAATTTTAGCCACCTATATTGAGTCTCACTGACAACACAAAACAAAGGAAACCAATCCTGCCCAAGTCAGGTTAGCGTCTCTAACTTAATGCTGGATTGTTTTCTCATTACAGTGTGGAATATTGCAATGCAGAGCACAATGTGAACACAACCTTGTACTGGAGTCTGATGGCACAGAAAAGTTGGCAGAATCAAGCTCTGGAGTGACCTTTCGACATAAATCCCAGCAGGGGAGAGACATCTTAATAGATCATACTGGAGCAACACTTCATTTAAAAAGCAAAAGTTATCCAATTAATAGGGAAACAATGGTTTTAATGCCTGAGAAGCTGCATTCAGGGTTTATGGTTACATTATTCTTCCAGTGGCAACCTGGAGCAAGCTAAAGGTGCGCTTTCTTTCCTCAGCTGTTTTGTGCCTGATTTAGAGTAAAAACATCTACTTCATTTATGTACAGAGAATGGGTTTCATGCTGATGAGAACAATCTTATTTGATTCAAATTCCTGAAAAATAACACTGCTTTGTTTTAGAAAATTGAGCTGACATAATCATTTTTCACAATTTAATTGCTATTTAATTGTGGTAAGATTTAAGAATATTTTAACTGTAAATTACAGTAGATCAACTGCATTTTATGTAACAGATATTGTTGGTCTCTTCCACATTATCTGCAACATATTCAACACCTGCTACTGGATGATTTCTCTATAATTCATGGTTAGCTTTTGCTAACTCTCTTCTGCTAACTCAAGCTGATGCCATACAGCTCAACCCTCTTGCAGAAGTTTACTTCTGAAGTATCAGTTCTTCAGTCATACTCAGTTGTTTGTCAGACATGTTTGTACAGTTAATGTCGAGCATCAAACTTGCATATTCTGGACAATGTATTTAAAGACTGCTGTAAGCTCTGAATTCACTCCAGAATGCCTAAGATACAAAGATGAAAAATCAAATTTTCAGTTGGCACAAACTTACAGCTTGGATCAGTAAACATATTTTGGTTAGTCAGAAGAAGTAAACATTTTCTTAATTTCAGAATTACCCCCTTTTGAAGTAATAAATCAACAGCAAGTTTTCTGAAAAACAGATGGTAAAGACTGCAAAGAAGAATCTTGAGTTTGTTCACTTTTTTGTAAAATGTATCTTCTGAATCATCTTTCTCTTCAACTTTACAAAGTGAGGGTAGGCTAGAGATTGCTGCAATGATTTCAGAACAGGAGTTTTCACATGCCCAGCTATAAACAATTTGAAAATAAGGCTCACTAATGGAAATATTACAACATCCTTGCCATAACCAGGCCAGGCTGCTAGAGCAGAAGCATCTAGCAGTAGAAGGTCTGAAGCAGTCCTGTTCTGCTGGATCTATAAAACAAGAAAGCGAGGCACAACCAGCATGCAATAACACAGTTAAGTTTTGGATGTTTCAACTTCCTAGCTGCTGCATGAAAGCTAATTTTACTTTTGGAAGGCAATATGGTCTAGCAAACAGAATTGGATAGGGAATTAGGCAGTGTTATTTCCTTTCAGTCACTACCCTGATCAATGAGGTGGGGTGAACACCTGTGTCCTGCATTTACTGCCTGCATATGAGGAGGAATGAAATAAAATACTCTGAGATCTCCAAACAAACACAGTTGACAGAATCAGCATATAAATAAATACACAAAGCAAAGCATACACCTGGATCCTACATCCTTTGTAATTACTGGATTTCACAGACTATAATCAAAACATAGTGATTTTTAGCAATCTCTAGCTAGATCTCACCCTCGAAATTGAGAACGCATAAGCCTGCTTAAATATTGTTCTACTTCCATGCTTGCAAATCGCTTTGTCCCATGAAAGTGATTATTTTTGTTTTGAAACTACATACATTTCTAGCCAAAAGAAACATGATATATTAAAAAAAAAAAATCAGACTGTTCAACTTTTCAGATACATTATTTCAAAAATTAGATTACCACCAGGTTTCCTTCATTTCACTTAACTTCTAATATCTCTGCCCCCACATACATATTCCCTTTTTCTACGCAGCTATCTGCTATAACAAACAATATATCAAATCTCCAAGTTCATAATGTATTTCAGTTGCAGGCACAGAAAAAAAAAACAGCCTTTTTTAGGGCTAGAAAGAGATCTGTTTGGCAAACTATTTTCCAGATAGATCTGACAGAGAAGTGGACTAGTCTATCAATAAAGAAAATTCTTCCGCAACTCATACTTCAGATACAAGGACAAAGAAAGCTCTGTTAGCTGGCAAAAGTGCAACTCATAATTGCTCATGAATGAAGATAAAAGAAAGCTTGAAAAGCCTTCAAAAGGTGAATGTTGATTTTAACTTTTAGAATCCAGTCCCCTTCAAAATATTAAAGCTTCAAAATTCAAAGCATATGTATAGAGCTCATTTCACCTAATTAGTTATATTTAAAACAGATTTCTGATCCATATGCTCAAGTTGTAGTAAAATACAGGGATCATACAAAATACACAATGCTAATTAGAACTAAGGGACAGAATATAATCTCATGATTCAAGTACAAAAGAGGAAAGTTAAGACCTGGCTCTTCCACTCTGCTCCTTGAGAATTTTTCATTTATATTTTGTGATCCAGGCTTCCAAAACATTTCCTGTTTGTACTTTTCCATCACAAGGAAAATCATAGCTGCTCCCAAATGCTTTTGATGGGTTATACTTCTAACATCAACTAATGACAACTGACAAAGAAATGTACTATGATCAGGATAAATCATCCACAAAAAAAAATCTGAAGAAATACTCAAATTTCAGATCTACGAAAAGCACACGTATAACTAAAAGAGACCTATGCGACTAACAGCTCTTGATTATCCAGTACAATCCTTACTCATTTATCCCCTGTTCTCTCCCAGAATTCCCCCTTTCTCAGACAGTAAACACAGGAACTAACAAAACGGAAATGTTGCTGATTTAGAAAGCTACAGGTGTACAACAGTCATCTAGTCTTAACTAAGGATCTCTCCTTAGCATTTCAGAGGAGGTAAAGGAAACTGAAGGTTCCTGTCAATACGTCTGTGGAGAAAAATCCTGTCTACCATCATTCTTGGCAATTGGTTAAACACTCGATCTGTGCATTCATTATTTTTAAAAGCTATATAAAGGTAGAGTATTGCTCAGAGATCCAAGTACATGGGCCTATATTCTTGGGAATAAGAATAAACATGAGCTCCATTTACTACTTGCGTCACTGACTTATAGAAGAGATGGAGACAAATGACTGGATTTTGCTTTAGTTTTTTCATCTATAAAGCCTAGGGGAAAAAAAAAAAAGACTTTTAAATATGGTGAGATTGTTAATAGATTGTTAAATTCATCATATGCTAAACAAGAAAAACAAGTACAAACTTGCAAGAAACCAGATGTAGACAACTATTTTACTTGGAACCTGAATTGACTGAGCTTGTCAGGAGTAAAAAAGCACTACTCTTTTTCAATTATTTCTCATTAGCCACAATCTGACATACCAGGAGTACTGTGCAAGTCTGCTGATGTTCTGTTATTCATGATGGATACTAAAAGTTAAAAATGGCAGACTGAGTAAGATTTGAGTAATGATTTTCTAGGAAACAAAGAAATCTGATCACAACGTCACCTGAAAGTTTCCTCCATCTTTTCATTTGCTTAAAAATCATATCACATTGCCAAGAACCAAAATTAAAATTGCCAGATGCTTTATCATTCGCCTTACTAGGAATCAGGATGAAATCCACTCCTAAGGAAAAGATTAATCTAGTCAAGTACCAGATCTGGAGGTTTGGTGGCTCTGCCCGTGGCAAGCGGGTTGGAACTTGATGATCTTTGGGAGCACTTCTAAGCCAAGCCATTCTATGATTCTATGATATACCCGTCTCTAGTAGCAATGGCGATCCTTTCGTTCTTGTATTTTGAAGACCAGACAAAATTCTTAAGAAATACACTTCATGTTTCAGAAGTGGTTATCATCAGCTTCTCTTGCTTCTATTGGAATTCTCTGCCCCATTTATGCAAAAATAATTAACATAAAATAACTTCGTAGAGGAAATTGAACATAAATACAAAGGAAGGAAAATGCAGAACATTTCTCCAAATCTAACAATACAAACACAAAAGCTGTGTACGTGTTTATTTTCATTTACGAGTTGGTGTAGCACTGGGCCTGCCAACCTCTCTTAAGCAAAGCCCTGTGCAAGGATTAAATTTGATTTTTAATAAACAAACACTTCATACTACAGCAATTATCAATAGCTCTCCTAGGCAGGGCTTCACTGCCCACATTCTGAAAATTTCACTACTTTCAGCTGTATTCAAAGCATGTTATCCAAAGCACATGAATGTCTCAAGGTACTTCTAGATCTACTTCCATCTATTTTCACAACAGTTGTTGAGTATACTATGAGTAACAGACATCCAACAAAACGAAAACACTGAGTATTAGCAGGAATTAAAGTCACAAAGGAAACATACTTTGCATAAACCAGAATGGAACTTGCAAAAAAAAAAAAAAAAAAAATAGTGTCTAGTCATGGTGAAGATTAATCATTTTTCCCATAAATAGTTCTCTTTAATTACTTACACAAAATGACAATAGAGGTTAAAAATTACTCTAGAGAATGCTACTAGAAATAAATTTGAATTAAATTCTTCTGACTTACTTACTTATTTATACTTACAAGTATAAATACTTTACAAAGGACAATCAATTCTATTGCAATATAGGTAGTAATATAAGCTAGAGCTAATAGATTTTACTACCTTTTTTTTTTTTACTTAAGCTGTTATATCATTCTAAAAAATATGATTTAGCATAATTAATTTTATATGCACAGAGATAAGAAACAAAAAGTGGATGCTGGTTGATTTAATTTTATTTACTATTTTTAAAACCATTGCTTTTACACTACTCTCTTGCCCATCCATATTAACTCATTATTAGCCATTGTTTTGCTTCCTCTATCCCCTTGTAAACTGTTGTCTTTGTCAACCAAGATCTAATGTTATTAAATTACTGTTGGGTTACACATAAAGTCAAAATCTGCATCTTCAAACATAACTGAAGTTATAGAACCTCCCTGAGAATTAGGCTGTCTCTTTTTAAAAACTGAATTACCTATCTGAATTTATTAATATGTAAAAAAACCTAAAATTAAAAGAGTAAATTAGCATGAAAAAATAGGAAGTACTAAATATACAGTCTAATACTTAAATAAACACTTTGCAAAAATTAGCCATCTTTTAAAGGCAGAGGCATGGTCAGTATAATTTTACAGTAACTGATTAGAACAGTAGACATCTTGAAGTTCGTTGAAATGTGAGTAATATGGAAACTACAGCCATCACATCCTATGTTTATAATCACACTCTTTGAAGTGCATTCAGTATACAATTTTGCATACTGGTATGCAATAAATCACACAGAAGTTATCTTTACCACTAATAACAAAACAGAAAAAAGTAGCAATTAATGGATTTCTAGGAATTTAAACAAAATTAAATGTCCTATTTTGACTTGCATTACTGTTATCATGATGGGGATATCTTGTCATTTTGCTGCTACCTGAAAATCTTTTTCAAGATACTCGTGAATTCTTTTATTTAGATGCAAAATATAAAGATTACATGTGATAGTTTGTTACATAAAACAGAATTGGACAAATATATTTATGATGTGCCAACAAACAGATTACTCAAACTGATATTCATCCATCTTAAGAGTGTTAATAAACTGCTTCCAAATAACACATTCTATTTTCTAGCTAGAAGATGATGATCAATTAGTTACAAATTTTCAGAAACAACAGCATTATTCCAATTGCACTTGAAGTTCCTTCACGTCAGTGTTTTTTGTTGGGATTTTTTTTTTTATTTAACTGGACAGAAAAGATTTGCTAGCAAACTACACACATATGTTGCTATAATAGAATGATTCACAGCGGGTTGGTTTTCGCATGGTCTAAAATATATGTTATTTACCAGAAAGGAAGTCCAAGTGAGAGTAATAATATTGCTAAATTACACACTGAAATATAATAATCAGCCTTCAAACCACAACTCAAGTAATTCCTAGAATTAAAAGTTATTGAGTTCCTATCAAAGTTATAATAAAAATTCCCATTTCCTCTGATGCACTTTAATCAAATCCACTTGAAGTCATTCATCAAAAAGAATTTAAACATTACTTAGTACAGAAATACAGCATGTGTGCAATATTCAGCAGCTGTCGCATACCCGAGAAGTGCGACATTAATGCATATTGCATGGAAATATACAAAATACGATTGTACAGAAACTGTTGTGGAATGATCACTGAGATAATTTACTAGGAGAAAGTAAAGTGATTTTCATTCAAAGAGCAATAAGCTTCCATCTCTGGCCAAAGCAGTAAACAGTACATATCTGCCCTTTTCGCTTTCATATATACCCTGAACAAATCAGAAGCCCATCTATTTGCACATCAGGACCACTCTTAAACCATTTATAACCAGATACATTGCTGCCAGGTTATGTTGGGGACTTCATCTGTATAGAATAGCAAGGAAAGAAAAAGGAAAAAGAAAGAAAAATCAAATAGTTGTTTTTGAATTCTTGCTTGACATAGTTTCACAATGCTATACCAACTTAAAGCCCATGAAGATCAGATCAGTAGACACGCGATAGGACAATTGGGAACTATCTATTTGGCACCAATTAGGAAAACAGAACAGACATTTAGAAAAAGTCTAACAGATTTCCTCTCTATAACAAGGTGGGTGATTTCACACTAACTAGAGAAAATATATATACTTAATAGATCTGACTGAAGTATTTCCATTAGTAATTTGTTTGAGTAAAAGTAGGTGCTAAACCCTTCGTAGCTAGACAGACAATTGCATATTTTTCATGAAAATCGAGGCAGACCGTAACTTCAGGAAGAACTGGTATCGAATGTCAGAACAAAAATTCTCCATAGAGATTTAAAAAATGGATTTTCCTTCTTCTTAACTCCACATCTCCATGAGGAGGTAGGTAAAAGGGCAAAAAGAACAAGTTCCCTGAGAAAAAACTATCTTCCTATTCTGAAGCAAAATTATCAATGAAGAAATTTATACTCTGATCTTAATAACTACTAGATTAGTAAACAAGGGTCATTGCCCCTGCTTTCACACAGTGGTGGTACGTTTGTATGTGGGCACAATGAGTCATACTCAAAGATTTTGAAGAAAACTACATCACCATGGCCTGAGAGGGAACATTGTTGCATAAAAAAATAATTGGGCTATAAAAACTGGAAACACAGGGTAAACATTAAGGGTCCATGTTTGAAATGGAGGCAAGTGCTGCTGAGTTATAGAGATCAGCTCTGTCCAGCGTGAGAAGCAAGCAGTGAGGTGACAAAGTTGGCTGATTGCACACAGCTATTCAAAGGCTCTAAGGCTGACAGCTAACTTCTAACAGCTGTGGACTGAACAACAACAAAAAAATCAGATAAAGTTCAATATATGTGAAGGCAAAACAACACAGTAAAAAATAATCTCAACACGAAGAAAAAATGGAAGGCTCTATGCTGACCATTACAAGACAGAAGTAAGACTTCGGAGTAGATACATAACAATATTGACTCAGTGCTTACAAGCAATAAAAAAGCAAATCAAACTACCAATTATTAGAAAAGGAACAAAAGAACAAAAAAGCAAACATGATTGTGTTACCATATCAGATCACAGACACTTCATATCAAACCAGACATGTCAAAGCTAGAAGAGATACTTTAAGAGACAACAAAGATTATTAAGGGATTCAAATTTAGAAGGATCTGAGTATGTTGCAACTCTTCAGCAAGTAACCACAGAGAAAATATGACAGAGGCTACAAATTGCAAATGGCATAAGGAAGACGGATAGAGACTGACAGTAACTAGACAGTAAATGAAGCTGATGTGGTGCAAGCTCAAAGAAACCCACAGGAATTATTGCCGAAGGATACCATGGAGGCAAATTTAAATAGGCTTGCAAGGAAATGAGAAAAGAACCAGGACAAACAGCTTCATAAAAGGTTTCCAGAGTAACTAAGCACAGCAGCTCAGGAAATCTCCTGAGTTAGAAGTGGCCAGATGCTGGGGAGACTAAGGGAGGAATGTAGCATATTACAGTGTTTGCCCTATTTACTCTCCTTTAGGCGCCCACTTACAGTAGACATGGAAATTAAGAATGGCCATACTGATTTGGATTAAGGCTATGCCTAGTATGGTACTCTATGTCCTTAACATCACTTACTTCATTTCTCATGCAATCAGATTGCACAAAACTATTACGCATGATAACTTTAATTAATATCAGATGTCCTGGCCAACAGAAGCAACTTAACAACCTTTCATATCTCCAAAATTTGTAAGTTGCCTAAAACGCAGACTGTATCATGAGTGTGGCTGCATGCTCCACTAAGAGAGGCCTGGCAGACTTCAGCATGAGGTACGGTATGCAACACTGCAGAGCAGCGTTAAGCAGAGATTCAGATATGTACAAGAGACACTCAAGAGCAGAGCATTATGTTGAGCTTTAAAGTGACAAAAACAACAAAAATGTAGCAGGGTACTTGCTACCATGGAGGAAGTGAGGAGAATTAAGAGAGCTGATAGCTGAGTTGGACTATAGACATCTTCAAAGATAACTAAAATGGTAAGAGCCAAGTAAAATAAAGTTCCTAAAATTAAATCAAGAAGCTCATAGAGGGCAACAGTCCAAACAGCATGAGAGAAGGCTACTTATGAGGACTGCTCTAAAAGTGATGCCCCAATTTTATTATGTTGGCCTACAACATCAGAAGCAGATGATGGTAGCATGGCAGTTGAGGCTTAACCTTCCTACCAATATCCTGGTACATTTTGTTGCCATGTAACAGATGGCAGAAGAGTGACAGTATGACAAAATTGCATCTGACGTGGAACTGCAGATGTAGCAAAAGTGTCTCATGTGTTATTGAATTGCTCCATAAAGAAAAAAATGGCACCCATTGACATTCATCAACATTTGCTGAATGTTTATGGAGACCAAACAATGGATGAGAACACAGTGAGGTGGTGAGTGGTGCGTTTCAGCAGGGGTGACAGCAGGTGACCTTCATCGAAGGGATTTTTACAAGCACAGCCTGCAGGCTTTTGTTCACCACCGGCAAAAGTGCATAGCTAGTGGTAGTGACTATGTTGAAAAATAGCATTTTGTAGCTAAGTTTATTCTACCAAATAGTGTTGTTATGCTCTCTGCATCTGTTACAGTTTCCTTGAAAATAAACAGGAGGTGTTAGTTCCAGAGCAACCAACACACATCACAACTGCAGTGGAAACATCAATATTCTGATTGGCAAAGTGAAAACCTCTACATCTTATCCATTCCTAAATCTTACTACATTGCTATTGAAACAACACAGAGGAATTACGATCACAATTGGAAATAAGATAGACTAAAATTCCTTCCACTTAAAATACTTTATAAAAACATCAAAGCTCTACGAGTCACACCCAATTTTTACTCCCCTGAGACTAAACACTTACGCAGTTTTGCCTAGCAATGAAGTTTACTTTGCTACTTGCATAACCAAACACTTTCTGTGATTATGGACTCTTGGAAACATCATCCGGCCTCTCAAAAGAAATTGGCTTGCAACTGTAACAGAAAACTAAAGACAATAGCATTTTTCCATCGAGTGCCCTAGCATTCCAGCTCTTGTTAGCATGGCTAATAAAAACAAAGAAAACAGCAGACACATAATTCACATCTCAAGCTGAAATGGAAAAAAAAAATAAAAATCCTTGGATACTAAGAAATCCAGCTGTAAGTTTCTGAACAGTCTTTTTTCATGAATCATCTTAAATCACTGCACTGCATACACTGGCAAATTCTTGCCACCTGAAAATATCTATACTAAGATTATGAGAAATTGTATATACACTGCCTTTAGTTTGTGGACCCAGCCATTTCAATTACTGTAATATTTGAATACTGTAGTTAAAAAAAAACCAGCAAAATAAATCCTGTAAAAAGCTGTCATAAAACAAACTTATTTTATAGAACTACTGAACTAAAAAATGTCACAGTCAACAACACATTCCCACTTCTGATCCTCAGATCTTGAGATAGGACAGGAATGTTAATTTCCAAGATGCACTACAGGTGTAATTGCCTTGTTATACTACAGATAATAGGGGACTGTCTAAATTTGAAGCAAGAGCAAACAGAATTCAAATATAAAAGTTCCTATCATCTTCAGAACACCAAGACCAAGGCTAATGTGGCAGATAGCCTCCTGAGGTCTGGCAAGGTTTGAAATACAGAGTTCCACTTGGTGTGGCACATTCGGAGCTAGAAACCACTCTCACACAAGTAGTTTTCATCGGTTTTAAGTGACATCTAACATGAACTGAGTGACAGAAGTACTATGACATTGTAAGTTGTAAGTCATTACTGAGTAACGAGTACTATCAATATCTGATCTTATAGTGAAACCATGTACAAACTCTCTACCTGCTAAAGAGTCTGAAAAATCTTGCTATGAAAATGAGAAATCATGGAATCATAGAATCCTTAGAGTCAGAAGGAACCTTTAAGGATTCTAGACAATCTCTCCTGCAATGAACAGGGAAATATTGCAGCTGTCAATAAATAACAGGTATATACTAAAGAAGTGTGTGCAGTCAACTTTAACACCTAATAAATCCTCATCACCAAAAAGACAGTGTTCTGGAGAGAATTTGTGTGTCCCAAGTCCCTGCGTAGCATGTCTTGCTACTGGCCAGCTTCAAAAATTAAAAGCTCTTCCCAGAAAAACAGGCCCTGTATATCAGTTTCCACCAGAAATCCCACAGTACTTCTTCACTCCTCCTATTCCCTAGTGGCTGAAAGCAAATTCTTCATACAGCTCCCAGAGAGGAGAAAGGAAAGAAGGTGACAGACAGACATGAAAGGGGTAACTGGGAAGGCAAGGGCCAAATAGTTTTCCTGGCGTTTCTAGGTTCCCACCCACCAAGCCACATTCCACAGCTCCACATGGGATAAGCTCTTCTTTAGGACAGAAGATAAAACAGTATCTGACAGCGTTCTCTTTATAAAATGCTCATCCGTGGATGTCTGAAACAAAACATGAAACATGCAGTGTGTTGCACTTATGCTTCTTCATACTAGGCTAAATCCTACCAAATCACAGTAAACATTTGGGAAGGAAAAGAACCATGCTTCATGTTAATATCTTGAAAATACAAAATCCCCAAATCTTCTCTAAAGGGCCAGAGGATTAAAAGGACTGGCTGGTACATCATGGTGACTTCAGTGTTTAAATCCAGAATACTGAAAGATTAGCCAACCAGATTATACCTTTATTTCACCAACAGTGATGATAGTTAAAAGGGAAAGATAAAAAAGGAGAGAAGTATAAAATGGTAAAAATTGAAACTATATGTTTTGTATTTTTCCTTAGGAACTTTATAGTTCACATTCCTCTAAGTTTAGTCACCTTAATTTCACATGATTCACAATAGGCACAATTGCTAGTTACAGAAGATACGTTACTAACAACACAGATTAAGTTTTGGTGTCAACAGACAAGAAACACCTCACTATATTCAAAAACTATTTCAGTCAAAAAACTTATAAGAGTGTAAAGAAAAACTGTAAATTTGATTTTGCTATTTCTTTGTTCTTCTACAGCTGTACTGCCAAGGACTTAAGCAATAACAGCAAAAAAACCACACTGTTAACACCAAGCATAAGCAACTGATCAACAGTATCTTAAACCAGCTGTGCATAGCCCCGTTGTAGAATATGAAGGTTATTTATTTCCCAAAGCAAGCCCTCAGTATATCTTAGAAACAATGTAAATAATTCTGCATGAAGACTATGTCAAGCAGCAGTTCCAATTTGCCATATTTATTCAAAGAATCACAACTGTGGAAATGAGAACGTCTTCCAAGTATTTAACTCTGAATAGTCTACTCCGGCTTCACTTAAATATTTTTAATAACACATTTAAGCAAAATTCTACTGAAGCAACATAGTCCCTTTTACAGCAATGCTAAATAAATCTATAATGTAAACTCTCAACTCACTTAATGGCAATTTGGAGTACAGACAAAGTGATAACGAACATGTTCAAGTGACAGATTACTTTTTTCCCCACGGAGTCTCCCTGGAAGAGAGGTCACACTCTGAGCACGTAGTGGGAGGTCACAGACATCTTGCTGCAGAACTGGGATTTGAGTACATATTGTGAGGCTATAGCTTTCCTCACTTTGCACCTGTGCAAATTAGGCACAACCTAGTGTAAAACATTACCCTTTCCAACTTTGTACAGCTGCAAGCAAGTGTACAGGTGCAGCTTTCCAGTGAGTCAGAGCCCACATTTTAATGCAATGACCATATATCATCAGTTCTTCCTCATGCAGTCCACAGTCAATCCTCTACAATTGGCATTCACATACTAATAAGGGTTATTCTTAACATCATCATGGCTTATGGGGCAGAGGGGGAGATCCTGGAAGCATTCAATACAAACATCCATCCCATTTGTACATGGGAAACTTAAGCCCACTTTCAAGCCATACTGAAGTAATTTCACAGTCAATTCATGGAGCTCAATGGATTCTGTTATAAACAAGTCTAGGCTGAAAACAAAGTTCATCCCACTATAAATCTGGTGCTATACTCAGATGACCTAAATGTCACCTACCTTGACATGCATATTTTGGAAAATTTATGATACAAGGCCCACTGAAGAACTCATAGGTAACAACAAAGAAATAATATTAAAAAAAAAGAAAGAAAAAAGATTTAAGACCTGTTTATAATCCCTTCTAAATTTTTGTTCTTTTCTTTTTCCTCAGATATCAGGAATATTATTGAAAATGACTTCTTTTGATTTAAAAATTAAGAAAATCACATAAATTTATGCTTTGATTCAAGAATTATCAGTCCTGCATTTACATAAAACTCTTGTTAGATGGCTCAGTATCCTGATAAATACTGTCTTGCAGTCCTACAGAGCTGCAAATACTTCCACACTTAGGATTTAAACAAATCTAACTCTGCTTCCTCCATGTTATAACACAAGCAACTTGATGTTTTCTTGTTTGAAAAAACAAAAACCACGAAAACAGAAATCCCCTTTTCATGAATGGCTGCAGTCTGCAGCATCTAGTGCTACCTACTGAAATCTTGCTCCAGTGTGTAACTCTTAAAAATACAGATTGATAATATAGGGTATGCAACAAGTATCACTCCAGAGTTTATCTGTTTTCTGACAAGTAATAAACCTTTAACCTAGTTACTAATCCTTAAATATTGACTCTCTAAACAATTAGATTCTACTATAATCAACTGATAGAATAACAAGGTCTCTCTAAACAGTGAAAGGGAAGCTAAAAACAAGTAGGTGGATTTTGATTCTAAATAGATGCCTCCATACAGATGCCTGGTACAGGTGTAGTACTGACATACAGACAACAAAAGCCAACACCATAGATTCAGTGAATTCTTGCAAGATAACCCAGATAGGGCAGTTGGATAATGGTCCGAGAAAATGGTCTGGATTTCAAATCACTGTGTCATCTTTTCCAGCCACAAAAACATACTTGCTCAATTTAAACAGCTGTCATCCAATACTTAACTTGTTCATAGGTGTTTCCTGGGACTAGTTCCCACCACAAGCTGAAGCTTTTCCAGACATAGAAAGGGGGTTATGCATTCCTGAAACTCCGTTACAACTAGGTTGTTTGTTTGCTCTGGGGATCCGCTCAGAGGCCTTTCCTACCCGTCCCTTCTGCAGTATCATTCTCCCTCTGGAGACTATAGCTTAGCAAAAAATCTGTTCAACAGAAAACAAAAGGCTGTGATGTTGGATATTCTTCATTAAACAGAAGGAGATGATCCTTTTATTATCAGATTCATATCAATCTGTTCATACAACAGGAATACGTGAAATATATGGTGCAATTTACCTGCAACCTGATGTCATAAAAGCAATGTTTGTCACATTAGCATGTTATATTAAAAATATTTTAACCATTTATAGCTTTAGATGCTCTTCTGAAACTCACTACATTCAACATTGCTCTTCAGTATTTCCTTCAGCATATTTGCATTCATTTTAACCTGTATTCATTTAACTTGAAATGCATTTTTTAGCTATAAGTAGGAGCGAATTAAGTTAAGACAACCAACAAACCAGTTCTTTTATGTAAGCCTTTTAGTATCACACAGTGTTGGTATACGTTATAAATACGTATCTAACTGGCAGCTCCATAAAAATCAGTTTGGTTGAAAAAGATGTCAGTAGATCTCTTCCTTTACAGCACCATAAAAAAAAAATAAATAAATAAACAGGGCAATTCTTTGCTCGGACTCCAGAGCCCAAACATTGAGTGTTGCCCTCACCTCCACACTTCCTTTCATGTTCTCAACTGCAATTAAGGCTTCTTTAGTTTATGAATTGTTATAGATATCGTTTATAGATACCACAATACATTTACAAACCTTGAGTAAAATTACACTTTTTAACTCTTCCAGAATGAAAAGTCTTCCCTTATACTAAACATCAGTAATTTTTCCACTCTATGCTACCAAAGTACTTCAATTGAAAGGCAGGATTAGGCACCTGCCTACCTATCACTTCCAGAGGCTACAAACAAGGTCACAATCTGGACACCGCTCTGCCTCTTAGGAGAAGAACAAGCTTCATGTAAGTCCTCAAGTTTGCACAAAGAGCCTTGGGCCCCTTCTTTCACCAAAGTTTATTATGCCAATAACAAGAGGGTTAGTGAGTCTCTGCGGTACATCATGTCCCAGTAGAGCACATGAATTTCATTTAAAAATGACATTAAAATGAACTGTTTGAAGAAAACTGCTGTATCTTACTATATACAATGAAAGTTTGGATCCTAAAAGGGGGAGAAGGCAACAGATACATTTTTAACAAGTGTCCAACTTGTTAAAAGCAAGAAAGCAAGGAAGATTAAGGTGAGAAAAGTTTGTCATATAAACAGAGAAACAATTTGGCATGTACTTTTTCTAATAAAAATGTATAAGGAATTTTACAGCATAAAAACACGAATATTCACTTTCAAAAGAACAACCCCATTTTGGCATGTTGAAAACACTGCATTATCTCACAATGTAACTATGACATGAATGTACAAAGCTATAAATACAATAACATCTGTAGTTTTCATCTAAAGTAATCAGATGTTATCCATGAGAATATCAAAACCGAAAGGAAAATATCAGGTTTTGATAAAGGTTGAGACGTTCTGGGATTTATACAGCATTAAATCTTGCTCGAAATCAGGACAGACTGGTTCCTATTTTGAAAAGGAAGAAATCTCAGGTTTCATGAAGTCCACTTGAATTTTCAATAATCTCATTGTTTTTATATGAAAAGTGGTATATATAGTCAAATATAAAATCATTAGAAGTTGTAAAGATTAAAAAAAAAATCTATATTTTCTTTACTTTTGAACATTCTATTCAAAAAAATAATAACCCAAGTACTAATGAACAACGCTACATACACTAAGTATGAGAGGTAAGCAACCTCAAAGAATTGTCATTTTAAAAAAAACTCTTACTATCCAATGATCCCCAAGACCAGATGGTAGAAAAAAACCAAAATATTTGCCTCCTATTTCTAAATTGTGGAATTTTGATCTGCTTTAATGAAACTTTTGCATCATTCACATCAGATTTAGTCAAAAAAGGGAAAAATCTGTCTTCTGAAAATAACAACCACCAAAAAAGAACTTCCCAAAGAGTTGTGTTGAATTTCCTTACAAACATTCCATTCCAAATATATCCTAAAGTCAACTGCTATTCTCACACTGACAATTAGTGGTTCCTGTGAAGCACAGGAATTTCCACCTTGAACTAGGTAGAACCTATTGAATAGGTTCAGAACTTCAGTTAGAAGGAAACAAAACAACTCACTGAAAAGCATACATGCCAATAGCTCAAGTTTTCTTAACTGGAGAAACCTCACAAGTACACCTAAAAAATCCCTCAATACTCAATCTAATGACCTTTCAAAGACTAATTTATCAGGTGTTCTTATTAGAGACTTTCAAAACACTTAAAATCTACCTGTAGCTTTCTTTTTACGTATGTCATACTGTAAATCAACTAATGCAATTACAGTCTAAGGTACAACCTCACAGTTGATGACAGCTCAGAACTGTAGCCTGAGCTGATGCCAAATGGGTAGCCTCCCAATGTTCCCCCACAGATGCATTACTCCCTGCTCTTGGCATGTCCTGAGAGTCCCCTTCTGCCAGTGCTAGCTCTCCCTTAGTCGTGCTGCCACACAGCTGAACAAGGCGATTCAGCTAAGGATACACAGGAAAACACAGATCAGTTTCCCTAGCCAAATCATGACTTTTCTTCTCCTCCTGCTTTTCTATACCTCCACCAAAAGAATTTCAACAAGGTTAGGGAATAATGTAATAGCTCAACCATAGCCCTTAAATGTTTGGGTTGTTTTGTTTTAGGTGCTGTTACTGATTGTTTTGTTGCATTTTTTTGTTCTTGGTTGGTTGAAAAAACAAGAATTAATTGTTTTGCTCTGCAATATTTGGTAGGTCACTCCAAAAGTAATGCCTCATATTTATTTCCAAGGAAACTATAACAAAAGATACAAAGAGCACAAAAACACTATTTGATAGAGAAAATTATTGGCTAATAAAGCACTATTTTTCAACATGGATATCACTATAAGCTACGCATTTTCACCAGCGATGAACAAGAGCCCACATGCCATGCTCATCAAAATGTACATGACTGGCCAGGAAATGGCTTGCCTCTCACACTGCTATCACAAAAGCTGAAACACATCACCTACTGCCTCACTGTGCTCACATCCACTATTTGGTCTATAGAAATGTTTAGAAAGCATCAATGAATTTCCATGGGTGCCATTTTTTCTGCATGGAGGAATTCAATTTCACACCTTTGCTTCACATGCACTTCCATGTCAGACATTCTGTCAGAGTGTCCCTCTGCTGCCATCGGTCACATGGCAACAAAATATACTAGGATATTGGTGGGAAGGTTCAGCTTCTACTGCCATACCACCATCATCTGCCTCTGGCGTGGTATGCCAACATAATGAAATAGAAGGCATTACTTTTGTAGCAGCCCATGTAATATCACGTTGCATAATCTCTCCAAACAGAAGTATCTGATAGAAATTTTGACGCATGTTTAGCTAGCTACACTAGTCACTCCAGGTTTGTGTAGGCTGCTTGTATTTAAAAGCACTTCATTTTTTCCATACATGACTTTTCTTTCAAATTTCTGTACTTGGGATAGTTGTTTCCCCCCTCCCCCCCCCTTAATTTAAGATCACTGGATTGCTCCTGCCTTACAGAAGTTGTTGGAACGCAGGTAATTTTTTATTCTTAACTTTTTAGGAAAAAACTGATAGCATTTTCGTACAGTTAAATCAGACGTCTAATGCTCTGCATCCAGTTCATATTAAACACTTCCAAATCAAAGTGGCAAATGAAAATAGCAAGCAGAAATCACTCAGTGCATATGTCAACATCTGCTTGAAGTAATGGAGAAGAAGTGCTTGCAAATGCTAATTGGTCAGTTCAAATGATGTAAACTAGTCTGTATACACATTATGTGTCAAAAGAAGCACTGTGTTTTAAATGTTTACAGAGCGCTAGCAAGATACAGAAAGCAAATATCTTTCCACACCTACCTTAATTAAAAGAAGGCATTCCTCTGACTCTTGCACAGATTTACCACCTTTACCTATAATTCAGCTTTACATGAAATAGTATGAAATATACTAGTAAGCAACATTTTTTTTTTGATCATTAAAATCATAGTAAGGGGTATCTTTACACAATTTAATAAATCAAGACTAATCTAATAACCTATCTGTCCTTGAGTATCTTCAGATACCATTACATCCTGAGCATGGATTTAAGAGTTTGCCTTATACAAATGAGTTTGAACAATTACAGAGCAAATAGGAAAGTTCTAGAGTTCATTCTTGCTAACGATGTTGAGAATGTTATTTTTAGGTGTTATTGTTTCTTTGTGGAGCAGAGACTGGGGACAAAAGTGGCTAAGAACAACAATCCAACCAAAAATCTGATAGCTTTGAAATTTTGGGTGGGATGTAATTCTTCAACTGAAAATAATGCTTTTCTTTCCTAAAAAAGCAACAAAACAACACATTAGAAATGGAAAATTGTTTGAGTTTATTTAATTATTTAACTGTTTGAGGTTTATGTTCCCAGTGGAAAAAAAGGCAATAGAAAGACATTCACCACCTGAATATCATTTCTCATTTTCTCTCCTGTCTGGAAACAAAACAAAACCAGCAAAGCAAAAAGCTCAGCACTTAATCTCTCTCCTCTTCCCTCACCTGCCGTGAAAAAAAATTTACAGATCTCTTTCCGATTTCTTCATCCCTGAGCAGAAACGAATTCATCATCAAGAACAGAATAAATTTGTCAAGGTCATAAGATGTTATAATACACCACACAAAAGAAGGCAGTTTTATTCAGTTTAGTAAGATGATACTTCACCTACAAAGCTGAAAATTGATTAACACTGTGTTTTAAATTTCCAAGAGAAGGTCGAATGCTTATAGAGATGCATGTTTTGTAATATTTTTGTAATAAAAAGGTAGTGAAGTACCATTGCATATGAAGACCTATTAGGTAGCATGCAACTCTAGAAAGATAGATCTCATTTAACTCCTTTAAAAACATGAAACATCACTATTCGTAAATGACAATATACTCAAGAAAATGGCAGGGATGGAGGAAGGGGGGAAGAGTACAAAAGTAAAGAAAAATCACAACCACCACCAGTGATCCCATTTTCCTACTGCAAATCAGTATCCTGCTGATAACTCATAGCTAACATTTGAGAATTAAGAAGTTTACTATACAGTTTACTATACAGAAATTGCTTCATACACTCTTTTCTTCTTAATATGACACCATGACTTGAAATAATCATTTCCTCTTTCCAAGGCTAAGTTTTTAAAATATAAAATGAAAAACTGAGCTTTAGCATTCATCTCTTACTTTTAGAGAAGTAAATCAAGGTATGGATACCTGAACCGAAAACCAAGGAAGAAAAAGTGTGTAAACATCTTTCTTTCTACATATAGACTTTAGTACATATACCAGAGATAAGACGGGAAGGACCAAGGTTGGCATCAGGCAATAGAGAATTCCAGAGTGAGCCATGGCAGTGGCAGTTGCCTTCCTGCTCTTCATACCATGGCACGTTATAAAAAAGTTATGGATTTAAAGTCTAACAGCTTATCTTCCACACAAATCCGGCTTCAACATATTTCAAGAGTTGGAGATGTAGCAGAACAATATGAGAATTAATAAAAAGAGAATTTGCCAAGCTGAGATGCAGGAAATAATTTTCTTCCTGATGTCTTAAGAAATCTCTTCAGTCTTGCAAGCTAGTCTAAAAACAAGCCCTTTCAATTCTTGAAATCCTGAAATTCAGAACAGCATTATCCTCTCTTCTGCAGGCCAGTAAAGGCAATCTGCTAGTTCTTAATCACACAGTAATGCAACATCTGAGAATATCCAATGCTGAACAATCTGAGAAGAAACGCTTCAGAGAGAATGCTAAAGACCACAAAGAAAGCAAGTACCATCAGCTGGAGGAAATTCTTATATGTTTATGAATTGCCAGTATCTGTTTAAAAGCTGTAACTCATTATGTCTCCTGAAATTGAGGCTATAAGATAAATACATTTTCAATCAAGTAATGCACAACAATATTAGAACAGTTCAATGAGTTCCACAATAATGCACCTTTAAAAAAAAAAAAAAAAAAAAAAAAAAAAAGGCTATTAGAAGGAATTTCATGCTAAACATTTCCCACTGCGGCCTACAGAAGTAAACGTCCTCCAAAAATCCCAGCTACCTACATAGAATACAACCAATAAACCTTTTAGGGTGGGGGAGAAGGCAAGAGCCAGTCCAAATCACTGTCACAGGCATTGCTGATTTGCAAAAAACATCACTCACGGTAGAGCTGGTCTTCCACAAACCGTGTCTATTACTCATTAAGTCTGGGAGTCAAAATTCCAAACAAAGTACTCAGTTAATATATGGGCTTTCTGAACTGGTAAGATACTAGATGATCAAATTTGACACTGAAATTATATACACATCACTCAAGTAACTTAGATCCTTTCCCACTTACTTTCCTAAACTCTTCAAATTCCTTCATAAGCTGAACACATCTTCACAGCTTTACCTGTCAACATAGATAAAATTTTTACTTCTGGGTTAATGTATTTAAAATTTTAAATATTTTTGTTTTCCCATTCAACTCATATTGCAAATATTTATTCTATAGAGAGCAATTTTCTTGGCATCTACAAAGTTTTCTTTAAATGTAACATTACTAAGCTGAAGTCTGAAACGGAAAGAGAGCCCAGGCATGGCTTAGTGGTTAGACTTGATTTCAGACAATGTAGTAAAGAAATCCAAAGGCAAAGAAACATACCTATTTAAGTCAGGACTATCAACAAAAGCAAGTTTGTAGATCATCTGCACTACACATGTATGTTCCCTGTAGGTGCTGTAAAAATAAGACCAAGACTGCAAAGTGCACTGATATGAAACTGAGATGGAAATAACAGAGCACAAAATACCCAGGCTACTATGTTTTCTACAGTGGCACTACTGAAAAGCAACAAGCCTATTTTATCTGTGTACAGTTGCTCTGGAATGAAAGAAGTAACAAATGCACGGACAAATGATTTCCCATTCAACCAGAATTATCACAGATTTATAGAAAAAAAGTTCAATCAAAATATTATAGAGCACCCCTTCTGAGATATAATAATCCTGCCACTTTGCTGAAGTGTGAAACTAGCAGAATCAGAGCAAGTTAATTAAAAGCCATATAAGTTATGTAGTTATTTTCTAACACCTTACCATGTAGCTTGACAGAATTGAGTAAAGTGAAAGAGGAAAGAATGGAAATCATCTATGTGACAAATCAAGGACTGTATTTTGCAACCAAGAAGTGATTGATGATGGAATTAGGTTTATAGAACACTCAGCCAACAGCATGAATTAGGATTACACAATCTGGCAAAAAGAGCTTGGTAAACACAGAATGGAATAATTGAAACCAGGAAGGGCACCAAGAAAAGTCACATGTAAAGATATAAGTTTAGCAGTTTAATCTTTTTGTTCAAGCAACTTTTTAAGACGACATTCTTACTAAATCATTATTTTGATAATTATTTAGAATAAGACAACCAACATTTTCCATTTTAACAGTTGTTAGCAGTACACCTATATACTTTGGAGAGTAAAAGTTTCCTCAGTCTTTCCTTCTCTGCTCATTAATTCCTGTTGTATTGTCTAGTCTTCTAGTTTCTTGTCTAGTGTCATGGTTCTGTGATTCTTGGTTTTCACTATTCCACATCATAACATCATGTGGGGCACTGGGAGTTTAACTGTTAATGCTCAACTTCCAGGTACCCGTTCAAAAGAGAAGAAGAACTACATTTCCCAAGGGACTTTGCGGTCACAGAGAGGAGACAGAACTCCTGGCAAGGTCACCTGATGCACTTTTTTTTCAATCCGCTCTTCGTTGGTTCTCCTCCCATCTCCCTGCTGCTCAACTGGACTGCACATCTCACCTCAGTATGTGGTGAGCCCTATCCACCTTTCGGACATTCTTTCGCTCATTATATTTGATTTATTAGCTTCAATTCTGATTATATTGTATTGTGGTGTGTTATCTTGCATTCCAATACCATATTTAGTAAATTAGTTTGTTTCTACTCAGATTGTTGCCGCTGTTTTAAATTATTTTGGGGTCCCCAATTACTCTTTTCCACAGGTGCAGATTTTGCGAAATCCCTCTGCCCCGCTGGTCACAGAACCAGGCTGAACCAGCCCATAAACCGTTGACATCTAGCAGTACAAATAATTGCCTAAGTTCATTATTTTTAGTGCAGTGGTCAAAAATTCAGACTGTATTGTCAGAAAGGCTGACAAATTCAGTCAAATAATAAAAAACTCTCAACACAAGAATGAGCACCACTTAGTTCTGCATTTGAAACTGATTAGTTGTGATTGTGAAACAGTAGACAGTACATAATTAGAAAGTGTACAGTATACATTGTAATCATGGACAAAGCATATATATATATATATTTCTTGTTAAATAGCCCTCCGTAGCCTTAAGAATAATAGTTCACTAGAAAAAAAATCAGTTCACATTGGGACATTCAGCCATAACTAAGCTGAAGAGTTTTTGGAAAAGTTTTATAGCAATGAGATTACACAAAAGTTGCACCACATTAGATAAAGCTTCACAACATACAGTTGACTACAAATTTACCTTGTGTTGCCTCCATATTATTGTAAATATTATATCAGAAGTGATATTTCAAATAATGCAGCTGCTTCACATCCAATTATAACAGTTTTGACCCAGAACTTCTAAAGCTTTAATAACTTGTAGCTAAACAGTTAAGCACTTTTTTTCTTCTTAATTTTTTATTAAGTACAAATATATATTTGCAAATACTGAATTATTTTTCCTAATTAATTTTTTAGAATTATTAAGCCATTATGAAATCCTAGCAATGTACTATCTCTACAAAAATAGTTCCCATTAACTCTGATTAAATGATTAAAACTAATTCTAGGTATTTTCTCTAGGCAAAATATTCTACTCTGAAGGTCTCTGCTCTCATTTTAGCAAAATTAGATGAGAAATTAAATTTGAAAGACTGTACAGAGTATATAATTCCACAGTCTACTTCTAATTAAATGTGAAATAATTAATCCCAGTTAGGGTAATTACTTCACTTCTGTGACTAAATAAAGCTACCAAAGGAATGATGATACAACTTAAGGATTTAAGCTGCTATAACAATATCTGCCAAATATTACCAAACACCAGAATTTTACTCTTTCTGCTGAGGTGTAGCATAACATAGTTCACAGTTTATATATATTCATGAATATACTAGGAGGTTAGAGAGGCAAGGAGAGGGAAGAAAAGAATCAATGTAGTCATCACTGATTTATGCTCACCACTGAAAAAGGTTTATTTCTTTCTACTGTCACTACTTTATAGCAGTATTGTGGATTAATTCTTCCTTGTCCGCATCTTTGTATGTTTTGCTATTTTGCAAATGCATCATTTCATAGACAAACTACATACAAAATATAAATCACATCAAAAGCAGAGTATTTGTTTTTAGCTAAAGTACCGTGCTGCTATTATCATTAAAGAACTTCCCACGCGCTTAAGTGCCTACTGAAACATTTTCCCAGCTTCTTATTTAGACAAAATTGGATTGAGAGAATGAGTATTTCCTACTTTAGGCAAGAAATTTAACATTAGGAAGGAATGATTTCAGGAGAAGGGAACTATTAAGATGGTTTGTAAAGCTTGTGCTTAAAACGGGTTTTTTTGCTTCCAAATGATATACAAGCATGAGTCTGAAGGAAGACAGATCAACTGTAATGATCAATTTTCATCTGTACAATCACTTCCTGTAGCAGTATTCTGGGTATTAGGAAAATCACCATCCATTGTTAGAGATTTTTAAATACTGTGCATTTGCCAGTTTTGACTCATTAAATATCAAGAAAAGATTAGTCACAAGACTATCATCATTCTTAGAATATTTTATTATGCATTAACTGTAGTTAATTGATTTAGTGTTTTTTTCACTTTATAGTGCTGAGTATATTCCTTTTTACAATACTCAAGACAGTAAAAAAAAAATCTCAGGCTATTGGTAAACTAAGCATAATAATCATCCATGGAAAAAAAAAAAAGAGGATATCCTGTTGCTTCAATATCTATAAAAGATCAGTGAAAAAACCAACATTGAGGAAAAATAATAATAATAATAAATCTTTACTAATAATGAAATAACTAAACAAAGGTTTCAGGCTAATCAACCTTTTTCTGACAGTAGTTTGTCAGCTTTTGCTTTATTTCTTTTGCAATTGTACATCTCAAATACAACTTGCTGATGAACACTGGTTACAATGTTCAGTTTACACTGAAATGAGTAGGATTCAGACTAATACTTTTCCTCATTTTCCAGAGAACATATTACCTATGCACATATATACATTTATATTTCCTCAAATTAGACATACATATACATACATTTTCCCATGTAATAATACTTTGCCTGACATTAGACATCAGAAAGAAGGACAGTGTAAAGGACAGAACTTTATTGACCGAAAAATAATATCTAAGCTTTGTGTGTACAAACCACTGTTTTGGAAGACTACATCCAAAAGACATCTATTATTCAAATTTGTAATTAGAAGTGATTGAATTTTTATATCCTGCAGGTCATCATCACAAAAACCTCCTTTCAGAAACTTCTAACCAGTATTTTTATGCTAATTTATATACTTTGACAGCACAAGGAGTTTCATCAGAACATCTGCCATGCTTGCTGTGAAATCCTGACTTGCATTGAGCTTGGAGGTAGAGAACTTTCCATGTCATATCTTCACTGGAACTGAACCAAATACGTTACAAAGAAAATGAGTACAGAGAGTTGGTCAGAGAAATATTAAAGCCACTTCTGCCACGTTGTGGAAAGTCTGACAAATCCAAAACTATTTTTGTAACTGTTAGCTTATTTCGCAAAATGTTAAGATCATTATGATATCTTTTGGGTACTTCACACACTTAAATAGATGTCATTTTCTTTCCCACAGGTAATCTGCCCTTTCACAAGTCTCAACCCCCCTTCTTTCTATTTTTTTCCCCCCCTTTTCTTCCCCCTTATCTCCTGTCTCACCCTTCATGATTATATATACTTCAAAGGCCACAGTAGTAGTCAATCAGCCTGCTCCCAGGAAGCCCTCAGAATGTCACCCACCAGTACACATTTATTCATCAGTTCACTTGCTGTATTCAAAGAAATCTCAATTCTTTCATTCAGATTACTTCTCTTAAAATTATTAAGACAATTATTTATATTATCAGTAGAAAACATTTTTTCTAGGAATAAATCTGTAGTCTGCAACTTTTTTCCTTCCTATTTTGTGTTTCATGTTTCCATGCCTTGAGTCAGGTCTTAATTGCCAGCCTATCTTAATAAATACTGCTAATAGGTTTTTTGCTTTCTTTTCATCATCTTCATGATTATTACTATGCAGCCAGTTACAGAATTATTATCATAGAAGCATGAGAATTGGGTTATTTGCATTTTTGTTCAAGACTGCCTATTCTTTCAATTGATGTTTAAATTTACTCTCTCTCATTTACAGTACTTAACAATTTTTCTGCTATTTCCAATAAGAAGTATTTTCTTCCTCTTTATGGCTATTTTTAACTATTAAGATTTTACATTCTCTAAAAACATAAATCCATATGCTTTTTGTGGCCAGTAAGCTGATATGGATGATGAACATTAAATATTTCTTTGTCTAGCAAATTAAAAACCAGATGAGACAAAAATAGAACCTCCTACACAAACATTCTTTAAATACATTTCTCAAAAGATAACCAGTAAGTTATTGTAAAAAGTTATGATACATGCGAGAAGCTTCACTACTGTGAGATAATGAAACCATTCCCTCCACACGTACCACAGTTGTTTCTTACATGAGAAAAAAGTTTGTTTACATATTTCAGTGCAGCGTTTTATATTAATTTCCCAGATTGTTCCTCCTCATCGATGCTAAAAGGGTGAAATATTTCATGACAAAGCCCATAAAGCTGGTAAAATTATCCATAGCAATTGTCTGTGACGATATAAATGTAGCAGTGTCAAACAACCATAAAAATTTAACTGTTTAGGGAGTATACATATCCCTTCCAGAAGAAAACTCAGCATCAGAGAGAAGTCCGTCAGAAAATACTGAAAGCAAAGTGACATAAAGGAGAACTCATCAGCAGTCAGCAACACCAAAAGCAGGAGAAAAAAAAAAAAGGAGAAAGCAACCTTCTATACAGCTCATTTTTAATACTAACAAAAACTAATGATATCTTTAATTTCAGCTGTATTAAAGTTCAACTTCCAAGTTGCTTCTCAGTCTCTGATTCCTCATCTCTGTTCTTTCTCATCCTTGCCACTGCCCTCTTAATTAAATTCCAGCAAACATCACTGTATTCAGTTTCAATTGGTTACTAATCACAACACTAAAAACCCAAACCTTTTTAGTCTCCATGTTATTTTTGAAACATTTTTTGTGCAAACATTCTTGCAATACGAAATAATTAGTCAAAAACCTTGATTTCCTTTTGTTTGCTTCTACAGCAAGAACAGCAACTGATTTAATTGGCATGTCTTTAGAATGGTGGTACAACAGAACAATTTTGGAAAACAAGAAATAAGTCAGCTAAAGAGCTTTTCAATTTCCTTTCACCTCTTGGTGTAGTAGACTATACCACACATATCACGAATATCTTGGCTGTATTTTTTTCTACCAAATTTCATGTCATGTGTAAGTGTGTAATCATGGAAATGAGCATGTGCCTGTGATTAAAGCATTGTCAAATACACTTCTTTACTACTCTTAAGCCCTTTATGGCACATAAACCTAAAGTATTAACTGAAATACAAAAAAAAAAAAAAGTGTTAGAAGTATATTGAATTACTGCTTTAATGAAAAAAATTCTAGTTTCATTGGTTTATGTATTCAAACACAATACAGAAGTCTTGTCTATATACAGTTTAGTCGTTCCTTGTTAAATTAAGTACATTACTGATATGGTATTTTCAACATTAAGAATAAGCAGACGGTGGAAAGAACTCTAAAGGGTATAATTGAAGTGTGATAGGAAGAAATTATTTAGTAGATCATAATACAATTTTCCCTGGCTTGCATAACACTTGAGATAATTTTTTAACGTAAGGTGGATAATTGTCAAGTTATTCTGCAGAGCTAAACAGAATCATTATATTTTGAGTACTAGTCATATCACTTATCTAGCATTGTCACACACTGCACATGGGTCATCTTCATCTTTCTCCAGCAGAACTTCCTCTACAGAGGTATAAATATGTACTTATTTCATTTGACTTTTTCAAATATTCTTATGTCAACAAAAACAGCGCTATCAACTTCTATCAGTCTTGAAAACTTAAGTGAATCATAGAATCACAAGGTTGGAAAGAACCTACAAGATCATCTAGTCCAATAGTCCTCCCACTACCATTGCTACCACAGGGTACTAAACCATATCTCATAGCTCCTCATCCAAATGCCTCTTGAACACTGCCAGGGACGGCGACTCCACCACCTCCCTGGGCAGCCATTCCAGTGCCTGACCACTCTCTGAGAGAAAATCTCCTCTGGCACAACTTGTGGCCATTTCCTCTGGTCCTGTTTGTTGCCTGGGAGAAGAGGCCAAATCCCTCCTCATCACAACATCCTTTCAGGAAGTTGTAGGATGTGATGAGGTTTCCTCTGAGCCTCCTCTTCTACAGACTCAACAACCCCAGCTCCCTCAGCTCCTCGTAAGACTTGTGCTCCAGACTCCTCACCAGTTTCGTTGCCCTTCTCTGCATGTTCCAAAGTCTCATAGTCTTTTTTATAGTGAGGGGCCCAAAACTGAGCACAGTACTCAAGATGCAGCCCCACCAGTGCTGAGTACAGAGAGATGATTATGTCCCCGCTCCTGCTGACAACACCATTTCTAATGCAGGCCAGAATGCTGTTGGCCCTCTTGGCCCCCTGGACACACTGTCAGCTCATGCTCAGCTGAGCATCAGCCAACAGCCCCAGGTCCCTTTCCTCTTCACAGCCATCCAGCCACTCATCCCCAAGCCTACAGTACTTCATGGGGTTGTGGCCAAAATGCAGGACTCAGCACTTGGCCTTGTTGAACCTCATCCCATTCACCTCAGCCCAGTGATCCAGCTTATCTAGATCCCTCTGAATGGCCTCCTCACTCTCAGGCAGATCCACACTGCCTCCCAACTTGGCATCATCTGCAAACTTGCTGAGGGTACACTCAATCCTCTCACCTAGGTCATCAATAAAGATATTAAACAAGAGGGACCCGCAGTACTGACCCCTGCAAGACACCACTTGTAACAGGTCACCAGCTGGCCTCAACTCCATTAACTATTACCTACTGGACACGGCCCTCTAGCCAGTTCCTTATCAAAAGAAAGGTATACCTGTCCAGGCCATGGGCAGCCAGTTTCCCCAGGAGAATACTGGGAGAGACCATGTCAAAGGCTTTGCTGAAGTCTAGGTAGACTACATCAACAGCCTTTCCCTCATCTACCAGTCTGGTCACCCAGTCATAGAAGGAGATGAGGTTGGTCAAGCATGACCTGCCTTTCATGAAGCCATGCTGGCTGAGTCCAATTCCCTGGATGTTATGCATATGCTGTGTGATCTCACCCAAGATGATTTGCTCCATAACTTTCTCTGGTACCAAGGGACAAGCCTGTAGTTCCCCAGATGCTCCTTATGGCCCTTTTTGTAGATGGGAGTCACGCTGGCAAGCCTCCAATCCTCAGGGACCTCTCAAGATAACCAGGATCCACTATAAACCACTGGTAGATGGCCAAGATCAGCTCAGCAATCATTCCCACCAGCTCCCTCAGCTCCCTAGGATGGTGCCTGTCTGGTCCCATGGGCTTGTGACAGTCCAGATTGAGAAGGAGCTCTCTAATTGTCTCCGTCTGAATCACCAGGGTGTTCAGTATTCTGCGTACCACCCCAGACTTCCAAATCAGGGCGTAAAGTGCCCTGAGGACAACTGATGTGCTTATTAAAGGCAGATGTAAAGAAGGCATTGAGTACCTCAGCCTTCTCCTTATCCTCAGTGGCACATTCAAAATGTAGCGCTAACAAGTGAGAGAACTGAGACCGAGCATCTTTCCAATACACAGCCATTCAAGCCAGGGGCAGAAGAGAGGATATCAGCACAACTGTTCTTTCTCCGCTGTTTTTGTATGGTACATTTAGTATACCTGTAGCTATCTACATAAATCATGTATGACTCAATCAGTTATTTGCACGTAAGATGCCTAGAACAATAGTCAGATAAGGATGCAATCCTCCCGAGTGGATAACACTCAGGCTACAGACAGAGATTTAATAATAATTAGATACAGGAAAAAAAAAAAAGTCATACATACACAGATAGCTGTTCCAGAAGTGAAAGGAGGGGAAAGTTGAGCTTTCATACCTTATAAATTTTATACTATTATTGGCAAGGGTAAGAATTCACCTACAAGTCTTATATTCTACTAATTTAAGCTGGGATATCTCTTTTAAAAAAAAGCTAGAAACCTACAAAATTATTTCCTGTGTAACACTTCTGTAATAAAATAGTACCCTGAATACCTTGCTTTCATGGCAGACCATTTACTTATGCCTTGCTACTGGAGAAGAGGAAGTTCTGAACTGTGGAAAGGCTCTTGTTCAGCACATACTCAGTAAGAGCTCAATAAGGGGCTGCTCCTGTCAAGGCAAGATTTAATCAACAGTATTTGAAATGTTTTAACTGCTGTGCTAGCAGAACTCATCTAAACATCTCACAGGGAGGAAGCAGACCATGACAAATATTTCTTTTTTACTGGCACTATAGATAGAGATGAACAGCTGTTCCAGGGAAGTACAAACCTGCCTACTATTTTAGGCAGAAATAGAAAGACTGTCATGCTTTGAGCTATACAAACTCTCTGAGAGCAAAACCCATTGCAATGGCTTGCTCTGTGCTGCTGTTTGGCATAAATTTGGAGTCCACAAAGCAGGCTTCCCAGTTTCACGAAAGCAGGTCTTCTCTCTAGGCTGAAGGGCATAATTGTTACAGATTCTATAACCTGACTACAAATCTTCCATTAGCCAGAACACGAACAGCAAGCCATTTGTTATCAAGTTAATAAACACTGGAAACAATATATGTGAATTTAAGATGTTATGACAACACATTACTCCAGGGAGGCAGAGAAAGCCCTGCTGGTGCTGAAGTCAAACCAGTCCTTCAGTTGCAGCGTTCCTTAACCCACAGATTTTTGTCACAGAGAGAGCGGGCATGGCACTGAGGGATGGAGATCATCCTTCACTGTTTCAATTTACCCTACATTTTGATGCACAGATTCCCTTGCAGAGCGCTCAGGACTGGTCTGATTATTGCAGCCTACACAGAAAGCTCTTTCTGAGGAACGCTTTACAAGCGGTTGTTATTACTCATAGCTCAGACAGCAAGAAAATGCATTGAAAGAGCTACCGATTAAAAAATAAAATCAAGTGTTTTCAGAGGTGCAGCAGCAATAAAATCCTCTCCTTACTGCACCACACAAAAATTCAAAAGAGGGAGCTGTATTAGAGGAAACGGTGAAAATTACAGTGTCGTTCAGACATAATATACTAAAATGTCCACATTTTAAAAGAATAAAACTAGAACTGCATAATACTGCTAGAAGAATTATGTTTCTTTGAAGGGCTTTAAAAATTACCTCACTCTGCTGAACTTTTTCAAATAGTATAAATATAACACAAAGTAGAAAATACAAAATATAATTAAAATACAACAGAGCATTCATGTATTTTTTAAGATTAGTATTCAAAAATGAATTTGATAGCAAACAAAATTTATTGTGGATTTATTTTTAAGTAGAAAATTTAAACTAGTTATGTACTCTTCACACATGTTGACTCCAAGTAATTCTTAATGCAGTCTGGAAACACTATATTCATTTTCACAGCACCCCAAAACAGGTATCTGAAGAGGAATTTTGTTCGAAACTGCACATTCTCTTTGGAAGAAGAGTTGATTCTCTCCATACACACATGTATTTGTCCAAAGAGAAATCTATCCATTTGGCTTAAGCTTCTAGATGTAGTAAAATAAATCTGACACAGACAGCTATACGTATGCACCCACATGCAACCTTTCCCATGCATATAACGTAGTTAAGTGTGCAACTGAGACCTTAAGTAGACACACATCTGGCCCACACCCAATTTGAAATAGCAAAAGCGCACACCTATGACAAAATTGATAGATGCTGGCCAGAAATCACGAACACATCATAGCTGCCATGGTTTCATGGCTTTTCATCAGTATTCCACATCATAACATCAGGCAGAGCACTGGGAGTTGAAGAGTTAATGCTGCAGTTCCATGGGCAGCTGATATACTTCATGAATTCCGGTCTCAGAAGAGAAGAATGAACTACAGCTCCCAGAAGACTTCTTTTTTCTGCTTCTATTTTCCAAGTGGAGGGAAAGATAAAATATACCCTCTTTGCTCCCTGGCCACTTTGCCCACAGCATTAGGATTAAGGACACAGGTTTCAGAAACTGTCTCAATTTTACTTGATTTATTAGCTTCAATTCCAATTATATTGTATTATGTTGTATTATATCAGATTCTGCTACTATATTTAGTAAACTTATGTTTTTTTTTCCCTTAGCTCATGGCCACCACTTTCCTTTGTCCAGGCCCATCTCCCTACCATTTCCTTTCCTCCCTGCTCTCTCCCTTCCCAGGGCATGGATCTACGGGTTCCTCTGCCCCCTTGTCACAGAAACCAGGCCAAACACTGAAAATAACAAACACTAAATAAAGCTGGTAGAGGAGTACTGCCCTGAAGTGTTACAATACCTGCAGTACGATAACAGATCACACTAGGACACAGTAAGAGAAAAGCATTTCAAACTTAGATCCAGATGCGCTTGCCTAAACTTAAAGCAAGCTTTTCAGAGTTTTACTGACAAATGCACAATTTACAAACAAAGCAGCAAATATAAAACACATCAATGAGACTATATTCTCACTACTCAAATTCTAGAGGATTGCAACCATGTCTTATGTCAACAGGCATAAATAGAGTAGCACAGGTATCTGCTCCTCGATAATTAGTCTCTTAGATTTTATATGTTTCCATTTGGAACAGAAAATTAGAGACTAAACTGCTGGGAACAGTGATGGCAACACAGAACTGGCCAGTAAAAGTGAACTTTGAATTACTTCAAATGAGTAAAAGCACACATACACTCAAGAATTATATACTAAAAGGCTTGACAAGGAAATAACCATTTCTTACCCACTAGAATGCATAGGAGTTTTTAAATGTCATTCTCTCTCTGTATTATATTTATAGTCCAGCAAGTTTATAATCTGATCTTCCAAGTACAGCTAAATCCTACAGCTTAAAAATATGCACAGCTGATAAGTTTTGAAGTACAGCTTTACAGATTCACTTGAGTGATGAAGCTCAGGACAGCGTCATGGTCAGAGCACTACAACCTTCAGACAAGCTTATTTGAAATGCCCCTGCATTTCATCAAGCCTCTTGTAACTCTACATTTTCTTACATAATCCAAAATCTATTAAATGTGCTCTCTTTTAGAACACACTTACACCATGAGTTGCCTCCATGATTATTTCCTACTCAAACTATGGGTTAGAAAGTCATGTGGTCATACATCCAGTTTTCCCCTACCCTTTCTTTTCAAAATCACAGGCCAATCTCAGGGCTAATAAAATACGTCCACCGCACAACTCAAAACATGAAAGTCAAATTACTGATTTTTACCTCTAACATTTTCTTGAAGAGCACCACTCTTTGGCCTTCTAACTGCAATCATTTTCCCTTCGGCTCATCTGCACAATCACTGCCCTAGAAAATGTACATGTAAATTAAGCAGACCAAATCAAGTAACCTCATATAATGTCAGCTGCCTCCTCCTCTCCAAAACGTAACCGTGCTAGTTTAACAATTTATACAGCTTAAAAACTATGTAGAAGTCATGCCGCCTGAGCTGCTTGCTCAGCACCAGAGATCATTTTTTCATTCTGTCTTCTCCCACACTAATTTTCTCACTTCTATCACCACTAATTTCTCACATCACCCAGATTAAAGATTGCTGGGAGGCTTCCTTTCCAGCCATCTGAAATTGAGACCTACATTAGACCTTTAATCATTCATGTTTTCCGGGCTACCATCACTCAGCTGCTGTCTACTACACGCACACAATAGATCATCACATCAGTCAGTGAAGGCAACATCAGATCTTCTCCCACACCCAAGCTCCTCACAGAAGAAGGAAAAAAAAAGTGGGTCTTAAGGGGAAGAAGGGACAGGAAATCTCTGTTATCAATAGTTTACATCCTGTCAACTTTAGTCACGAGTCTACAAGATTACAAAGTCAACGTTAAATTGAAACCAGAGCCTATAGAAGTCTTCTATTTGATGACCAGCTGTTACAACATTAAAATAGATATTTAAGGAGTTACTTATACGTGGCCATGACTGCTCCTTGTAATCATTAAATTAATGGAAAGAGATAGACCCTTCCTCCAAGCTTGGGAGGAGAACAATTAATAATCATTTGCATAAATCTTAATGTTGCATGTCCACTGAAAATGCAAAAGTCTGACATAATGCAATACTGCACCTTTGACTCTCCAATACTATCAGCAATTACATTTTCAGAAGGGCAGTGAATTTCTGTTAAAAAAGGTAATTAAATATCAACTCAAAAAGGGATTAAAAAAATGTTACATCTCCATGAGATTAAATTCCAAGACCATCAATCAGAGGGTTTAAACACTGTTTCTGTGTATTCCCAGCTTTGCCCTGAAGTCCTATTTGTTCAGGAACTGCAGTCCTGCTGGGGACACTTCCCCACTGAGAGTGGAGACAAAAGACATTGCAGTTTCCTCCACTCAGACAGTCACAACAATAAAAGGTGGCACAGGGATAAACATTTCTGTTCTTAGGACAAGATCATTTTTGAGAAGAGCACTAAAGGCAAGTCAATGTGAAATTTAATACACCTTCCTTTTTTATTTTAAAACCTTCATAGCCATTTCAATACTTACATATAACGACAATAGTATGAATATAGGCGTAACCACAAGTGAGCCATTAATGCTACTGCTCAGCTTGGAGTTTTTTTTCTTGTGCTGTCACTAAACATTGTTCACATGGTTATCTAACCACTACTACACAAAATTAATTCCAAAATGCTATATTTCCAGTTACTGTAAGAGACCTTAAGACTCATTATTAAGTCAACTTCCTCTCGTTCTGTACAAAAAAACAAACAAAAAAAAATACACACTAAATTTAGTGGAAATTTAGCCATGTTCTGTGGTTCTAGTATTGTTCATTATTTCCACTACATATCTGCATGATGACTATGCAATGTCTAAAGAGCTTTTAAGCAAGCTTGGAGACCATCCACACAAAAATCAAATCTGTCCTAGTAACTCTACATTTAATATGCTCATCATTCTTCCTGGAAAGATTTAGAAAATTCATCTTTGTTTTGGTTGTACAGCAAATCCCTAGATCAGAAAGAGCTTCAATAAATTCAAATATGCTCTACTCTATCCACTCCTTTGTAATCAAAGCATGGAAGTAACAAATTGCTAACAAGATACAGTAAGAAAATGTAAAGCTGTAGTCTGAAGACCTTAGACTGTTCTTAGTGCTCCAATAAGCAAGCTACATAATCCTAGGCAAATTACTTTCACACTTCTCTGTATTTCCATTTCCACAATTCATAGGTGAAGAAAAAACAAAGTTCTTTTAAATATGGCATACTGTCCAGAAGCTATGAATACAATCAAAATCCATCTTCTAGTTACTTCACATATAATACTAACAGGTAGCCTTTGCGCAAGGTAAATAAGCCACTGGGGATCAGGGAGAAGGAAATTAAATGCTTGTCTACAAGTTGATCTTACTAGATTTGAACCTGTATCAGCTTTCAGAAATACAATATTTTACAATAATTGTTTTACTATTTAAAAACAAGTCTGCAAGTAAATTTATCTTTCATGAGATTTTAAGCAGGGATATTGCAAAATTTAACTATGATTGGCATAAACTATTTCTAATTTCTTATATAAAATTATTATTAGAATTACTACGCAAAGTTCAAACAGGAGACTTCAAAAAAAAGAGCTTAATCCTAGAAAAAATTTGCATAATTCAGTTTTAGTACCTTGAACAAGTGCATTTCCAACAGAATGGAAAGTAATATAAATCAATAACTGTAAAGTGCAGCTCCCTGCTAGTAACATTTCTTAGTTGGAATCAATTCAAAGCAGTTCAGCAGGGGGGAAAAACCAACCAGCTAGTACGCAACTTCAACATCTTCGACATACTCCGTGTGACTTCTCAGTCAATATTACAGACAGAGCAGAACTTCGATAATTCAAATACATTGGAGTAATTTCATTTGCCAAAAAAGAAAAAACTTGTGTTTCCAAATTGTGACATATATACTGTAATAATGCATTACTGAGGTGGTCTTTGTCCTCTACATATTTTATCAAGAAAACCAGAAGATGGGCCAACTTCTAAAAGCATGCAGTAACAAGAAACACTTTGACCGTAATATTGGTGAGAACGACAGAAGCAGCTGTTCAGACTTACAGAATCTTGCTTTTCTGGAGACTTCTGGATAATTATTGTCCAGCATTCCCCTTAAAACTTATGGTGTGAAACAGAAAAGATAAAACCACGGCACTTCAGTTATGTCACTTCATGTAAGTTTAAAAAAAAACCAACAAACGAACAATGGATCTTTACTGATGGGTAAACTAGATCTGAATAGACATTCAGCTGTCTATTAAGTTTTATTTAGTTCCTCACTGTGAAGAACTCTCAAACCATTTAACTGGCTACGATTCAAAAGAGGTGGATAAACTTAAATTCATTCTCTGATGTACCCACAAATTCCAGATTAAATAGATATCATAAGCCAAATAGAAGCAAATTAAATTACAAGGATGTTATTGAAACGCTTCTTCTTGGAGGCAGCTGTTGACTATGACTCTTGATTTTTCAGCACAGAACACGAGGTCACACACAGAAAAGGAAAACTGAGAAATGTCGGGTCACACAAACCTAATTTTGTATGCTCTTCTACTGAATTCTGTTAATAAGTTTAACAAACTACTGTGACTGAGCCCTTTATGCATAAAATAGATCAACTGAGAAAGAAATCTTGAGAAGTTACTTGTTCTACTACAAATTGAGTATAGGTTCACAAGCTACTAAATGTTTTACTTTGTAACATAGAACAGAATAATACTCAACATTTAGTGGGCTTTTTGTTGTTGTTTTTTAGCCGTCTTTGAAAAAAAGGCACAGGCTGAAGCTTTCAGGTGCACATGCAGGTCAGTCAGAACTTTATACATTTCCTTCCTACTTCAGTCTTTCCCTCAAGTCTCAGTGCTGACTGCAACCAGCTCTGTAACTGCCTGAAACTAAATCTTCCCAAAATTGTTATTCACAAGAGTACCACCAAGACAAATGTAACATCTCATTTCCTACTGCACCAAACTCAGCCCACTTAATTCAGGAAGAATAGATGCAAAGAGGCATGCATGTCAATAGTACTATACTGTCCTGCTGTTTAGAAATAAGCTTTGATACCTTACTAATATTTTGTTAACATCAGAACATTAAGTAGTTTTCCTATTTAATTCGGAAAGCACAAATTTTGGGAGCATCAAGTAGTTATTCCTCTAGTGCTTCATTTCTAGATTTCTTCAATTATAACAGACAAGGTATATACTGAATTGAGAATTAAAATAATGCAGAGCAGTCAAGTATGTAAATTAAAAAGCTAAAGCGTGGCTGTTTAAATCTCTGTGAACATAAAACTCTAACTACCCTTTGTAACACCCCTTTGAAGAGGTAAAGTACTGTACAAATAAAACTGTCACTCAAATATTAATGACATCAAAAAGAATCAAGTAAGCTTTCTGTGAAGGTCTGGTGAACACTTGCCAGACTAGTGAAATAGAAATGTATTGTAATTATCCAAAGATGAAAGAGTATAGAATATATTTTAATGCATGTGGTTGTTTGAATAGCCTTTGACAGGCTAGCATTAGTACTACCTATTTCTCTCCAATATAAGCTAAGAGGTGTGTAAAATCTCAACTGTCAGTGTAAAACTGCCCTCAAATACTGCAGTCACAGAGAGACACATTTGCCAACTATATTGTTTGTCCTCCCCCAGAGGAGGTACACTTATCCTAAGTTTTTGGGCGAATTTGGCCTTTAAGGAATAGAAAACTCTGGGGACACATTAACAATATCATGGTGAGAAGAGAAGGCCAATCATGTAGACGAAGAAAAAGTATTGCAGTGGGAGTTCCTGAGCACATAGGACTTGTACAGAAATAAGAAAGTAATAAAGTAAGTAGTATACCCAATTCAAGGCTACTTGAACAGCTTTTTGTTATTGGGGTGGCCATACATTTTACCATCCAGAATACATGATAAATAAAAATTATTTCTGAAATACCAAATACAGGAAATGTATGGTCTTTATGAACAATATCAGAGGGATGCACAATAACAGTATGTTATCAAATACCAGAATCAAACACATGGAATTTAAATGTCTTAAACTCTAAGAACTATTTCAAATATTCACTTCCATATGAACGCATAGCTACTCTACATTTTGATTTTCTTTGAGGTTACTCCAAGTCACTTCCATTATTGCTGTGACACATTCAGAGGAAACATGTGCATTACCATCAGCATCAGACAAAACGATTTAGCCAGGCATCATTAAAAAAGGTAGGTGTATTGCAAACATGAATGAAGTGGAAAAAAAAAATCAAATTTCATAGATGGACAAAATTAGGACAGACTACGTGAGAGTCTTTCAAGACTGCACGATGTTTATGACCATCATCCTGTACAGGTATTTAATGCAGAACACATATTACACATGCAGATTTATTACACTCTCAATCACTCAACATTGAATGCCTTAGTCACCTGCAGACTACATAACAGTCACACTATTTGGGCTAACTCAGCTCAGGTACAGCGGTTCATCTAATCTGATAGGAAGTCAGGTTGCATACCAAAAAGCAATGTGCTTCAATCCCTGCTAAGCACACTAAGATCCAGTTCACCAACTAGATCTCCCTGCCCAACTACACTCTTATAAACATTTACCTCTGAAAAAAATAGCCCAAAGGATTCGACTAGAGCTCACTTCACAATTTTTCCAGCTCAGCTTTCAGGACATTTAGGCTCACTGTTCTCCATAGTCAAAGCTTCTGTTTCCAGAAGGTTCTTTCAAGTTTGAGGGGACTTTTTGGTTAGTAGACAGCAACATGTAAACGAAGTTCAGAAGTGGGAAACTTCATTTGGCTTTGATAAATCTCATGCTGTAACTGATTTCTTTGCAATCAGTATGAATTTAAAGGGAGACAGAAAAACTAAATAGGCAGTAATTTGCATATTTGCTCTATTATGCAAATTAGCGGGTATATTGCACATTTAGTTCTTCCCTCTCACTTAAGAGGTTCAAGGAAGCCATTAGCAGGATTCATTTCATGTAAAATAATTAGGACAGCCTACTGTCACTAAAAAGTGAGACCACCCCTTGGATGTCCTTACACAACCATCACCAGAGCTGCATGACAGAACCGTTTTTACAGAGATGTCCTGCTTACACACCTTTCCTATCAGGAAATTACAGTTACCTTTTCTAAGGTTGTCAGTTCTGAATTCAGATTTCAAAACAATGAAAACCCTTGATTTGTTTATCTTCATACAGCAGGCTTCTCTAGTTGACCTGCTGCTGTTCAAACACAGGCCTAGATACAAAACCATTTGCAGTTCACATGGAAACTTCTTAGGTGGCATTCAAGCAAACAGCGCTGTATCATGTTTATTCAAAAGAAAGCTTCCGTTCAGCTATCAACTAGTAATTCCTAGATTTGCAGAAAAGAATGTTTTGGTAGCAGCACGTAGTTTTTGAAACTATTGTAGCAAGCTATTCTTTATGTTCATAAACTAAATACTGGAAATCCGCTAATTTCAAAATCCAATCTTAATTCTGCTCCTACACAGTCACCCACATACCACAGAATCAGCATGCCCTGCTATACAGTCCTACAGTCCTAATTCAATACCAATCACAAACATGAGTTCACCATTAATGAAAGAAATATTTGCTTTTCCATTCATATGGCTTATTTCAAGAAACTCAACGTGAGTATACAAAAAAATCTTTTACATTGCCTTGTGTTCTTTAGCTATTTTTGCAAAATACTTGAAAAAGTAGATCATATGATCACAAATGTTTGCACAGTAATATTGTTAAACCCAGCTCTGCCTGCAGGGTACACTTAGAAAAATCAGAATGTAGATATTCCCACTGGAGTATGGGAAGAAGACAAAATACACAGCCACCTTTTACTAAATACCTCTTAACATTATTCAAAAAGAGGGGAATCTTTCCCAACTACAGCACAGTGATAATGCACTGATTCAGAGTTAACACAGTAAGAAGAGTCTATCACATCACCCTTCTAGAGATCTCCCATTCAATTCAGTAATACATTAATACAGTTTGTTTACCTGATAAAAATTCACACTTGAAAATGATGAGGGCTGAAACTGTGCAAACAATAAACACAGAGCTAACTAACAAATGCAGGTTGAAACAAGGCTCTTAAAATAGGGAATTATTCTGGAAACGCTGACACATCTTTAACACTGTGAGTGGGCGCCAATAATACACACATTGTGTACACATATGTTGCTGTCTTCCTGAGAAGCTTAACTAAAAGCCCACATGGTTGATGTGGGACAGCAGGAATGCCTCTTTGAAAGCACTCATCCTGCTTATTCATAGTATCTCAAATGAATCCTTACACATATGGTAAAATTATGGCACAAAACAGTGCTTGGGATAGTTAACGATCCTTTTGAATCAAAACTACTTCCATAAAAAAACACCTTGCTGCACTTAAAAACAAATCTGAAGTGCTAGAATTTTCCAGATCATCGATGCAATTTAACAAATATAATTGTTTCCAGTTTAACAAAAAAAAAAAAAAAAAAAAAAAGAAAAAGAAAAAAGGCACATTTCAGTTGCTCCACCTCCCCCCCAAAAAGCTCACGCCCACTACAGAGGGTCAGATTCATAGAAGAATAATGGAACAATAGATGGACCATCTGCTGCTACATAAAGCAAACTGAAAATCCAGGAATAGAGCATAAAGAAGCTGCATTAAAGTCAGCAGAATGTTTCGATTTTCTTTCATAACAGATTCTTACTTAGCTAAGTTTAAAATCAAAAGTAAAGTGCCACACAGAAAACCTTTAGAAGCTTCTATGCGGAGTAAAGGACAACATGAAATTGAGAAATCTTCTTCTACTAACTTTATCAATTCCAACCCTAAGGAAAACCACTGGTGTTCCACAAGGTGCAGAAGGACAGTACAAGCACCTTCAATAAAAGCTCCAAGGACATGTACAGCTTCAGCAATGTTGTCACAGCTATCAGTCGATTTCCTTGTAAGACTGACTTGTCCCATGACAAAGTTTAAGGCAGTTGGAAGTCTATAATATGCCAAAAACAAGCACGAACAAGTAATTGCCTAAAGTAAAGACCGTCTTGGAAAGACTTGCGGCAGAATAGAGGATTACCTGAAAAAGTGCAAATAAACAGAGGAATAGCACATTTACACTTCTTATTTTTTCCCCATCCATAAACTCAGGCTCAAACCTCTGTAATAGATATGATGATTCTTTTCCACTATATTGGAATGATTCAGCTACTAGATAACTTTTGTCACATTATAATAGCTGCTAGGAGGTAGGTGTTTTCTTTTTGTTGCTTTCTTTATATTGAATAAACATAGACAAATTTCTTCCCTAGCTATCACTTTCCTGAATGGGCTGGGCTCATATATTTCAAGCAATTGTTGATGCCAAAATATGTTTCAGTCATTCGCTCTAATAACACACCGCATTCCCAGAAAGTAAGAATTTCATAAAGGATTGATTTTAAAAACAAATATCCAAGAATCTCTCCCTCTGTCTACAGTTCTTATAAAAATATACCTAATAGTCTAATAGATTGTGCCTATGTTGCCCATTAAAGCTTAGCAACAATAATGATAAATTCTTAATGCACAAACAAAAAAAATCTTATAAACACCATGCTTTCAGAAGAAAATTTTAAAAACACACTTTCTTACAGACACTGAAAAACTGCACATATAAACCACCTCCACCTGCCCAAAACTGAGACTTTCACAAACACAGAAAAGCTTCCTCTCTGCTCTACTCCACCCCCAAAGAAAGCAGAACAATGAGACAAAACAAACTACTCATTCTCAACAACACTTAAGACTATTAAATGAGGCAAAGTTCCTTTTAGGCGATCATTACCAGCCTGTCACACAGATATGCGTGTAGTTAATGAAACCACATTATGTATAGACTAGAGGACAGCTGTGTACCAACTGGGTCACCAGTGATCCATACTACTGAACACCTCCCAGATGAGTACTGTCTTTTTGCATTACTGTGCTGCTCTGCAAGTGATTATGTCCCATTCATCATAGGGCATTAATTATGGGGATTAACAGTAAAAAGAAGCACATGAGCAGGATGTTTCTTCTTTTTTCTTTTTTGCTTTGAATCTTTGTGCGTTTGGCGTGTCCATTAATTATGAATAAAAAAGACATGAAGAGTTCTGAAAAAAGTATTATTTTCATCTCCCAGTCTCCTATACTAAACAAATTCATCTGAAAGAAGTATGCAGGGTAAGATTTCACCCTGTTGACACATGATTTCCTCAGTGAGACAAAACAAATAAAAATCAGCACTATATGTGCCACATTATTTTCTGTGTTTTTTCCCCAATTGGAGCACAGAACACAAATCATTTAGCTGTAGAAACAACGAAGCAGTGGCCACCAGGAAGGAGCTGTCAGTAAGATGCAGCTGTGGATTAAAAATTTGTAACAAGTCAGAACAGACACGAGCCTTTATCAGCGCTCCTGTCATCCACCATTAGGCTGTTAGCGCTATAGCCAGAAGGCACAGAATCCTAAATACTACTCTTTATTCTAATAAAACCTGGAAGTGCTGCAGTGAATTAAATATCGTAATACTTAACAGATATGAGTGACCTACAATGACCGACATAAGCAGAGAAAACAGAAGTAACTTGAATGAGAATAGAACCCAAACTAGAAATAAAACAGATGTACAAAAACTCTATTCTAATGAAAATATCAATAGTCCATAGGTTACAATCCATTCTGCCATGATATTATCAGGATGACTTCAACTGAACATGTACTTTCCAGATTTTCAATGTTTCATAGCTGAAAGTTAGGATAATATTTCATTACAAAAATACTAGTTTTCCCTAGTATTTTAAAAACAAATACTTGGAAATATAAAAAAGACGAATAATAAGCTAAGCTACTGAATAGTTATCTCCTTTTTTACTAGCATTATTGGGAAAAAGATGTTGATAACAGTAGCTTCGTTCTTTTAATGACAAATGTAATAGTTGGAACACATGCTCAAGAGGTGTGATAGAAACCTTCACTTCTGAGTTTTAACAAGAGACTATACTTGAACTATATCAACCATTTTCACGCTATTTGTTGCTCAGCACCTTTATTAAACATGCATTTTAACCCTTTATAGCCCTCTGCAATGACTGAAGACTTAGATAACCGATTTGCTAAAGCTTACAACTTCCGAGTTTACAGTTGTTCATTTTTCTTTTGAAAACACGAAGCTTTCTCCAAGAAGTAAGAACAGCGAGCACAGAGACTGATATTAAATTCCAAATAAATAATCTAGGAAAGACGATCATTTAATTTTGAAAAGTTATTTAATGACTAGTCCTCTTCAGCCCTACAAGCAGTTTAAAATGTCGACATGCAAATATCTCAAGGTTTCTCTTCATATTTACATACTTTCCCACTAGACAGCAGTTAAAGGTCTGCTCTTGGGCATACACCTGTAAGCATTTAGAAATTAATGACTGCTTTAAACAAAATTTAAACGCTCGTCTTGCAATTGTTCTTAGGTAAGGGATGTTTTATTACTGACCTTGCATTTCATACTTCCCATGACAGACATTCATGACTCAGAATCAACTCTGAAATCAGTTGGCTGAATATTGTCTTGGCTAAAGACTATTTTCAATTGGAACACTTTGAAAACAAATGCTAATAAGTTTGTCTGTATTGAACTAATGCCCTTTAACTTGTAACAGAGGCACATTTTTTTCTCCTGCATTTTTAAGCAATATAGTATTGCCCAAGATATCACAGTTAAAGAGTAATACCTAACAAATGAACTGATCTCCTCTTAAAAAGGAAAGAATGTCTCTGGCATACAGTTAATCAAGGTTTTTTATTTTTTTTTTTTCCCTCTTTTTTGGGCAAAAAGAGGATAGCAAATCCTATAAGATATTACTCAGGACTAGGACACACAAGACATTAAGGTATTAAGGTTATTAACATATTTCTTGATTCCCAGTGTAGGTAATAACAGATTTTTTTTTTTTTTTTTTTTTTTTTTTTAAACAGAGAAAGAGTAAAGGCTGTACCCCGAGTATAACTAAACTGGCTCTTTAGAATACACTTATTCAATTCAGATTGACCAAGCCTTTATTTATGCCACCAACACAGAGTATAACAAAATTCTTCAATATGCCAAGTACTTTTTGAGAGCATCTAGATCTTCTCTACTCTCAGTCATTTCCATCTAAACACATATTTTTATACATAATTTAGGCCTCAAGAGATAGAGAACAATTAATGAGGAGGTGATAAGACTTCCATAGCTTACTTTTTTGGTATTCTTCCTATCAGGAGCATATTTATATTATGCAATATAAATGTAATACTGGGGTTAGCATATAACGTGAGATACAGCTGTGAACTTCATTCTTTACATACACCAGAATTATTAGCATTAGGATGAAATTAAATTTGCACTGTCTGAGCATAGCATAACAACAAATGAAAGCTTTTTTTTTTTTTTTTTTATAAAATAAAGAGATCCCTTTATAGAGAGAGGAATTGATAGTTGAATTAAATGTCACTATTGATTACAATCATCTACTATATATTCCCCAAATTTTTGTTTCTTACATATCTGCTACATTTAAGGTTCCCCTTTGATGTATTGTTAGATTACATTAGGAAAACATATGATTAGGTCTACCTTCATAATAGACATATGAGAAAAAACAATGAACTCAATCTTTATGACCAAGTATATGACAAATTATTTGTTCACCAGTTTTTTTTTTGATCTATCAAGATATTTGCTTATACGTCCTCCTATATATTTCACTTTACACAGAGTAAAAAATTGGGTAACAAGCACGTTACAGTTAAGACCTTTCATTAAAAACAGGATAATTCTGGCACAGGAAATCTAAGGAATCTATGGTACTAAACCATGTCCCTTAGTACACATCTAAATGTTTCTTGAACACCTGCAGGGATGTCAACCACTCCTCTAAGCAGCCTGTTTGAATATACCTTTTTCACAGAGAAGAAATTTTTCTTGATGTCTAATCTGAACCCCCCCTGGCGTAGCTTGGGACCATTCCCTCTAGCCCTATCACTATTTGAATAACACATTCTTCAGCTCTACTCTTACTGCATTCAAAACCAAAACATTCAAAAAGTACTATTCACATACACTGCAAACATGTTGCTTCTGACAGCAACCTAGTCACTCTGTTTGGGAAGTGTTATTTCTCATACATGGTCATTTATTGATTTTTTTTTTTTAATATTACATATTAAGATAATGCTTCTTTTCAGATACAACTTAATGATGTTCTATTGGGTTTTGATGACACTTCAGGTGTTATTTCACTTATTTCTTTTAACTGTTGTGTTTAGTGCTATCTATCAAATCAAGCAAACTGTATCCCTGAGCTGATCTCAAAAGAGAACAGGCCACTATATTGTTTAGCATTTTTCAATCTAGGAGAATAAAAGAAGTGTACCAACACATTATCAGCATCACAAACGTTTTATGCAGAAGACAGTAAGCCTACTTTTAGAATTAAAAAGCCTCATTCCTCCAATATCAATTAATAATTTTAAAGACATTCAGTATATTGCATACATAATATTACAGAATCTGTGAGGACAATTAAAAAAAATGGGCAGCCACTGACCAAAAATGGCCCATGTACATGCAGCCTGATTTTTGATCAAGACTAGAGGATTGGTTCCTCACAACTTGGTGCTTTTTGAAAGCTTTCACCTCTACACACAGTGAGTGTAAATGCTGCATGCCATAATTTGGCAGTATTACCGTACAAAATTTCTCACAGGTACAAGTCATTATACAAAGCACAATGAGTATATCAGACTGCATATATTGCCTGACAACCAGATAAATTCTGCATAGATGTCAACATCACCTTACTTGCAAGAAAACATCCAAAAGAGCATTTTCTATTAACACATGGTCTATCTGATTTTATCATAGAGCGCAACATAAAAGTGAAGCACATATAACCCCGTCTTTCATTAACTCAATATGAATAGAGGATCTAAATCAATTTTAATAATTTAGAAACCATTATTTTTCTTATTTAGGATCTTCTGTGGTTTTAAAGCCCATCTTCCCCAGGAATATGAATAAATAGTTGCCTCTATGCTATTTTGATAATAATACTATTATAAAATAACAACCTCCCAAGCACTGAAAATGATCAAAAATACCTGAAAATTGAAATACAGCCTTACAATTGGAGTCACACAACCTATTTGCTTTTATACTGAGAATAAGCTGGCATAACACTGTCCTACAATCTGTAACCTCCATGTGTTCTCACCTGCAACAAGAGTTTCTTTGTCTTAAGGGCCTGTCTGTATAACATTCCTTGTTTAATTTAGACTAAAACAAAGAGTAGCAAAGAGCGTACGTTTTACTTTATTTGCATTAAACTCAGTTACTCATATGGTTCATGTATGCCAAAGGATTTATTAAATTTCTTTTGGTTTACATCTGGTTTTACATCACATGAAATGGAGAAAGAAGAAGGTAAAAATTCTCAGCATAATATAAAAGCTTTCAAAAAACAACGCAGTTCCTTTTCTCCTAATCCAATCACTTATGCACTCTTTCTTTTTTTTTTCCCCTCTCAGAAGCCTCTTCATTTTAATACACCAAGTTCCACTGCTAATTATCCTGTTATAGGTTACACATAGAAAGAGTTGTCTTTTTCCCCCAAGGATAAGGCTGCTGATTCTTCTCCATAAACTGTACTGACGGAATCATCTAAAAAAAAAAAAAAAAATAGATACCTACAGACAGTAGAGGAAAGGACTCTAATTTTTTTTTTTTTAGTTCAACTTCAGCAAGATTAAAATAAATGTATTGATTGCGTTCTTACCTAACTAGTGTTGATATAGTATAGAAATTTAGAGATCATGTTAGACAACAGACCTGTAGTACTTAAAGACAGTCTTCAGATCACAATTTACTGAAACAAAATTACAAAACAAAATGAGTAGCAAATGGACAAATCAGATGATCCTCAAAAGTGCTAATAGCTTTCACCAAAACATTACAATTTAAATTTCAAACCTTGGTGAAGGCTACCATTCAACAACTATCAAGTTACTTAGCTGAGGTTGACCAATGGTCAACTGGCTCTTTAAAAAAGCCACTACAATTATTTAAAAAGTACAAGGGACAGATTCAAAAAATAATAAAACCATCAACAAAACAATCTTAACCTGTCCAAGAAAGTTATCTTAAACTACAAGTGCACTCTTCCTTATTCTTTTCTCAGTCTCCTCTGTCTGGAGATGCAATCAAGTTACAAAGCTAGCCAAATTACAAGCCTTGTAAATTCTTATCAAATCTGTGCTTCATAGTAAGCAGTAGAAAGGTCTTTACTGAGAGTACTCTGTACTTTTATATGTCAGTTCAGGGACTTTGTTCAAGAACCTTAACTGCGCTCAAGTGTCAATATGAACTGAAGGAAAAAAAAAAAAAAAAATTGAGTATCTTGTAAACACACTAATTCACGGCTTCATATAGCAAGGGAATGCATGAACGATGAAAAAGAAGAATCTGAACTATTACATGACCTGGAGGTACAAATAACTAACAAAACACTGAAAACAATCTAGAAGCAGGCAGTCTCTTTCAAGATACCAAGCAGCCAAACAAGCAAGTGAATTTAGGGAAGAGGAATGCTGTAGTGATCTTGAGGGTCTTTCTTGATTATCTTCCTACTTGCTTGATTATCCTCCTACTTTACCCTCAAACCAACTTCATTGCTTCTATAACCTTTTCAGCTTTAGCTGTGCTGCCTGCAACTTAATATTCATATTTTTGTCCAATTCTACCTCTGTAATGCAACTTAAAGCCAAGCAGCCAACTAACTCAGGTTGAATCAAGTAGTATTTAGAAAATTTATAAAATACATACACACATCAGTTTCACATTTTCACTCATCCCAGAAGTGCTGAAGTAGACAATGAACAAGTAGACAAAGAACAATCTCAAGAGGAACCCTTCCAAGGACACAGTCCATAGGTAACCACAGGGAAGCTCAAGGTTTTGTTAGTTTCAAAGACTCAAATTTCAACATCTTGAACGAATCCATCTCCCAGTTGCCACTTTATTTCTCCTCTATTCTTACCACTGTAACTTATGTGCCTGCTTTCAACACCTGGCAAAAATTTATATTTAAGAACTGCCAACCTATAGCATCTACCTTTGCTGTGTTTCAGAAATGTGTCCAGAAGACAAATGGAAGTTTAGACTTCACAGAAATAATTCCTTCCCAAAGAACAACAAAAGGAAAAAAGATCAAAAGACCCTCAAAAGAAATAGAAAAGTCTTAAGTAGATTCAACAATCTTAATGCAATGTTGATAATTTTTAAAAAATAAAATCAATGACAAGTCTTTAAACTACTTCATACTTGGAAAAACTTCTATGTAGACTGGTAAAGCGTGCCTGATAAAGCTAACAGAACTTATTTAATATTAACTTTTACCTCATTAAGCAAGAGGATATAATTTTAAGCTAGACACCAAATCCAGAAAGTGGGTAAAACTCATGTATGTGAAAGATAACTTTTAAGCCATACATACTCTGCTTTCTAGGATTTGTCTTAAACACAAAGGAGGGCACCAACCATTCAAATGCCTCTCACATACACTGGCACAGAATGTAGAAAGGCAGCAGTGCTACAACCTAGGTTCTTGGCTTTAGTCATTTATAGGTATTCTGGCTATCACTCCACCCTATTTCATCCACAGCATCTCTGAGAAATAAAATTAATGAAGTTGCTCATAATAAACTTGTGTGTTAACAGAGTTAAGACAAAAATCACATGTATAGTGGCTCTCTCTGGTTCCTAAGTGTACCATCATTATAAACAGTTAAAAGATTATTCAACAACACTGGTAGATTAATGAGCACACCATTTAAATATATATAGAGAGAACATTCCCAAATGGAGCCAGTTGCTCCCCAAACCCTCCACCCCCCAGCAATGATCTTTTTATCCACCTATCACACAGAAACAAACAGAAAAGAAAACAGGAAAGCAAGATTGAAAACCAGAAAAACTGGCCAGGTGTCATCATATCAAAGGCTTTTTTTTTTTTTTTAAATACAATCTGACTGCCTTTTTAAAAAACATCTTGAGAAATATTAAAGTGATCACTTGTATGCTTTTTTTTAAAATAAAGTTAACAATTAAACTACTTAACGCAAACATTTTGAAGTGAAGAAGCTAAATAGACAGCTTCTTTTACTAACTTATCAAGAGTTTAAATGATCAAGTGTGTCAAAGCACAGATGAGGAAGCAGGGTCACAGGGCTTGAGCAAATAAGGATACCTTAATTCAACTTAATACTGGGACATGCACACAGACAAAACATTGCCAGGAGATGAAGAAGTGACACTTCAGTCACAGAGATATATATTTAACTTACAAGGGCAAAAGGCATAAACTGCTGGAACAATGCTTCTGTTATGTTTTGTTTAAACATTCTAGCCTTAGTTTCTACTGCACATCAGAATCTGCCTTATGGAGGAAGCACATCTAGCTGTTTTAGCACAAAAAACATTTCTATTACATTTCCTTCCTCAAGCTTCAAACTCTGTATCAGTCTGGCAACATAACTATCACCTTCCCTAACACAAATTTAAAGAGCAATGTCAATCATTGCACTTCATTTCTATGTTTTGTTTTAAAATCCTTCCTATCCAATCACCTTATAAAAATGAACCCAATAAATGACAGTAAATACTAACTGCACCTTCAAGAACTGTCTGCTTTACATAAGATGTCCTTGAATCACCACTGTCACTCTTATGCAGAAAGGGAAGTGGGACACTGAAAAGAAGGCAATTCAGCAATTCTAGCAACTAGATAGAGTTCCTGGAATATTGTTTTAGATGACTGCTCAGTACTTACGGCAGGCTGTTTTTGAAAAAGTCACACTGAAACTGGCTTTAATTTATTGCTAACTGGAAGAAAATCCACAAATAAATCTGCATTTCGTGCACTGCAGGGAAGTTGAAATAAAACCTGTTTACATAATGCAGTCATTTATGTCAAATTTCCCTTGTCATAAAAGTTCTTATTTTTTTTGCAACACAATGACATTTGTCTGTACAACAAACACAGGTTATTAAGGGAAGACACCATATGCTCAGTGCTAAACGATTCTTCCAGAACTTCTAGTAAGGTTGCATCTAAATGAATGCTTTTATTGTACTTAGCAATCAAGTCAAGATCTACACTCATCACTCAAGTAGTCTGAACTGCATTTTTGTCCCTGTTAGGTAAATTGCATTAAGCATCTTCATAATTGAAGGGTCTTTAAATACTTCCCAAAAATAAAAATCTTTGCATGGTAAGCAAGCTTCAGGTCAGTTATCAAGCACCGTAGGACTGCCACTATATTGAATAGCTACAATCATTACTGAATACGTGGAAAGAACACACGCATCACTCAAACATAACAGCAGTGACATTTATAGTAACGTGCACATTTCACTGCTTCTACCACCATTTTCACCAGCAGTAAAACTATACCACAAACCTATCTGTATGCTCAGGTGCAGACAGAACAGCAGGGATACAATTTGTCCATTCACTGTCTATAGGTCTAAATATATATCACAAATGACAGATGCCAATTGTCACATCACAGCTGTTATCCCTTCTCAAAACAAAACTGCAGATTTTTCCACAGAAATCCTTGAAATATCATTTTGAAAATTATGTGTACTAACATCAAATATTAATAGCCTTCTTACCCACCACTGCAACAGTACACAAAGTAGACACTCATCCTGGTTATTAAAATGGAAACATTGCAAATCAGGAATCCATTAGATTTCTGAACAGACTTCTCAGCTCTGACTAACATTAGCATCACCTTATACTAATATTGTGTAGTATCTCAAAAACATGAATAATATTTTATTCCAATTCATCACTTGTGAAAGCTGTATGTCAACATCCATTATGGCTCCCATAGTTTTAAGGAGTGAGCTACAGAGGTCAAGCTCAGACCAGACACCAGTCGCTCTCTGCCACAAAGATAACTACATAGTGTAAGGCCTCGTGAACAAGTAATTACAATGAAATTAATGTTTTATGAAGGAAATGTTCTTGGTTTTAAAGGTCTCAAAGTGACAGATAAGAGTACACAGCAGAACAAATGCAGCAAATTGTTGTTTGACATGCAGGGTCAATGAATCCAAACAATAAATAGTTCTGTTCTTTAAATAATTAAAAATGTCAAGACACAATATCTGCAGACAAACAATGTTAAATATGCAGACAGAAAATCTACTTCATATTTAAATGTTTCTCTTACCTGTCCTGTGACTGCTCCTCATACATTCTTTCCTTGCCTTCTTTGAAGAGTCTGATAGCCCGTTTTGATTTTTTCATGAGACTATCAATGTAGATTTTAAAATACTCATTCTCACTGAGTTGTGCAAGTTTTTGGTTGTCATCGTATTTGCTCAGTATGAGTCGCAAATGTTGATAGGTGTCTGGTAAAATGTCAAGAATGTAGGGTGGGCTGTTTTTGAGTTGAAGCTTCGGGTTTTGGCACAGTCTTACCTACAAGCAGAAATAAGTAAATTTTAAAAGACAAATATGTTGGGGGCAAAAAAAGACCTGACATCTTAAAAAATGCACAAGCACGTTCATCCAGCTTTCAGAAATGAAGAATTAAGCCCTACCTCATTTATATTCCATGAAATCTCAACATAGCCCCTGCTGTCAAAAGAAATCAAGTTTGACATAATGCTGTCACATTTATGACAAACATAGTTTGCTTACATAGCTTTTAAAGGAAGAAAAACTTTGCCTGCCCACTATATGCCACTGTAGGAAGTATACTAGCAAAACAGTATTGCATATCATGCCAAGAGTAATTCCCTAGTAATAGAAAAATAACCTGTTCTCAGACCTGGAATCATTACCTTCCTAAATGGTACAAAAAATAACTGAATTATGTATTCAAAGAAAAAAAATAAATCAATTCAGCTGAATTCAATACCTTTACTTGAATTCAGTCTTCACTGGAAATGTTTCTGGAAGAAAGCATTTTTGTTTTTGTTTCCAGAACACATCCATAGAGTAATTATGTCTTTGCTACCCAATATTATCTGGTAGTTTGTTCTGTAGAAAGTGAAGAAGCAAAACTAACAGGCTTTGAACACCATTGTATTGATACAGTTGATTAACCCAAGCTCAGCTAAAACACTGCAGAGGGATATGTTCTACATGTATGTACATGTGTGTGTACATATCTATAAGAAAAATAAGCCCATGGCATATAAAAATGTTATGGGTATCATTTGGGTATTGTCACAGTGTATATTAGTGACTTTGACAATTCTTTTGAGATAACTAACAGGGTTACTGAGATAATTAACAAGGTTGTAAAAACTTCTTAATACTGCTGGAAAACAACTCCTATTCCTAGTAATGTATCAACTTCAAAAAAGTGCACAGTTTTGAGCATTTCAGTGAGAGAGGGAGGCAGGGAGAAATACTGTTTCATATAGATCCCTTTGTGAACTCAAATCTATATTGCTAGCTCCTTGCCCCATTTCTCAACCTACATCATTAAGAACTTTCATGGATTACAAACAGTCAAGTAAAAACATAATTATTTCTTTCTCAGAATGAAACATATACCAAAACATATCACACAGTGAGATTTAGGTAACCGTGATTAGAGAAGTGGAGATGGAAGAATGAACAGAAGCACAAGTGGAAAAAAAAGCATGTCTAGCACAGTGCAAACTCATTAGTACTACAGAAACACAAATATCATTCAAAGAAAGTATTTAAAACATAACATTCACAACCGTTCCCTCACACTACTGATCCACTGTTATTTCAGTGATTTATACTGCTCTTCCAGATACTAGACCAAGTAATGGCTCAAAAATCCATTTGATGCACTGTAAAAGAGATAGTCCTTCCCACAGAGAAATTTAGTCTCGGTGGGAAACAAAAAGACAGCAGATGGATACAGGCAAACACAAGGACACGAACACAGCACAGTTCAACACGGTAGTGAGTGTGCTAAGTATTTCTAGGTACAAACAATAAGGAAGGTCTTCAAGGCAAGCTATAGAATAATTTCAGTGGATCATAAAGGAATTCCTCCTAAGATAAGGAGAAAGCTGGAAGGAAATAAGAAGAAGCAAAGATGTTTGGTAATCTCATTAGTGAGTGATGAATTCTAGAGCTGCAAACCACAACTGCAAGAGACTTGGAAAAGATGTTTCTATTTAGTGTGATAAAAAAAAAAAAAGTGTTATCAGAACAAAACATCACAGTCAAAACCATGGGTTAGCAGATGCCCACAGTGACGTTCTCAAAGAACACAGGTCAGATGTCGTGGTATTCTTTAAAGGTCAGACAAGGAAACTTGAACATACTGATGGACAACATAGAAACCCCTGGATAAGTTTTAAAAGAATAAACAGATACAGAAGATCACGCTTTCTGAAGGATTCAGAAACATCTTTAAAAATAACAGTTCAAGTAAGTGAGTTGCCTGAGTGATGAAGAAAGGAACTAACGAGAGACCTAAAATGGAGATTACAAATTTTATTTTTGTTATGCTAAAATTAAGCTGACAGACAGAATTCTTTAAGAAGATTTCAGAAATATGAGCAAAGAATTTCACATGTGCAGACAGACTGGGAAGTCATATATGTAGAACACATTAATTTCTTTTTGTAGTAGAGTTAAGAAAGAACTGCAATCCTAAAGATAAGAGTAAAATTTTCCCAGAGAAACCCTTATGAAAACTACAGACCTTTTCCATGTGAACTTCTGTTTTCTGCAACTTATGATTTAATAAAAACACGAATCAATAAAGATAGACATTCTCTCAAAGCAAACTATAGATGCCACCAATCAATATCACTGATTAGATGTCACAGCCTTCTGGACCAAGGAACACAGTAACAAAAAATAACAGCTCAAAGGAGGAAAATATTTACTCAGGAAAATAATCAGCAATGAGAAGAGACTACAAGCAGGGAAGGCTGCAATCATTTTAATTGCTTATTTATCCTCACTTTTCTTAAATCTCATGATCAAAGAATTAAATCTCTTTCTGAAGTCTGTATTTTCAATCAGATGTGTTAACAAGCAGAATGTGAATGGCTTTGTATATACTAAACTACAATTAAAATAATTGCTTATCCTGGATTAAAAAAAAAATTGCTTCTGCTGAATGTTGCATTTTAAACAGCGAGTCCATTCAAACATAAAAAGAACATCCAGTTTAAGTGAAGAATTATTTTCTCTTTCAGATATTCTAGAAAGTATTTTTCAGTCTGGTGATATTAGTAACATACACACATCAGAACAAGATCCTGTGGTCATGGTTTACCCAACTATGTCTTCTCTTCAACTTATAAAAATAAACACAGAACATTAGCAGAACTCTTATCTCCAAAACAACTCTTTAAGAAAGAAAATCATACAAAAAAAATTTGTATTGGACAGCTTAACTAGCTTTATACATTCCCAGTGGACAGAAAAAAAGAAAGCTAATTTTTAGTTAGAGTTAGGGGTCCAGTGAAGTAGCACAAGGCTTTCTTTACTTTTATAGAGTGCACAAGGTTTCAGCCCAAAGGAAGTCAGTTTGTAAAGAAATGGCTGGTAAACCATATGGTTTCCAGAGTCAGGATGTCCTGACACGTACTACAGCAGTTCACAATTAAAAGCAAGCAATAAGAAATGACAGCTGCTGACGCAAAAGATTTACCAATCCACAGAAGTGGTGTACATACCTTTCTTCAAAAGAAAACAGAACTCAAAGCAAAACAAAGTAACAAAAATAAAAGTCTCCATACTACATTTTACAGAATGGTCCTCACCAACACTTCAGCAGCGGACATGAATCATATCACTACATGATTTGTGTATTATGACTGAAAGCAAGCATGTATATATTTAGCAAGCAGTCTCAGAAAAAAAGAAATCAGGTAGTGATTACTAAGAAATGTTTCTCCCACTGAAGTAAACTAAGAAAGGCTAAGCTCCTTCCAACTATCTCATTGTAAATTCAAGTATTTACTCTAGACCTACAGGAACAATAGAGAGAGCAATTCTATCTGTGAATAACTAGAAGACTGCCCTAATCTAACAGAAACAGACTTTGAAATGGTTAACTCAAAAACCTTCGGACAAGCATACTCTAGTCCCCATAGGGAGAGAAAAAAAAAAAAAAAAAAAAAAAAACACTACAATAACATTTGTCTCCCAAAGACATGCACAAAAAAGCTGGTCTTCAAATTGAACATACTTCACTGCAGATTTAAAGCTTTATTCTGTAACATCTTCAGATATGAGAATAATAGATAGCCCTTCTCTTTGAGACAATGGACTTCTTTCAGAAAGCTGTAACTTCTATTTACTTTTCACTACAAAGTTGAAAGCCCTGCAATAGTATGACAAAATAACTTTTACTCAAGCAAAGTATAGCAGTCCCAGCATAATCTGTTTTAACACCTAATGCTAGTCAAGGACAAAGAAAGGAAAGCAACACAGCTAAAACAGCTAATGTGCAGATCTGCTAAATGCTGCTATCAGCTGTGTTGAATGGACTAAGCAATCAGAGCATCAGTGCTCTTACACTTCCAAAACTACACCTTAAAAACATCTACTGATCTAGTACTTTCTGCCACATGGTACAAAAAAAGTCAAAGTATTAAAAAGCATTTCTAAATAACACAGCATAAGTGAAGCTTTGAAGATACCAAAACAATTCTTCAGAAAAAAACCACAACACACAATGCTATCAAATACAAAGACATAACAAAAGAAGGTGAATCAAGAAAATAAATGAAGTGAAAGGATGACACTCCTTCAACATATACTTCATTCCTGCCAGAAATTACATTAAACGCAATGAATTTTATTTTCCACTGTGGGGTTTGTTCAGTGCTTCAGAGGGATGTGATACCATCCAGACGGACCTAAACAGGTTTGAGCAGTGGGTCCAAGAGAACTTCATGAGGTTCAACAAAGGCAAGTGCAAGGTCTCGCATCTGAGTAAAGGCAATATCCTTTATACATTAGGGGACAAGCTGGAAGATGAAAGGATCAACTTGGGGTTACTGGTGGATGGCAAGCGGGACATGAGCCAGCAGTGTGCCTTCACAGCCCAGAAAGCAAACCGTATCCTGGGCTGCATCAAAAGAAGCGTGGCCAACAGCACAAGGGAGGTGATCCTGCCCCTCTGTTTGGCACTGGCAGGGCCTCACTTGGTGTATTGCATCCACATGCGGAGTCCTCAGTACAGGAGAGACATGAACCTATTGGAGCGTGTCCAGAGGAGGGTCACAAAAATGATAAAACATCTCTTCTATGAGGACAGGCAAAGAGAGCTGGGGCTATTGAGCTAGGAGAAGAGAAGGCCCTGAGATGACTTGATGGTGGCCATCCAGTATCTAAAGGGGAATTATGGGAAAGAAGGGGATGGACTCTTTAGCAAAGCCTGCTCTGATAGGACAAGAAAAAATGTTTCAAGCTTAAAGAGAATAGATTTAGGTTAGATACAAGGAAAAGAGTCTTCTACAATCGGGAGGGGGGTGGGGGGCACTGGAACTGGTTGCCCAGAGATGTGGTGGATGCCCCTTCCCTGGAGAATTTCAAAGCCAGGCTGTACAAGGCTCTAAGTAACCTGATCTAGCTGTAGATGTCCCTGTTCATTGCAGGAGAGTTGGACTAGATGGCCTTTAACTGTTCTTTCCAAATCTAAGGATTCTATGATTGCCCCAAAAGAAGGCTTCTCATCAAAATATATTTGGAAGTGACCAGTGACCAATCTTTTCAGCTGAGCAAGCAGTAAGCAGTTGTTGAACATCTATGGTGTCACAACTGTACAATATGTTTCCATGCTGGTAGAATACAAAGTAACAATGCTTACATTACATACCCAGAGGAACACTTGACTTTGGAGAGTCATATATACTTTGTTCCAATTAGGAAAGGAGAAGCTTCCATTTCTCTATTTAAATTCTTATCCACAAATAATCTATGCAGACATAGAACTTCATACCAACTTCAATCAGGTAATACGCTAGAAAATACCGTGGTTATGACTGCTGATTTCCTTTTCTAGATCCCTTTTGGAACAACGACATTTAATGGATTTGCAAGATTGTGCATTAATGTAACAATCACTCTGTTGCAAATAACACCCAATCAGCACAAGGTTTCAAGCTGTTGAACTGCTCTCCAGCTGCTCATATTCAGTTGACAGTTTGTCTACTGCCAATGTCAGTTCAAAGGAAAAATTACTGCTAAGTTACAGCAGTAATACTTCTTTTACTCACTAGGTCAATAGTACAAGCTTTGGAGATAACACTCCAATTTGCTCTTGGATAATTAGTAAAATAGCAAATCCTTATTTGCAATGTCAAACAACTAGGCGAGTCAAGAGAGAGCACACAAACACTTCCTTTTGTCAACCTTCCCAGTAGAAAGCATCATTTTCTGAGCCAGTGTATTGAAAAAATGATTGAAAGTTCCTGCAGTATTCCTGTTTTCTAAAAAAAATCCTGCTCAGAACATGTCACAATTCCACCAGCTTAAAACCCACCATAGTATAACATGCACAATAGCACTGCCAAGTCTAAACAGCCAGAGCAGTAAATTAAATGAACGGCTCCCATGCTTTATGTAATAGACATTCACTCTCAAAGTTCTTCCCAAGATAACCATCATCTTCCAGTAGTAATGCATTCCTAGTTTCAAGGTCTTAAATTCATTAGGCAGAGCTCTTACATACACCATAAAACCTATCTTATAAAATGCCAACATTGGTGGTCATGCTTAATATCTTACTGTTGAAGACAAGTAATTCATACAGGTGATACCACCTACTAACAGAGGAAAAAGCAGAGAGCATGCAAGGAAAGGTACAGAATGGAAGGAGGAAAGGAAATGTAAAATGGGAAAAATTGAGCTCTGCTTCTAGTTTTTAAGACTACTCTTTTCCATCCTTTGGTCAAATAATAGCTTTGCTTTGCTTTCATCTTCCCTTTCACTCACATCTTTAGAATGGGAGAAAACTTTAGCCACCTAACCACAGCAAAACAATAGTTATCACAGCTATTATAGACAAAGAACAAACAAGAATGATGACTGTTATTACAAGAAGCAAAAACAGACCTCAACGCCACAACCTCACCTTGGGTGGCATCCCACTGACTTTGCATAGCCTACTGCCTTCACTGGGCATTACTTTTATCAGTGAACAACCACAGACATCAGTCATGGGATATGCTGCAAAAATGGGATTTGAAGAAACGCTTGAATGAGCAGGTTTCTATTTCTGACTTTAATCCTTGGTTTTGAATTTAGGCAGATGACAAAATGGTCGTCTTGTGCCTACTGTTGCATGGGGCTGTGACTTAAATTTGTTTGCCAACATATTAAATTTACTCAAATACATCCTTTCACTCTAAGCACCAAACACTAAAAATTCAAGCAGAAAGCTACAGCATTCTCACACTATGACATCATCCTGTCTGGTATACTTTAATATAATTTGGAAACAAAATTTGATTAACTGAGAGCAGCATAAAGAGGATACATTAAAGATCCAAATTGAGGACACTTATCCAGTAAAATGAAAAAAAGAAAGCACAGTACAGTGTCCAGTGAATTTTACAGAACAGGCCTTGCTGGCTGCTCCAATGCTCTGTCAACAACTAACTTTAACATAACAGATGAGTGAAAGTAATCTGCAAGTCCAAGCACTGGGCTTAAGATTCTCCGGTATTTGTGGACACACAAACAACCCAAGGACAACTGTACCATACAGACTTGTAAATTAAGCTGTACATTCGCCACATGGCTTCAGCAATGACACACTGGGTTCCTGGTTTACGAGCAGAAAACTTCCCTCTACCAAAGAAAAGTGCCTGCTTCCAAGGGTTTATATTTGCACTTCTCATTACAAGATGCTCACTGTTTACAGCATCCTAATCAGTAACAGGAAAATGCCAAAGACTTTGTGTTAATTCATACAATACCATTTGTATGAAGGCTGTTTCCTAAGTTTATAATCATTGTCAGAAATTGTGGTAGAAATACTGTTGCTATTCTTGTAGCTTAAAAAAAAAAAAAATCAAATACTTCCAAATCACTACTCATCAAGGCCCATTATGTTAAATTAACTCTCTCTGCTATGGCAGCTTAACTACTGGGGAACTTCAAGAGGTGTTGAACACCTGCATTTCAGAAGAGCCACAAGGAAAGCAAACAGTTACAAGTAATTCCTGGAGTTAAAAGGTAATAACACTTGATTTAAGGACCTAAGGCTAACAGCTTCAAGAGGAAGCTGTCAAGCATCACTCATACACAAAATAGAGTGCCTCCACCTCCTCAACAGCTATCTGTGCTATAAATCAAACTATTCCTATCATTAGTAAGAAACTCTCCTAGCTAATCTACAGCGATGTTTTATCTTGAATAATGCTAAACAGAATTTCTGGGGCTGGTTCAGGGACATAGGAGAAGATCCAGAAAACTAAAGTCTATCCTCCTGTTTCCTTAAAAATAACTTTTGATAGAATGTATTACTAGTGTATTACTAGTTTCAGAATGAAAATTCAAAGTACTTTAAAAATCATAGAAATGCAGAGCATACACTGAGAAGTTAGGTGTGCCATACAAATCTATTTACAGAACTGACAAGAGTGACATCTCCCAGTCCCCACACACATTCCTAAAAGCACAAACGTATCTACATTACCATCATGAGTACGTCTCACAGGACGATGAGCTTAACTAAGTTTCATGCTTCAGAGGTCTTGTTTGCAGACTAACAACGTGATCCAACACAAAACACACAGAATACGTGATTACAAGACCAAGTTAAGCAGTTTCTTGTTAGGACAGCTCAGCTTTTCAAGTTTGAGTCATTTTAAGGGATCTGAAAATAACAATAGCCTGAGGCAAACACACATATTTGTTTTCCCAACACAAACGAAGATTAAATTAAAAAAAACACATAGCCGGAGGCCACAGGAAAGAGGAAGAAAAGAAGAAGAAAAAAAAAAAGAGATGAACCGTGTTTAAATAACCTAAGACTGAAGAAGTCATCCTTACTTTCCATAGCACGCAGAGCACAGCAATTGAAGCTGCAGGAAGACGCTGTTCCCCCACATGCATCTTTTTAAATACCCCCATTCTTCACCCAGCATACACACATACACACTCACCACTTTGTCCATGAGCTTCCAGGTCTTCTCCACAGTCCTTCGGTCGGCAGCTGCCTGCTTGGGGGGGCCCACAGCATCTTGAATGGCATCAATGAAGCCCAGGATCCGTCCTTTGCGTGGGTTCCGGCCGTTCTGGGAGTTGGCCATCTGGGAACTAGGCTGGCCGTGAGGACAGAGAACAGAGACTCACAAGGTGCTCCAGAACATCTTGTCACGCAGCCAGCGAGGTAACACTTCCTTCTTCACAGGCAGGAAAGGGCAAAAGCAGGGCACGTTTAGGAACAACTTTAACTTCCCGTGACAAACAACCTAAACCCACCTGGGCTGTGTTTATACCGGAGGAGGCCATCGCAGATTTATTGTCAACGGCCCCGCCAAGGGCTGGGAGGGAGGGGACGACAAAAACGGGAGACGAACCGCGGCCAAAGGGAAGGAGAGGAGAAAATAAATCAGCGCGGAGCGAGGGAGCAGCCAGAGAGGCCGTGGACAGGCAGACAGACAGACACTTACATACAGAGCGGCACCGAGCGCGGGCTCCTCCGCCTACCCGCACCCCAGGGCGCAGGGCCGCGGCTGGCGGGGCGTCTCGGCTCTCCCGCTTACCACCCCGGTGGGCGGCCGGACCGCATCCCGCGCCCGCCGCTACCGCTGCGCTGCGCCGGCCGTCAACGAGCGTCGGCTATCGCCGCCGATATACGCGCGAGCTCTTCCCGGAGCCGAGCCCTGCGGCGCTGCCGCTGCCCCGCGGACAAGCCCGGAGCGCCGCTGCCCCGCCGCCCTGCCCGCCCCGCAGCCCTACCCGCCGCTGTGTGCGCGCGTGTGCGGCGAGCGAGCGTTCGGCAGCAACGCGCTAGAGAAGAGATAGAGAGAGGCACACGCACAGATCTGTATGCAGCACAGCTCACAGCCCCAGGCAGGCTGTGGTCTCCGCGCGATCCGAGAAAGTGAGGCTGGCGAAGCTCCGGCTGCCCCGTTCCCTCCCCCGCCCCGCGGCGTTCTGGCGGCCGCTCCTCTCCTCGCAACATGCCCGCCCCGAGGCCACGGCTCGGCCCCACGCATGCGCGCCGAGAGGGGAGTGGGCTGCGACTTAGCGAAACCCCGCCCTGGTCCCTCGGGAGGGAACTGCCGCCCTCCGCGCAGCCAATCAGAACACAGAGATGGCTTTGCTTGACGTGGAAGCCAGCAAGTGAACTTGAAGCTGGACAAGGGCGGGGAAGCGGGGGCCGGCGATGTTGAGAGTGATAGGAAAACAGGCCAGTGGGAGGGCTGGAAGGAGGGAGGAGGAGCTTCCGGTCCCGCCCCCTCACGCGTGCCCGCCCGAGGGGGTGGCTTGAAGCCCTCGGAGGCTGAAGTGGTTGTGATGAGGTCTGAGGCGCTTCGGTTTTTGGGGGCTGTGTTGTATGGTACTGGGCTCTGGGCAATGCGTCCTTCTCATGGAGCTGCCGTGCTTCTGTTTCGTCGAAGCACGCAATGTGTGTTGAGAATCAGTTTCCTTTTGGTGTTTTCTGCCTGTACGGCTCTTGTTCACACTTGTGAGAGTTTTGTTGTGGCCACAAAGAGCAGGAACTTCTCTTCCTTCTTCACGTCTGTTTTCTCCTCTTATGAGAAAGAGAGGTTTTTTTTCTTTTTAAGCCAACAGTGAGGTTTCCTGTGTTAAGGATGGGCCAGAGAGCTGCAGATGCTGACAGCAGTTCCTCAGGACAATGAGTGGATATATGTTAAAAACTTCCCCGTGTGTTTACTTTATATGTGGACTTTCTGTGGGGATATGATAAATAAACCCCAACTGATGAATGCCACACTTTTGTTTCAGGGACCAGTTTTTCTCAAATGTTTATGTTACCGGTGAATACTGGAGAGGAGAAAGTGAAGCGTAGGCACATGGGGTGCAAGGCGTTTGACTTCAGAGCCCTTTGAAGACGTTCCAGGGTGTACTTACATTTTGTGAGTGTTAATCTTACAATTAATTATCATACAAAGAAGCCAAAGCACTTTAAAGCTTTGTGGTTATTTTACGAAGATAATTATTTTAGAGACTGCTTTTGATTTTCCGAATGTCAGTAAGTGTGGGATTTCTGTAGTTGTTTCTAAACGTTCTTGATTTTTTCCCCCCCTAATTTTTAGCTTTTAGTAAAACAGCAGTTGAAGAAAAACAATAGAAATGCTACTGTGGAGCATTTCAGTGTTCCTTTTATTTATGATGTCATTTACAGGTATTTTTAATGTAGGTATCTTCCTGTTGATATGAAACGTGTCAAGTTACTACTGTGGGCATAGGTACAACAACTAAAATCTCATCATTAATGTCTCCCTCAAAGATCATTGTTCCTTTTTAGCTTTAAAATACAATTTGGCAGGCACTTGCCTTAAGTGGGTTGGAAGCTTCTCAGTTCATTGTAGGCTTTGGATTATTCTCTTTTCTATGTTGATTTCAGCATTGATTTAATACTCTTCACTGGCAGCTCTCCCTATCTTTTTTTTTTTTTCCATCTGGAGCTCTGCTTGCGTAAGATTAGGTCGGTAGTGACTGCTCTTCCTCCTGCTGTCTTCCTCTTGGTTGTGGGTAAATCAGATGATCTAACGTATTTTCATGACCTTCTAAAATTTTTCCTTATTTTTGTTTGTTGTTCTGCTTTCATTGTTATGTCATTCTCTTCATATTCTGTGCACTGCCAAGAGCTGTGGTCTATGAGCTGGACTTGGTTGCCGTGTAGGGCTGAGTCATGTTGTCTTGCAGTTCATCCGAGTGCCGAGCCAGCAGGAATAAGCAGCTTGGTTTCCTGCATCCCTGTGTGTATGTGTGTTGTGCTATTAAGCAAAAAGCCAGCTGTATTAGAAAAAGGAGTGGTTTTCAGAGAACCTCTTTTTTTCATTGTCTGTGCTGTACAGTAAGTACAGATATTCTGGGAAATGGCATCCTCAGAGGATTATATGAATTTATGTTGGAAGCTAGCTAGCTGGGACAAGTGAGTGAAACAGACACCTCAAGCTTCGGTATTAAGAATGTTTGAGATGGGCTAAACTTCTGTGTGCTATGCCGTGAAAGGACTGGAAGACACAGCATCGCCTTTGTGCTTTCAAGCATGCAGAGTGAAGGGACCATTTGATAAAAAGGCAGCTGAGAGAGGAAGAGCAGGCAGCTGCTGTGTGTTTGAAGTTCAAGGGATATGGTTGTTAGCAGTGGAGAACTTAAGGACAGAACTTGTCAAGTGGATCCACAGGGTACATGAGGATAAAAGGCCCTTGAAAAGGTGGTGGCTGAAGGCACTGGCCAGCTGGCTTATTTTGATGCAGGCCTGTGCATTGTCCAGAGGAGCATGTGAGAGGGTAATCGCCCTGCACAACTTTGTGCACTTCAGTAGCCTAAATTAAGAAGCTAGTCTGCTGTATGCAGATCTGTTGAAAGACCACAAAAAGACTGCAGGATGATTCAAAGCAAAGAGATAGATTCAGACACTTTGAATCTCTGTGGGGAAGAACAAAAAAAGATTTTCTGTTCAGGCTAAGTGGAAGGGTTCTAGGTAAGCTTGATACCTAATTAAGGTCCTCAACCTTGTTAAGTTTTTATTCAATTGTGTTGTGATGATTGGATGGCTGTTGTAAGGATTTGCTGAAGTCCTTTAATAAAAAGGATGGAGAGGAGGTGGCTGTGAGTCAAGGTATGATAGACAAAGAAATAAAGATGGTAAGTAAAAGAAGCCTTGTTTGGTACTCCTAAATCCCTTTGTAAGGTAAGGATTTCAGACCTGGCAATTTTACTGAAAGGCAAATTAATACCATTTGTTGAAAAAGCAAACTGCTGGATACAAAGGGAGGAAACAGAACTACAGGATATTAGAAGTAAACTAACGTATTTATCCACTGTGATTTTTACTATAAGTTAGCTGGCTTCTTTTTGCTCTGCTGGTGACTCATTCCTCTGGGGTGATTAGGTTGAATGAAGCTTCGTTGCTGCTCTTGAATGAAATTAATTAGAGCCATTGACAGTAGTTGGAAGCAAGAGAGATTTTGTTTTTTGCTTACCAGCCATTAAATATTATTGATTTTCTTCAGTCAGTCAATGTACGTGGTTTGGAAGCACTATTCATTTGTGTGTTTTCTTTTGCCCCCATCTAAAGTAACTTTTGGAAAAATATGCTGAAACACTAGGACAATGAAGAGAGCAAAACGTACATTTAACTTAAAGACACCTAAATAAGATGAAATATTGCTCTCGTATGATATAGTGTTCAAAGGTAAATGTAATCTACACTGTGCTGAGTTAAATGCTATGGTAGCAATACTTATAAAAGCTAAAGTCAGTTATCTTGAATCTTGAATGTGAAACCACTTCTCACTGGTTGTAGCAGAACACCTTGGCTATCCCAGAATGCTTCAGCTTTCAAAGTCATCTCCTTGATATGTTGATTGGGTGCCTAAAATATTGTGAAAAGACAACTTTTCATGGGGACATGGCCCACTATGGTGTACTGTTAGGAACTGCTTTAATGGCTGAACTATGAAAAGGTCCTGCTCTTTGCAGCGGGTGCAGTGCCCCAGCAGAAAGCAGCTGGCCACTCTTTGCAGGGAAGCTGAGATTCTAAGGTAAAACCTGGTATTCTTTTAGTGCCTTCTACCAGTCTGTTCTATGTATGAAAACAAAACAAGTGCATGCATGCACGCACACACAAAAAAAAGCTGGTAGCAGCTAATGCCTTTAAGTTCTGGAGCTATCTGCTTTGGTACAATTTATTTAGCCCATTCTAAAAATGCACGGAGTCTTGTGTGTTGCCTGTCTGCCCCTGTCATTATCCAGTTATTATGTGCTCACCTTTAATAACTCTTCAGAATACAGAGCAAATGGAATATCCTTTCATGCTGTAGTTTTACAACGCCCTCAAGGATGCCAGGCTCTTGAGATGTCAAATGAAGTAATTTATTTATGAGCTGGGGGGTTGTTAAGCTGCAAGCTACCATTTTTGGATAACTTGTAAATCAGATCCCAATACACTTACTTGTTTTATCATAGCAAACTCGGAGATATAAAGCAAAACAGATCACCAGTGGCACTCAGAACTCTCTAACTGATAACTGCAGTTGGTATAATAACAGATGCTTTTCCTACCTTACTGCATAGTTACTTCAAGAAAATTGGTGATAACAATGGCAGTTAGTCATTAGCTTACTATCCAATTAACTCATCCACTTCTAACAATCCCTTAACTATTTTTCCTCCATGTACTTATGTTCTTAATGGCCATCACGTCCTCAGACCTGCATATTCTCAGTTTTGTTTCTGGTTTCTAGAAATCCAAAAGATGAATTTCATGCATGAAATATGAATAAATTCATCCCATTTTGTTGTGGAATGATAATAATAAAAAGCTGATTTTCAAAGTTTCTATGTAGAAACTTTGCATTGTAGATACCACTCTTTGCTTCAGCAGGCTGTTGTGGTAACAGCTTGTAATACGTTGTTGCTGCACTACTTCTCTGCTGAGGATTTACATACTCTTTTTGTCCTTGACTTAGAATGACAAGCTAAGCTTGACTATGCTTATAAATGAAATGGGCCAGACAGCGTTCCCTGTCCCTGAGGCCAGGTAGCATGGCATGATATGGATGTTAGCCACAATTCTTATAAAATTCCTACACCACAACTCCTATCAACTCAAGTACCTGCAAGCAGGGAACAATCTCTGACCTCAGCTAACCCTGAACCTCCCTGGAACCATTTGGGAAAACACCAGCTGACGTGGACCAAAACTACCAGGGAGTAACCTGATAATTTAACATCATAAATTGCCATAGCCTTAGATTGTCACAACTAGTTACTACAGACACATATAGTGGTAGTGTATGTGCATATCAGTTACACAGCTGCACACACGTAGGGTAACACGAGGCCTTTAATCTCTGTTAACATTGGTTTGACTTCAGATAATGAAGTTTATTTTCAAATGGCTTCTTGAATGTGAGAATTGAACTACTTAAGGGAGGAAATACACTTAAGAGTTGGAAATACAATGGCAAGAATTTTATTGACTAACGCTCTCAAGCTTACGTTTTCAAATCTCTCATTCATGCCAAGGAGAAAATCAACTCGAATATAATATTGTTTCCCATGCAAAGCAGAACAATTTCCTTTATTATGAGCAATTTTCCTTACCATACATTATCTGGTTGCAGACTGAGTATGAAAACAAAGTGTAGGGCCAGGCCTATGTTTGTCTATACACCTTCCTAATGAGTTCATTTGCTGTAAACTAGACAGCCCACTTCAGAACACATCCTTGCTGTGATATATGGTAATAAAAAAAAGCACATCAGCTTAATTTAAAAACAACCTAACCCTCAGGGAGCAATTTTACATGAGTTCTTCTGTTTCTTTTCTGTTATTAATTGCATCCATCTGCCAGAGCAGGTGCAAAAGCTTTAACTAAGTTCTATCACTTCAGCACTAACTATTGAATGTACCCCATCTGTCTTATAGCATAAAAATTATCAATTTCAAAGACCTCTTCTTTTTTCTTTTTTTCTTAACTCAGTTCCTGCCAGGTACCATTATTTTAGTTTTCCCTTGGTCTGATAAAACAATGGCAGCAATTTTTATCTTGAACATCCTATTTGATAACCTGTCCAAATACAACTGGGAGTTCTTGTTTGACTTGAGAATTAGGAGCTTTCTTTTTTTTTTTTTTTTTTCAAATCAAATATCTGTGCTTTCACAAGAATTTCTGAGATTTCCATATTGTGGTAAATTGCTGTAAAATATGTGCCTAGGGACTTTCCATTGCCATCCTTCTCTGGAGCCACACTTCTACAGGAAACAAGCTTGTGTTTGTTGAACGCAGTTTAGCATAGAAAAGACTTCCTCTGTGCTTCTGCAAATCTAAATAACCTCAATTAGTGTGTGTGTGTGGAAGGCAGTGGAGTGGGAGGGTGCTGGTCTGTGTTACTAGCAGCTTTAATTGAAATACTTGAATGAGACAGTGGCACACAGGCTTCTCTGCAGCAAGCAAGGATTTTTCAGTTTAGTAAGACAGTGTCTTGAACAGAGAAAGAATGCAGTGCAAGGAAGTAGTAATTTAAACATTGTGAATTATTTGCTTAAATTTCTTTTCCTGCCTTTAACGTTCTGTCCATCTTTTGTAGAAAGAAAACTCTTAATTTTTTTTTTTCTTTGATCTCACTATGAATTTGTGGTCTCTCTTATGTTTCCTGTATGCTTCAATTTCTACGAATATTTTTTTTGTGAGTAAGGGTGGGAAGCGTGTGTACTTAGTGTAGTAAACACAATGGATTTTTTTGTCTTGCTTAGCTTCATTTAAAGTAAGTTATCTTTTCCAACCGAAAAGTAGGACATATGTTCTGCAAGGCAAGTCACAATTTTAATAGCACTGAGGGATTTTGCTTTTGCATTGGTCATTTGTGAAATCAAATTGAATGCATCTGATATTTGTAATTATTTTCTGAATGCTTCAGAGCGTTCAGTTATTCTCAGGCTGGGTTTATAAGCTTTTGCATCAGTTGCTCATTCTACATAATGCAATTGATGATTGTACTTTTTTCTTCTTCATTACAGGACCAATTTTGTTTTTTTTTGTTTTTTTTTTTTTTTTTATGAAAATGAAAAAGAGTGAATGAGACTTCTGGGGAAAAGAATAAGTGATTTCTGCCTTTCTGAAATGTTCATTTTAATGCATTAAGCAGTCATATTTTTAACAGTGCATACAGCTCTGAAATGTTTTTTACATTATTTTGTTCATTCTGTACTAAGGGATAGTATTAATGCTTGTTTCTATTAAGTTTCAGATTAAGGCAAGTTGTTTCAAAGGAAATATAAGGAGGTCAAAGTAAAACTAATAAAGAATTGGAATTTGAATTAATCTTTTTTATTTTTTCTCTGAATTTCTGTTACTTTCTGCCTTGTTTTCAATGTATCTGGTCTAAGCAGTCAGAAAGTGTCTGACAGAACATCGACACCCTTTTATCAAAGAGAACAAAGAGTGACTTTAATTACTGAAGGTGTGATTTATTTTTTCTCAATAAGGTGTTGACATATGTTTCCAAGAGCCCTTATTTTGTTCAGTCACTTTTGGTCACTTGCAGCTAGACATAAAAACAGCTCTTCTGGCTTATAAACCTGGTGTGCAAATAATTTCTTCTCCCCTTTCTGTTATTTGTTTGTTTTGCTTTGTTGTTGGGTTTATTGTTATTACTGTCTAGGATTTTAAATAGCATAGCATTGCAGTTGTTCTTCTCAATCTCTTTCTTCAGTAGATCTAAAAATGAACAAAGACAATTTCACTATCTAGCTATAAGTCATCCATGCCCTATGGTAGATCCTCCTCATAGGCTTTTTTCTGCTCTTGCACTGGCAACCCAGTGGTTGCCTTTTGGGAGTACTTATTTTTTTGCTTTTTCTTGATGGAAGATAGATAGCATAAATGCTACAGATTTGTGTAAGACATAGTTGTTAATATTGTTATGCAGTAGCAGCTTTGAATGTTAATTGTTTTGCTTAACTCAACTGTGGTTTTGATTGATATTTGTCTTTGTGCAATTCTTGTAGCAAGAGAAGCTGGAGGAATTAGGAGAGTTTTCTCTTTCACATGTTATTTTGACACATTTTTCTTTTTCATATAAGCAGTATGTAAAAAAATAACTAAAGTAAATAGTGATATGTTCAAATGTCCAGATATGAATCCTTGAAAAAGCAGGTTAGCATCTTAAAGGATATTTGGAGATTTCTGAAAACTTATTGAATGTGAAGGTTTCAGTTTTTGAAGGTATTTTGAGGTGCCTATTTTTGCTCGCCAGTTTTGTAGCCTTGGATGCTTTCACTGGGTTGAATCTGTTTTTCCTGAAATGGTTTTGGAACATACATTCCATTTTTGTTGCAGAGATGTTTAGGATATCCATTTTTCCCTCTGTAACATGCTTGAATTTTGTCAGATTGATAGAAAAGAAAATGTGTTGATTATCTCCTCATTTCTTATGCACTATGTAAATTGAGTTTGGATTCTATCTGCACTCTTTTGGATTATTCTTTCTTAACCCATGATTACAACTTTGAAAAATGGCAATTAATTTCACTGCTGAAGTGTGAGGCAGCGCTAAAAGTACTGTGTCAATGTGCACAGAAGCTCAACAAGACTTTCCCTGTGCTGTTTGTGCTTATAGGATGTATGTAGCTGGCTAGCTTCACTGTCTGATGCAGGCAAAGAGATGGAAGACATGGGTGGAAGTCCATGTGCTGGAAGGATTGTAGCTAGCTTGGCTCAGGACTTCAGGAAAAGAACTTTTAAAAGCTTCTTCTGAAGGAGTTAATCGATTCTTTAAAATAGAAAAATGAATAGTCCTACAGGACTTTCTCCATTTACTGGCACAAAGAAGCTAAGAATAGTAATCTTGTACAATACCGTTTCTAAAAATATGTGGGAATTCTTCCTTTCTTCTCGTAACCTAGTGCTCAGCTAAAGCAATACAGTGGCAGGAACATCTCGCTTTGTGTACCATGAATAAAATAACATTCTGCTCCTTTTAAATTCAGTACTAGCTTAACTCTCAATGCCGTTCAGCCCATTTTCATAACCTTGCATAGCCTCATGATGTAATAAAGTCCCCAGAGCTACTTTGGTTTAGTTCAACTTTGTGTTCCTGTATGTCCATCCTTTCTCTTGCCCATATAGAATATTTATTTTATTGTAGCAACACTGGCATTGCAAGTTGTTGTTGCTTTTATTGGAGGCGGAAACAATTACACTTTTAGAAAATAGAGCATTGTAGATACTGTAGAGTATGTGACAGAATACATGCCATGACAAATCTTTAAAAATATGAAATACTTTGCAAAGGGAAAAAAAAATAGAACAATATGCATCCTTTTTTTTTTTCTTTTTTTTTCCCCCTTTAGCCAAAGCTGAAAGTATTCTCTTCTGAGCTTGCTTCCCTTGACTCATTGGCTCTCTATATTTTTCCTTCCACTTGAATACTCTTGACTAAATTATGCCAGTTGGATTTTAAATCTATCGAGCATGGTTATGAGCAGTGAAGCCTATGAAAAGTGCAGTTGATTGGGCCAAAAAGCAGAACTGTAGCACGTAAGCTAGTCAGAAGTCTCCTCAGTATAAATGAGGAAAATGTTCAGAATTTATGATGGGGGAATGTTAAAAAAACCAAGCTTCTGGAAGGGTATTTGGAATAAGACAATCAGGACTGTGAATGAAACGTTTTAAAAATCTTCAAGAAAAGCACTGGTTATGTAAACTTCCTCATGGAAAATGTGTTTAATTCCAGGTTCCCCTGTGCTACTGTATAGAGACAGAACTATATGTCTGTGCATACAGTTTTATCAATGACCTTCAAAGGAGGAAAAAAGAATTAAAGTGGCAAAGGAATCATACAGAGGAGTCTGAGCTAGAGTACTGTAAGCAGTGAGTTTAATTTGCAATCTGTGTGAAAATACAGGCTTGTGGCTCTAGTGAAGTGGCTTGGTTTCACTGGCGTTATCATACAAAAACATCACCTTTGGAATTTATTCAGACAAAACGCTCTCATGTTTTCACAGTTTTGGATGAGCTGAGGGGCCCACTCCTCAGCCAGACTAAGCGGGTAGTCTTCAAACAAACGGAGCGGTGTTTATATCGAGTACCTGCTCCTTAAACTGGAGCAGAAAAGCAGTTTCTTGTTACTCAGCATTATGCTGATATCAGTGATGGTATGAAAATAAAATGTTATGCTTGAATCAAATGCATTCCAGGCTTTCCAAACTCTTCCTGCTTAGTACTGCAGCTAAAACTGTATTAACTGAGGTGATACATTACCAAGATATTTCTTTGTATAAGAAAGAAACCTGAAATCTTCTTTGCCATTTATGTGAATAGCACTTGATTTGTGCCCAATTATTCGCATAGCTCATCTGTCTGTCAACTTATAGCTCAGCTTCTTCTTCAAGATACTTTACACTGCTGTTCACTCAAGCTTCCTGCATTTTCACTTTGACCAGCTTATCTGGTTATCATTAGAGAAGTCACAGTTTACTCTGGAAGAATTTTTTTTTTTTTTTCTGAAAAAGTGAAACTTGAATGAATACTAAAGGCAGTTGCTGGGAAGTGAATTGCGAGCTTAAAAGATTTGATATTCTTTGTATTTCATTGTGACTTCTTCATCCACCGAGTAGAGCAGAAAAACTGCAGTGAGACTTATTTCTTTTAAATAGGCTTTCCAGACAGAATCTCAAATACTAAAATGCTTTTTATTAAGCAACTTATAAATAAGGAGTAGGTTATAATTTAGAGTGTAATAATTTTTCACCAGTTGCAGCTCTTTTATGAAGCAGTGTTCCCACAAGGGCAGTTGTTCTGTGAAGCCATATTTGGACCTTTCTTGCACAATTCTATTGTATTTTAGTAGAATTTTTATGACATTTTGGAAACAATGATGTCAGATTATTCTGAACAAACAGTGGAAAAATGCAGGATTCTTTGTGAAGTGAATCCAGGTTCACAGTAGTAGAATTATGTTTAGGTAGATTTGATTTTTGCTCAGCTGATGGCATTTTCAGAATGACAAGCTTGTAGAATCAGCAGGAAAAGCATTAGCCCTAATTACAGCTACAGTTTAATTGTATTGCATGAAGCATTTAAGTACTAGGTAATCTAGATATTCAATTTTAGATGTTCTCAAAACTTTTTTTTTTTTTAAACAAAGATTTCTTACAATGTAATGGTAGTATAGTATTTTTATAGTATTTTTAAAGTAGCCTAAGCCTTTTTCAGGGAATCATAGAATCATAGAATCACCAAGGTTGGAAAAGACCTAAGAGATCATCCAGTCCAACCGTTCACCTATTCCCAATAGCTCCCACTAAACCATGTCCCTCAACACAACATCCAGCCTTTCCTTGAACACCCCCAGGCTCGGTGACTCCACCACCTCCCTGGGCAGTCCATTCCAGTGCCTGACCACCCTTTCTGAAAAGTAATACTTCCTCATGTCCAGCCTGAATCTCCCCTGCCGTAGCTTGAAAGAAGATGTACAGTCAGAGTAAATTGACATCACTGGAACTCTCGCAATTGGTTTAAACCAAAAAATAAAATGTGGCTGTCCAGCTAGTAAAACTGAGAAGAGTGATTTTGTGTGTTTACATCTTTAGTTGTGCTTAATTACTTTTTCCAGTTAATGCTGTATTAAGTTTGTCATTTTATAAGTATTTGTATGTGCTTAAGCTATAGCTGGGTCCAAGAGCTCTACTGAAATAAGCCTGAATTTTCACTGCGGCTTTTGAGGCATATTTAGCAGCAAAAATGTGAAATATGTCTTTGTGAAGTGTACAAGACTTCCACAGGAATTTTTCAGTGTTTGGGATGTAGGGGTTTTTTTTGTTTGTTTGTTTTTGTGTGTGTGTGTGTTTATGTGTATATATATATATATATATAAAACATCTTTCTATTAAACATACATATATGTCTGTATGTAATACTGAAAGACTGAATATAAAAAGAGTGTTTCCCAGCTCCCTTTCTTATGGCTTCTGTATTTCTTATCTGGTTTTGTCTGGTTCACCATCTGTCACTAAGACATTTGCATAACTATTACAAAAATAATAGCTTTATGAAACATATTCTTTTCTATACAAATGTGAATATAGAAGATGTATTTTAAAATGATAAAATGAAGACTTGGATTAGTTACTATATAGGTAGATCCTCTTTGCTCAAGTAGTTTACTTGAGCAAGGTCTGCAGGGCTAGGAAGACAGACTTTGGCGACTTCTAAAGTTTTATTCCTATAGGCAGAACTTCATCTTGAGAAAAGTTCACATTTCTCTTATGTGATCTCTTCTGAGATCATGACTGCTTGCTTATAATTCTTAAATGACTGTTCAAGTGGACAAAAGGAGTTGCCTAACAATAAAACTGGCTCTATTTCTTTGTTTTTATTTTTTCGTTGCTGGTGTGGTTTGGTTTTTTTCATCCTTTTGAATTGCAACTTAACCATACAGCAAAGTGGGTTGGTTTTGTCTTCTCCACATACAGCTGGTGTGGTAGAAATAAATGGTCTTTTCAAATTACCGTGACAGTCATTGTTATTGCAAAAGGATAAACGATGATGGAAAATAAAAGAAATAAACTGAGAATCTGGGTGAGCTGAAGATGTCTAAAAGTGTGATAAAGTGTAAAAAAAAAAAAAAACCAAAAGAAAAACAAAACAACCAAGCAAATGAAGAAACAACCAAAAAATAAAAAAATAAAAAACAAAGAAACCAATAACACAAAGAAACAAACCAAACAAACAGAAAAACCCAAGCGACTTATAAATACAAGGTTTTTCTGTTCTGAAAATTCATAGTGGCACTCCTCTACCTTCTCTCCTTGCTCTCCATCGTACTGGTGTATACACAGCTATGAGAAATAGACTTTGAGAATTTGCCCATAAAAATCATCATATCTAGCATCGAATCACTGAAGTCCTTTTGAAATGTTAAGAGATGAGTAAACCTAATTTACAAGTATAGAAATCATGTCGAAATGGAAACTGTCAGTCCACAGTTTTAGAATTTATTTTTAAAGTCAGGTGGTGTACTTATTTCCTGATGCTGATGTATTCCTGATGATGATGTATTTCCTATAATTGCCCAGTCTTCCCAATAATGGTTTCATCAATTACAGGACCATGGCCAATTTTGAACGCAGATCATGAAATGCATTGTTCAGTCAAAGGGGCACCTAACTTTGCCATATACTTGTAAACTACGGCAGTAACTAGGATATTGATTATAGACAACGCAGTCGAGTGCAGCCTCGGCAAGTTTACAAATGACACCAAGCTGAGTGGTGCAGTTGATACACTGGAGGGAAGGGAAGCCATCTAGAGGGACTTAGGCTGGAGAAGTGGGCCCATGAAAACCTAGTGAGGTTCAATAAGGCCAAATACAAGGTGTTACACTTGGGTTGAGGCAGTTCCAGTTGTTTGTGCAGACTGTGCACAGAGCCTCTTAAGAGTAGTCCTGCAGAGGACTTTGTTGTCCTGGTAGATGAGAAGCTGGCCATGAGCCAGCGGTGTGCACTTGCAGCCCAGAATGCCAACTGTGTTCTGGGCTGCATTAAAAAAGGGGTGGCCATCAGGGAGAGGGAGGTGATTGTTTCTCTCTACTCAGCTCTTGTGAGGCCCCATCTGCAGCACTGCATCTAGACCCAGTACATGAAAGACGCGCAGTTCTTGGAAAGAGTCCAGAGGAGGGCCACTAAGATATATGATCAGAGGGCTGGAGCACTCTCCTATGAGGGAAGGTTAAGGGAACTGGGCTTGTTTAGCTTGGAGAAGAAAAGGTTCCAGGGAGACCTCACTGTGGCCTTCCAATACTTGAAGGGAGCATATAAGCAGGAGGGGGTATGACTGTTTACATGAATGGGTAGTGATAGGACAAGGGGGAATGGTTTTAAACTAGACAAAGGAGATTTAGCTTAGATGTTAGGAGGAAGTTTTTCCCACAGAGGATGGTGACGCACTGGAACAGGTTGCCCAAGGAGGCTGTGGATGCCCCATCCCTGGAGGCATTCAAGGCCAGGCTGGATGTGGCTCTGGGCAGCCTGGCCTGGTGGTTGGTGATCCTGCACACAGCAGGGGGGTTGAGACCAGGTGATCATTGTGGTTCTTTTCGACCCAGGCCATTCTATGATTCTATGATATGATATTTGTCAAATTCTCAGAATTTGCATGTTGCTTGTTTGTCTGGCACATTATTTTGGTAAAAACTGTTTTATGTGACTATTCAGAGGTCCAGGAGAAATTGATATGAAAAGAGTTTGTGTGTGTTTATTTTTTAGCATTTTTTCTTAGATTTACTAATAAAGAATTAAACCATTTAAAAGGGATCTTCAATGAAATTCTAAGTCTACTTCAAAGTGTTATATAAATCCTAATTGATTCACCTATAATGGAAAAGATGTAGGAGAAAGGTCTGTGCTTTCTTTCTGTCACTGTTTATTCTCTTGCCTTCTATGTCCTTTTCTTTTCAGCTCCCCAGAGGCCTTTGCTGACTGCGACAGTGACATTGTGTGTATTACAAGCAAGTATAGTAGGTTGGCTGTAATCTTAGCTCCTACTGCCTACACAGATTCATGAACTGTCTTCTCTTAACCTTGCATGTTGGCAACTGGGAAGCTTGAAAGAATAAATGACATAGAAGGGCAAGTTATATACCACAATGAGCTACTACTATTCCTTGTTTTTCCAAGGTAACAAAAAAGAAATGTCACCTCAGAGAACTGAAGGGGTCACTGCCAGGTCCCTATTGATGTTTTCTTGATAAACGGTTTGGATGAGATTTTACTTCTCTTTCTGTCTTCTTTCTGCCTAGCCTTCTAACCTTGCGTCCCAACCACAGGCAGAAGTACTAAGCAGCTATTCCTTCCACTGAGCCAGGTTATAAATTTATGCAGCTGCTGAATAGGAGACACTGTTGGTATCACAAAGGGGAAGCAAGAGACTTGACTATGACTAAGGGCATGTCTGTGGGTGGTATTGGCACTGATTATTTCAGATTGGCTTATTATTGAACAAATGACTCTTTGAGGCACCTTGGAGGAAGTTCTAATCTGTAAAAGATATTTACTGTAATGTTATGGGAGCCTTCTGAGAGCCCAACACTTGCTGCTTTCCTTCTGTCCATACTCAAAGTTTCCAAAATACATGGCTCTTTTAAATGAGCATCGATTTATATTCATTATTTCCTAGTGCCAATCCAAATGCTTCAACTTTAGAGGCACTGAAAAGCCTCTTCAGTCTTTGTGGAAAGAAAGCTGCGTACAACTGAGTGTGCAGAGCTGAGGTGTTGCATCATGTGGAAATACCTCAAACCGCAACTGCACTGAAATGGACGATGAAGTGTGGACTCTGAATTGTAAGAGATGGTTCCTTGTGATTGTGTGTTTGAATGTACCACTTTCTTTCCTGGGCTGTGAGACTGCCTATTTCATATTTAGGCATAGGAAAGAAATGCTATAAACATGAAGGCAAAATGTCTGCTGGAGTTCAGAAAGTGAAGAAACAAATTGACTCTGTTGAAGGCAAGGCCTGTTGAAATTAACATAATGTAACTATAGTAATATAACGTAACAGGAACATTTGTGGTTATTAATAGCAGTGGACAGTACAATAGTGCTGTTTCTAAACTATTTTCAAACAGGCCTGTCTCCATTTCTGTCTGCATTGCTTTGAAGGAACTGGTGAATGTGTTGCCTGAGTTAGGGTGCATGTCTTATTTATTCACCACAGTTTGGTTGTAATTCTGTGACCTTCTGAAGAACAGCAACAAAAAAGGACTGTCACAACTGTTTGCATCTTCACAACCTGCTGCATTGTGTCCCTCTCCAAGGCCGACACATCCTTGTCCACTGAGAAATGCTCCAAGAGCTTTTCCTCTAATATCTTTGCAATCCTTCACTGGAATGAATTTTCTAGAATAAAGCTTCTTAGCTCATTTCAAAATTTGTTTGCTTATTTTATGGGTGATGGGCTTTTGAACAAACCATAATTGGTAAGGAAAGCATAGAAAGCTCAGATATTCTGCTGTTGCTGGTCTGCCACATTTCTGTTCACAAGAGTCTGAAAAGCATTCATACCTTCTTTTCCCTTAGCTGTAGCAAGTCTAACTTTCAAAGAGATTTTTCTGCCTTCCCGCCAAGCTGGCAAGATGCTTCCCAAATTACTTGCCTTAGCACTGCTGCTAAGGCAGCTAACAAAGGCAGGTTGTGTTGGTAGGTGACTTTGTGTGGAGGGAAGCAGTAACTGAATGTGTGCTGAAGCAATATGCCCTTGGACAGCATAAGTGGGAGATGTTATCCTTGATTGAAGTCAGCACCAAATTCAGAGAGACAGTGGGATATGAGGGAGATGCTCAGTTTTGTTGTTCAGCAGCACTGTATCTCGCAGCTAATGCAGAAACAGAACAGATAATGATCCTGAGTGAGCTGCTTTATCTTAACCTATGTATACCAAACTGAACTATTATCTTTGCTTTAAATTGTCTCTTTTTTATTGTTAATGACACCTATGGATAAGGATAAAGTGCATTACCAAACTAGAGGAATTCTGCAGTGCTCATTCCAAAGCTGTAAATAAGGATCATTACATCATGAAACCTCAACTTCAATAAAAGCTGAATGCTGAACTTAGCCGGCACATATATTTTTCAGTTGTTTTGCCCTTTTTGTTTACTGCTCCTTCATTTATTACATATTGGATGCAATTAGTTGAACTTTTAACCCACATGGAGTATACTAGAGCTTAAGCTGCTCCTCAACATGCTTAAAACAGAGTAAGAAAAGAGAGAGGAGAATGAGTGTGAGCAGCAGAGCAGGCATGAAGGCAATACAGTTGACTTCTGGAATTGCAGCTGGAATGTTGTGGAATTTGATACAGATGGAAAATAGAAGTTTAAAAGTGTAAAATTTCCAGTGTGGGTGCCATTTCAAGTAGGCTGTGTGGGTGGAGAATGGTGCTAAATGCCAAACAGACAAGTAGAACTGAGAGTCTCTTTCCAACTAGTAACAGACAGCTAGCAGTGGAAAAAAAAATAGTTTAAATGTCCCAATGCAGCTGTTTTGTAATAAATCAGTAATAGTTATGGGTAAAGCTCAGCTCATCAGCGTTTGTTGCTTTTTTGTCCATAGTACTTTTCCACAGTAGTTGCAGTATGATTCTTGTGATATATTTATTTAATGTTCATGTCACTTTGAATTTTTTTATTTATAATCAGTATGTGTGACATGTAAGAGGTCAAAAGGGGTTTTGAATACTCTGGATAACTATCATTTTTAAGTTAGGAAATGGCTTTACTTCGAAGTCCATTCTCTAGAGTATAATAACACAAGAAGAGTGTTACTGGGCATCTCTTCTGCTTCTTTGTTCTCATCAGGTTTGGCATCAGTTGCAGGAGTGGACCTTTCCTCTTCATTTGTTCCAGATGTCTTTTGTGTGTATTCATGTGACAGTCCTTCAGAAAAAGAATGAGCATGCAGTTCTCCAATTGCTAAACAATTCATAATAATAACATACTTAAGACTTCCATGCCTTTTTTCTTCCTTCAGCTACGTCTTACTCCTCTATCATGAAGAGTAGTGATGGAGTATATTGTCCAGTTTCAAACAAGTGTACTTGTGCAGATTATTTTCTGCCTTTCCCAGCCAATCAAAATACCACAGAGTATGTAACCTGGTGGGAGGCTATTCCAAGAAACAGCATCAGGGTCTAGCACCGTTGCTTTTCACTAATTCACCTGGATCAGCATCAGTACTGAACTGAATTTGTAACTTCACCACTACAAGCATAGTGTAGAATGAATGTTATCTTACTCTGAAATCCAGAGAAATACCTGGAATAGAATTATTCCCAGAGGGAATAGTACTCATTTGTTAGAACAACGCTGCATACGTGAGCTAGACTTTGAGAGTAGAATTTTTACTTTTTTGAAAGCTGATATTTTTGTATTTGTTTATGCTGTTGACCTGGTGCAAGCAATGGCTTTTCCATTCTCACAGCTTCAGGTTTTTTTTTTTTTTTTCAAATATTCTTGTAGGAAGGAGGAAGGAACTTTAAGGATAAGGTTCAAAATTATTCATTCTTCCACACTTCAGGCTTTTACCTGAGAGAGAAGCATATAGGTCAGTTTTCATTTAAATTGTGAACAGTGGAGGTTTTGGGGGAAGGAGCAGTAACAAGGATACTTCAAATTGGAAGTAAATTTGTTCTTTAGATGGATCACTTTATAAGTTTTCTTTTCCCAAATGAAGAGGCTGCAGTGACTACAGTTACTGCAGTTTCGTACTTGAGAGTGCATGACAGTGATTAGGTTACCTGGTATATTAACATACAGAGGAAAAGAAGGTCAAAATTATTCTGTTTTATAGTTGCTAAGTGCTGAGGGTGTATTAGCTACGTGGAAATCAAAGGTACATTTCAAATGACCTGATATTCAATATGGACTCGTGGCCCTTTGATAGTAGAAATCCTTTGCAATGAATGGCCCCAAACCTTTCCTCCTTCATCTGATTCTTCAGAAGAAGCCGTGAAAGCTTTTGAATATTTATATGTATAAAAGTTTTGGATCAAATTTGAATGAAGTGGAGGTCATTAGTGACAAGAAAGTGCTCCTTAATTTGCCAGAATATTCTGACTATCAAAGTACAGAACATTTGTGTTGTAATGGGTGCTGAGGGAAAGGGAAGTAGGGAGAATAGAAGAGTTGTAATCACTTAGCTTTTATTGTTCTGGGATGACCTTAGTGTTAATCTTTAGCTTCTGTCAGGAAAGTATAATTCTAGCAATTCTGTCCTCTATGAAGGACTTCAAGAATCCCTCACAGTAGTATTTAAAAATCCACGTTCATCCAAAACCAGAAAATAAGACTATTCTTTAAGCAGCACATACCAAAAGTGGAGATGACTCAGTTCAAAAAAGCTTCCCAAATTTATAGGCGGTTCCCTTCAGAGAGAACTGACACTGTAATGCATATGCTAATTATCTCTGTGAAAGAAACACACGTGCCCTTGTGATTAAAATTTAGAATTTAAAAGCAAGACTGGAAGTTAGGCGGTAATTAGGAAGTCATTTGAAACTATAACCATGAGTGGTTATTCATAAATAATGTTAACATCAGACTTTTCTCCCACTGAATTTTAAATAGTATGTAGTGGTTGGAAGAGGGAAGTTGTTCTTTCGTACTGTGCATCTGAAAAGGCTTTGGAATGCAGTCCTGGTGCTTCCAACTCTTACTGTAGCTGCAGCAGAGACACTGTAAGCTGATGGCTTCTCACTGCTGCCTGTTTTGAAATGATAGCCCAAGAAAGGGGAAATTTAATTTTATCACCTCTCCCAGCTGTCGTCAAAAGAAACACTGACTCAGACACACCTGTGAGTCAAAAATCTTCCCATTTCCTTCCTGCTGCCTGGCAGTAACAATTTACCTTATTCCAACTGCAGCCTTTTCTGTTGCTCTCAGCCTCTGCATTGTCTCACTTAATCTGAACAGGCAGGGGAAGTGAAATTAAGCTGTCTCTTACTGTCCTCTTCCAAATAATCTATTCTTAAGAGAGGGCAAACAGGCAGAATTAAACACGTGTTAATGTGTGCTTGAGTAAAAAATTTGGGTAGATAATAAAGAATTGTAAGGGGACATCTCTGTTTTTCCGAACTGATAAGTAATCGAAACATTAGGTACATCAACAGGAACTGGGTTGAAGAAAACCTGAGGTTGTGATGCTTCTCACACTCAGTGGAGACTTACACAAGCTGCTTCTCTGAAGGATAGCCCTGTGGTTTATTTAAATTACTTTCCTTCCCCATTGTTTCACAGACAGGTTCTGTCATCTGCAGCTCCGTTGTTGCTTATCATTTCTTCTTTCCAGAATGTAATTTGCTATCGATTTTTGACCTATTAAAAGTGCATGCTGTTTTAGCTTAATGTTTCAGATGCAATCCATTAATTTTGATGCTTCAGTTTTCGGTCCCGCCGAAGTGACCAAAGTGCTGAATACTTGTTTTGCTGAGATGTTTCAAGTTGGCTGTCTGAAATAAGAGACATATGAAATATGAAATAAGAGATATATGAAATAAGATCATTTCAGAAGAAAAACTTTTCTTTGCACTGATAATTGTAGTGGTAGAATACCTGCATAGGCATGCAGGAAATAATCTCTAACAAGCAAAAGAATCCCACAATACATTTAGACATTGGTATGAAATGAAATGAGCTAGCAACAGGAGAAACAAATGGTCTGTGGTTAATTCGATCACTTCCTTTGCTACAAAAACAACAATCATCAAGTTTTAGAAGGCTTATTCGAATGTGACGGGGACAGCCCCTAAGCAACAGTAGCAGGAACATCCACCACTTGTCATTTTCTTTGCCCTTTTTCATTCCAGTCCTGCCATTGTTCTACTCTTAAAAAGGAAATGTGACAAATGTCATTTTCTTTGAACAATGACTGTTGTGTGAAATGTTCAAAAATGCATCTGCTGAAAGCTTTTAGAGATTTAAGTTTTCCTTAAGAAAAAAAAATAATAATAAAATGCAGCATACGTAAGACTGCTAACAGACCTCCTGCAGAAGCTGTGCCTGCTTTGCTTTTCCTAAACACAGCCTGCTTTAAGCTAGGGTGTGCTGGAATAAGGAGGACAGGTGCTGAAGCATGAAGTGTCTTCTATATTACAGGGACAGTGGGACAGAATGGGAAGTTCCTTTACAGGTTTTTTCAGTTCCTTAATATTTAACATGGCTCAAATTCTGAACTATATGTAGAGATACAAATTTGAGATGGACCTGGAGCTGAAAAAGGCCTATGTTATGGACCTGACTTGAATCAGATTGAGAACAGGGACCTTAAAAAGAAGTCATGAATTTTACCATCCAACCCAAATTCTAGTAATGACAGTCTAGAAGGTTGTTCCTGGGTGATCTGAAACAACTCTGATCCTGTTTCAATATCAGGACTGAATTTAGCTGTTCAAACTACAGATTGGGAGTACATCCATGGCTGATTTTTCATTTTAAACAGCTCAGATGTTATTTGATAAGCAAAGTCATTTTTTCCCCCCTCAACTAAAATCCCAGTGCTTTTATACCATGTAGCCATTTCATTCCAATTTAACATGTTGCATACAAAATTTCCTTGTTTAAAATTGTGGGTTTTCCCTTTAAAAGCAGTCGGAATATTTCTCTACAATCATTTAGCTTGCAGTTGTTTTTCTTTGGAAGCACTTAACTCTCAGACACTGGTTGAAAGGTTGGCATTGCTCAGCAAACAATCCTTTGTGTGTTCTGCTAGGCTGTGAGACTAAAACGAAGGCAGTCTGCCTGGATTTGGTGTTCATTCACGGCTTCTCCCCTTCAAAACCTCATCTTCATGAGCAGCTGCTGGTTTCCTTGCTTACTTGGCTTCATAACCAGTATACACAAAATGTTGGGGTAGGTGAGCACAACCAATGACCCATACTGAAGGAGCTCAAGAAAAATAGGCCAAAGCTACCAAGTTGTTATCATAAAAAGACCAAAAGAACAACCTGTTAGGACTCCCAGAGCAAAGGTCATTTCCGCAGTGTAATGCATCATCTACAGACATGAAGCTCCGTCAGTGGGTGCACGAGGATATCTGTTGAAAGCTTTAAGAAAAGCGTCTTCTTAATCAAGATTGCTAACAAACGACCACTTTTGTTAATGGAAACATGCTTATAGTGTGTTATATTTGTACTGTAGCACAAAAATATGCATTTCTCAGTAGTTTTTTTTTTTTAATATATAAATGTCTTTTGCTGTCTTTCATCTTGGGACAGAATTTTGATCAGTATTTCATTTAAGTTCTTTATCAGATGTTTGTGCATTTTTACTTCTTTTAGTAAATGGGACCTAATTTTGTCTTTCTGTGTGTGTGAGTTTTATGTGTGAATCTTTCTTGAATTTGTATTGGACAATGCTTGCTGTCCTCCAGTTATCTTCTGTGAGGAAAGGACATTTGTGTCTGAGAAACGTTCAGGGGTATTCTTTTATTTAAGCACCTAGTTCTGCATAGAGTTGGAACTATTTTGGTTTTTGTTTGTTTGATTTCCATGAATGAACAATCTCCTAAGAAAGCTGTATGAAAAGTGTGAAACAGTATGAAAATCAGGGGGGATACAGCATAGTCAATACATTCTGTTACTTTTCTTTTTTGTTCTTTTTTTCCCCTTTCCCACTTACAATATGTTGTGTTTTATTAAAAGAGTAACATTCTTATTCTCCAAGGACTGGAACCACTTGTCAGATTAGTAACCAGTTTGCAAGAAGGATTGTGGCAAACATTGCATAAACAACAAACACGGTTCAGTAAACAGAGGTATGTTACATTAAAGAATACATTTTGTTGGGCATTCATACATACATTAACAAATTATGTTCCTATAGCAGGCCATTTGTAATTGTTTATTGTCTTTGCTTTTACTATTTGTATTACTAACAAGCTCCTTACACATGAGCTCATATTCTCACTTAAAATGGAGACTGCATCAAGCAGCACCAAGAGTGGGATTGATAAACTCTCTCTCTTCCTCTTTTTGGAAGATTGACCACCAGAAGTTATAGCTTTGGGAAGTAACTCAGACACAATTTTTTGACTGCCATCTGGCCAGGTATGCACACTTTGAAATGGGATGCTTACAATCAGTAGACTATTAATGAACGGAGGAATTCTTCAGAGAAAAAGGAAATAACAGCTGAAGAGGAACGTAATAGTGTTCTGTCAAGTTTTCAAAGCATACTTCAAATGCTGAAGCATGTTTTTTACTGATTCCATTTTGATTTACATTATTTATTTATATCATTTTGCAAAGAGTTTTTGCATGATTTTCTCAGTGAACTGGCCTCCAACCATTTGGGCCAAAATTGTGCCTGCCACATTTTTAGAGTCAGCATGTATAGCTTAGCAGGTGAATATTTAAAAGCTATTAGATTTCCAAATGCAGTAAAACTAAGTCTTCGTGAGGGTGAATGGTTTATAATCTCAGATTACAGAAAGTGGCAAGAGCACTTTGAAGCTAAGAGTTGCTCATATTTTTAAATGTATATAAATGTTACATATGTAGTACTTTTCAGACTCTGAAAATCTCAAAACCTTGTAATAACCGTGGAAATCTTACGGTTTCTTTAACCATGTATATACTCATAGTAATAAAATATGTAGTCATCGTACATTTATATTCTAAAGAATTTCACTGGTCTCTGTCAGTGTGGCTTCATGAAGATCTTGGCTCAGATTTTTAAAGATTCCTGTGGTTAATTTTCAAGAGCGTCTTAAACTTTTGGGGCCCCAAGTTCCTTTTGCAAAAGGAGATAGAAGCTTCATTGAGTCCCTTCTATTGGGTTGTTTATAGTAAGTCATGAATAAATGAACTACCTCAGATATATGCATCAATGTGGGCTGGGCTACTCATGTGCAGGTAATCAACAGTGTGTTTGCAGGACTGATGTATAGAGTAAGCAAGAAAATTGGGAACATGTGGTGAACACAGTTGTAGTTTGTTGCTAGATCTGATAGTTCCTGTTAAAGGTTTATCTGAGTTTGTGATTTATAGTAAAATGAGTGTTGCCAAAGTCTTCTGGTCATCCAGTAACCAAAGCATATCTGTCCCTGTGTGTCTGACTGAGAGGTGAGCGAAGAAACTCTGCAGCCTGTACCAACAAACCCAATCAAACGGCAGCAGTCATTTCTAATACTAGAGTCCTTGCTTTCATAGAGTTCTGACTGCTCCAGTGTCACCAAAGCATAACAGGACCTGGAAAACATAACTGATCCTTCGCAATAAAAGAGTCTCTTTGTCTCTCTGTGTGAGGAAAGCTGAAAGGAAGCATACTGTGTATAAAATGACTTCCTTCCCAGTTTAAGCAGGAATAGAAATACTTGTTTATGTGCAAAGACAGAATTAACTGCAAACCTTCCCCTCCTTGACACACTTATTTGTTTTAGTTCTGCATCTGACATCAAAATGACAGCAGGAGAGAGCTCATGTTTCCTACATGCTCACACAAAGGGGCCAGGAACTCATAGAATCAACACATGTCCTTCTTAAGCTGACAAGACAAACACCAAGGCCTAGCAAGATCTGTGTTCAGTCTTTAGCACTCTTCATGAAGCTGCTAACAAGGAGTTGCTGTTTTATTGGAGCATAACTTTTTAATACCGCCAACAGATTTGGATGTTGAAATTCAACTTCAGACAGCTGCAGTTGCATTTCCTTGACACTGTTTCACCAGTAAGACTTCTCCCTGACCTTTGGAGCCCCCTTACTATAGGAAAGTGGAGATCTTGGCTTCAGTATTTATTCAATCCTCAGACTCTTCTAAGCTTATACAAAATGTCATAGCAGCACTTGTAATAGCAAACGCCACTCACTTAAAACTGAATGGTGACCACCACTTTTACAAGCAGCAGCTCTTCCTTTTAAACCTGTATAGATTGGAGCTAGGGATCTGTGGCTAGCAGTGCTTTGTATTCCAGTATTGATGTGCTTATCTAAAAGCCTATTTTGTTATTATTTAATTGGTGGTGACAATGTAGGGAGGTAATTTCATGCTGAATTTTGATGTTCAAGTTAGGTGCTTATTTTTCCTAAGTGGGGTGGAGAGGTTGGATTTGAATTTAGTTTTCTGTATTCTAACAAAGTAAAAAGTATATAGGTCACTCTGAAGGTACTGCCTCCTATTTATTTCCATGGGAACTACAGCAGATACAAAAAGCACAAAAACACTGTTTGATAGAGCAAATTCAAATGTACAAAACACTATTTTTCAACATAGTCACCATCACCAGTTAAGAATTTTTGCCAGCAATGAACAAAAGCCTGCATGCTGCACTTGTAACCTTCTGCCTACAGTTTGGCCTCCATCAGAGTTCAGCAAACATCAGTGAATGTCAGTGGGTGCAGCTTTTTCTTCATGGAAGAATTCAGTTCCACACCTTTACTTCATGTGCGCTTTCAAGCTAGATGCCATTTTGTAAGACTCTCCCTCTGTTGCCAACTCTCACGTGGCAACAAAACACAATAGAACATTGAAAGGAAGGTTCCATCTCTACTGCCATACCATCAACATACATCTCTGACATTGTGGGCCAACATAATGAAATAGGAGGCATTGCTTTTGGAGCACACCTTGTAGATCAATCTTTCTAAATGTGTGCATTGTAGAAATCTAGTACTTATGTGTGAAGAGAAAGCATAAAGTCACTGAGTAGCTGCCTATCCACACTTTAACTTCTTAGCAGTCAATAAGGGTGCCATTGCTTTGGCTCTAAGCTCTTCAGGACTGTAGGGATATTGGCAGATTCTTATGCACTTCAGGCCATATCATGCCACTTTTATTCAAGTGTGGGACCTTAGTCAGAATCTAGTCTTATATAGATAGCAAAGTGTTATATATGCTTATGATGCTATTTGAATATTGAATTTAATTTATACAAGTATATAATTGAGCACTTTTGATCAGTATTTATGGTTTCAAGAGCTCCTGGCGAATAATGGATGAAGTCAAGAGGAATTAAAATTTTACAGTAATCCTGTTATCCTAGAATCCTTTCATTACAATCCATACTAGCGTCTGTAAGTAGTCCTATACCTGCTTCAGCTCTTAATGACTCCTTGTAACTTACTGCAAACATATAAAGTAAAACTTCCAATTATATAGAAAACTGCACGATTTCTGAAACTTCTAATGGTTTAGAATTGTCCTGCAATGTGGGTTGTTCCCACGTAGTGCATATTTCTACTCCATTTTTTGTGAATGAGTGTGGGTTTTTTTTCCTCCTTAACATTCACAGGAACAGGAAGCAACATTGCTATTGCTAGTCTGGGCCTGGATTTTTGTTTTTTCCAGACAGAGCTCCCAGCCATGAGAGTGTGTACGTCACTTGGCAATCTGGTCATCTTTCCGTTTGTAGGCAATTAGAAAAGCTTTACCATCTTGAAAGAGAAGTAGCTTCCAGCCAGTATAAGGGCATGAGTTTGTTCTTGTTAAGCAACAAGTTTTTGCTAGTAGAGACTGTTATTTCTGTCTCCTGGAACATTCAAGTCTAACAGCTTTATACTTTTTCTGCACATGTCTGTGTACACTGAGAAGTTAGGCTGCTACTCATCTAAAAATTTGGAGCAAACTGCCTGTATGGCTGGTTTTTAAGCTGTGTTAGTTTTAATTAGTGAAAGAATTAGTGAAAGTTACATATTCAATTATTTACAAATGGTATATTACTATATGTAAATGTACATATAAATATAAATATGTATAAGTATTACTATACTAAAACTGTGTGGATACATATATTATTAGACTGCCACTTTGATTCTGTGGTTAGTTTTTCAAGTTTTACTTTGTATTAAAAATATACCTTGATGGGTATCAATAATAAACAAAAATGCCTTGATAGTGGAAGTTTTTCATCTCAATCAACTCCATCAATAATAAAGAATAGAAAGAATAAAGACTTTGATTAGTTGCTTATAACAACTCAGCAGCTTTATTTTGTTTTAAGGAAGTTCTGAAGTTCTTTCATTCTCTCCCTTATAATACTTCTTTTTTGTTGCTGTTGTTTTAAACTCCAAGAAAAATGAGATGCAACAAATAATAATAATTTTTAAAAATCCATTGAATCATCATTTTCAGACAGTGACTCTATGGTCCTGATTTTCCCTATTTAAGAATCAGACTAAGGACCATACCATGCTGGAATGAATTTTCAGAAACCCTAGCTATTAGATTGTTTGGAAAGGGGAAGGAAATATGAAGCATACCTGACCTAGCAGAAGTCTTATTATATCACACTTTCCCAAGGTAGGGATGTCCTGTGTGATTTTGGAACTCGATTCAGCAAAGCAGTCAACCATTTCTTTAGCTCTGAAGTTGGACTATAGGCTACAAAGTACTTCTCAGCTTCTCCCTAAAAATAGTTGCTTAGAGCTAAGGTCCGAGTTTCCTTTCTTGAAGGACTCTGGGGGGATTCTTGGTGTGGCCAAATCTGTTACATGAGGACTGTGGCCAAGTCTGTTACATGAGGATCCAATTAGACTCACCTTCCTCCCTTCTCAGATGAGTTCTGTGCTGCCTGGTCTTAAGACTTTCAGTACACAGTACTGTACCATAGACTCATATTTTCAGAGGGACTGCATTCCCCTTGAATAACATGGTAATCCATCTTTCTGTCATAAGGATGAGGAGTGGCAAGCTCTTATAAGTCAGAGTGTGGATGCTACTATCAATTGCCATGTAGATCAAATGAAGGCCATACAAGCTGCTTGTACTATTTTGTCTTCCCTTTCACTTGTAGTCTGTTGCTACTAAGTATTACATATTTGGTGAAATGTCCGAATAAAACATTGCTTTTTAATTTTAACAGCTTTTATTTTTTGCCAGTAGCTGTTTTTGTTTTGGTTCCAATGAATTGCTGCTTGAAGTGGTTTTTGAAGTGCCTATGATATTAGTAAATGACCTAAGTGTAACTTTGTGAAGTTTCTTACATGAGTTCCAGGAGCTGTAGAGTAACTGAAGTAACAAGCAATGATGACTCATATGAAATAAAAGGAGCTGAAGTGGGAATTTACAGGAAGAGCATAAGCTATGGCTTTTCTCCTTTCTGACATCAGGGCTATTTTTGTTAGAGGCAAAGGGATTTTTTGCATGCCTAGACAGAAGGCAAAATGAGCAGGGATAAAGATATTTTTAAAGAGCAAGGTAGGTGTGTGGACTTAGGTGTACTAATCATCCTGATATTTTGGTGCAGGAAGAATAAGGAACAAGCCCACTTCTTTATTAAAATAACGGAATCTGCTGAGGTTAAGGTGATTCCAGGTACATTCTCAACAGCTATAGCTGTTGTATAATTTGCAACAGAACTCTTCAAATTAGAACTACTGAAGCAGTTCACAACTGTTCCCAATGGCAGGACTGGGAAAGCAGCTATCTAGCTGTTTATTTACGTGGAGTGAAGGCTAAGAAAGATGTTAATGCTTCCAAGAAACAACAGGAAAATAACAAACTGAAGTTAGACAGAATTTTCCCATTAGCACAAAATCTTTTCTGGTCCTATGTCTGCCAGGTTTTCTGAAAGCTTTTTCAGAGACAGAACTGCTCTGTAGCTGGCTGGATTCAAGGTGGATGTTTGTGCTGTGTACCTGTGAAGGCCTTTCCGTCAAGAATGTTTTGATCATTCAAAAGAACAAAATAAATAAAAATAATTAAGGAACTTCATAAGTTAAATTTTCATGCTGCATCTCTCCTTCTACTCCCCACTGCGAATCCAGCAAGGAAACATCTACCTACAGCTTCCTGCATTAGCGTAACTCACCCACACCCACAAAGGCATACTAAACTATAGCCAAGGCTTTTGCCTTGTGCTGGCACTGTGCCATCCAGGAGTTCCCCTCAAACAGAAAAATTCCTTTCAGTGACACTGATTGCTCTAAGCCAGAAACAAGGTAGAAAGTTATGCTTCACTCTTTCGTGCTCTTGAACTTAGAGGCAGTGCCAATATGAACTATTATTATTTCAGACCGAGGCTCTGAAATAATGCAGATCTAGATCACTACTTTACTTTCAGTGACTCAACGTGTGCTTAGATTAATTAACTTACATTTAAGAAGAAAAAGCTATCAACCTGAGAAGCAGCAAGTAGTTTCCATTTCTCTTTTGGAGAGAATGTACTGTTCTTTATCTTGCTTCTATACAGACAAGTTATTCTTTTAGTCATACAACTGACCAGCCTTTCATGGTGGTACTTGTGCCACCCAGATTAAGCTGAACATAAGACCAGACAAGTAAATAACAGCAAGATGTAAAATTAACTTGTAAATACACCACTTTGGGCAGTTTTTAATGCATTTTGTAAGCTCAACTGTACTTCAGTGAGGAGAATGTCTTCTGCTGTGTTGTTTTTTATCGTTTTTTTTCTTTGTTATAGTGCCTTATAGATACCAGAAGGAATTACGGAATCATAAAACTTAGGTGAAGAATAAGTTCCTTCTCTTAGTTTTTTGTTGTTGTTGCAGAATATTGTGGGCAATTGGATATGGAGAACATGCTAGAACATTTCACATTATGTAGGTAATGCTTGTTAGAAATGACAATTTCGTGCTTATAATCTACTGCAGGCTAAAAAGTAGCCTATGCCTCAGGTACTGTTTTTATGTCTTTGCCTTTGTTATTATATCCCTTTAAGGCTTGAAAACAGAAGCAAAATTATTATAAACAGAAGAAACTCCTGTTGTTAGGGCCTGTATTTTCACAGATAGCAAAGGCACACCTCTTACTGACTTGAAGAAAGAGGTTTAGTTTATCCTGATTTGTTTATCAGTGAAGGAGCATGAAAAATGTAAGTTCTTGACTCTGAAGAGAAAGGAAAGGAACAGCTAATGAGAGGAACACAGAATTCAGCTGGGCCAGAATAACCTGTGGTTGTATCTGAACAGAGACTGCAGCCACCTCTAAGCTTCCAGGTATAGATGAACATTTTGGCTGCAAATAGGAGCCGTGAGTACAAAAGCCTGCCAACCTCCTTCCCATGACCCAATTTCCACAAAGCAGCAATGCAGGTACATAACCATACCAAAGCCATAATTTTCAGCCCAATCTTTGACCTGAATAGCGAATCCCGGAGTTCATATTTTTATAGTTTATGTGTAGCCTAAATAAATACTGTAGTCAGAGGATATGCAGTTAAGGTTTTGAAAGATCTCATGTAAAATTTGGCAACTGTGTTTATTCACCCTGGTGCAGAAATACCACTGCAAACCTTGACAGAGGTACTCACTTTAATCTCCAAACACCAGAAAACTGTAAGACTTCTGGCTCTGGGTTAAAGTCTTCTTATGTTAGCCCATGATGTGGATCCAGCTACCAGGAAAGGTAGCACTGGCAATCATTAACATAAAGCAGTAACAAAAAGAGTTAAGCAGATTTCAGAAAGAAATGAGAAAAGATGCAAGTTTGTAAATTCAGAGGAAGTAGAAGAGTTCACAATGGAAAATGCTGAGTGTACCAGAACAGTAAGTTCTCATACTGAAGATATGGAATAAACACTGTTACATTCACTTTCCAAGGGAAGTACTAGATCAAAACTTGATATCCCTATTTATCTATCTAAATTTAGCTTTCAGAAATCCTTGTCTCCTACAGTTCCTTCTACATCTCCAGATTTAATTTATTTCACCTGCTAATAAAAAAACAAATAGAAATGCTGAGACAAATGATGATTACAGAACATGAACTCAGAGTGTTTATGCAGCAAGAAGAGCAATCAAAGAAGAGGTATTCAGACCTCAAATTATAGAGTTCACCACACACTTTGATTGGATACTAAGGAAATATGAATCTCTATAGAATACAATTAGCATATGGTACATTAAAAAGCAATATAAAGCATTTTGCACATACCAAATTTCCTCATTCTGTAGTACGGTAAGCTGTTAGGTAGCAGAATATCTCTGTGGAAGGTTCACCATGGCATTAAAAGGAAAATGTATTTTTGAATCAGTCATTAAAATGAAAAGAATTAAATATATCCTTTGTAAAAATGTGTAAGGTAGAGAATCTCACTAAAAACACCAAAGCATAGATTTTCTCACCTTTTCAACTTGTGTTCACAGTTCAGATTACAGAAAGACAAGAAGAAATGTTTCTCTGTTAGGTGAGATTAATGTTAGTTTTGTCACAAACTATAATTATTACTCCATAAAATTGTTTTATTAATAATATATGAAAGGAACATAATTAAACTTGGTGTATTGCACAGTTTTAATAAGACATCTGTTTAGTCAACATTGGCAACATGAGACCTCAAAGTCAGCTAATATGTCTGGGATTTATAAAAGATTTACAAATGAAAGAGAGGAATAGAGGAAAAAAGGGGAAGGAATGAAGGAATGGAAGGAAGGAAAGGAAGGAAAGAAAGGAAGGAAAGAAAGGAAGAGAAAAAGAAGAAAAGCTTTTTCTTTCTTGATAAAATCAAAGCTACTTGCTTCTTTGCTCAACTGTTTCACTTTTTGACTAGCTGTATTAAAGGCAAAAGCCAAGAAACTACACTTGTAATAAGTATTGTGCTCAGTCTCACCCTCATCATTAAATCACTAAGAAAATGAAAGTGTAGACACTTCGATCAGTATGGTACAAAAGTTTTATAAATAAGGATCAGTTCTAGATCCTCATGCCACTTCTAACTTCCTTGACATTCTTCTCTGAAAAAAATACAGAAAACTTGTTTTTCTTACAGTAATTTCCTATCACAGAAGGAACAATAATATAGACAACTAAATCACTAAAATAAGAAAGGCTTGAAGTCAGATGTCTTCAGTAACAAATTTTACATTCAGTCAGGAAGAATTTTTTTTTCTTTTTGCCTTCTAAATGGAATAAATTATATATTTTAATGCTCATTTCTTTAAAAGTGAGACCTTTTTTCTAGAGAAGGAAGTGATATTCTGTGGAATACACTGAATTTTAGTTGTTGAGTAGCTCGTGCTGCCATCTCTTTTGGTTTAGTGTTTTTTATATGTTGATGCTGCATTTTCCTAAGATGTAATTTATAGAAATATCCAAATTTCAATAAAATGAAGACTCGTATCGGCTAAGGATCTGGCCTCTCTTTTTCAAATTGGAAAGAGTATCTACCATATTGTGGCACATTCCTTTATGTTACATGCAACAGTTTTGTGCTTTTGACACTAAAAGTTGCCTAGAGGCCATGCAAGAACAGAAGGCACTGAAGAATGTAATACTATGGTCTGAGTAATGAGTTTAATTTGAGGCCATTGCAGAAGGCAGAGGAATGATCAGATGTAGTCTTATCCTCCCTTTTTTTTCACTGGGTTACTGTTCTGGAAAGCACTTGCTAGACAAGGTACCATGACAAAATAGTCAGTGGGCAAATTGCTTTAGACAGTGCTTTAGATAGTGCAGTAGAGTAACATAGGATTATCATATCAGATCTGGCAAGGAGGTAAAGAGGAAGGGCTTCAGAGATGGATGAACCAGAGCATTTTCTTGAAGTCCATTGTCCTGTCTACACATTCTTGTGGTGTTTTATAATTGAAATAGTCCAGAAGCAGTATAAGAGGTGGAAATAGGCAAGGCTTATCAAATTCATGCAAATGTTAATTATTCCTTTGTGAGAAAATTCAAGCTAAGGTTAATTGATAGAGAGCACATAACAGTATTTTCTTATCAAGGTACAAATCACCCCACAGTTTCAACTCTTGTGGATGGAATTACGGTGAGGATGTAGTCAGCCTGTAGGCTGTCTTTTCAGGTACTTCAGCGGAGAACTGTTAAGGACGCACTCCCCAGTCAGAAGAACATGCATAGCACTTAAACAGGTTGCTACCGTGGCACGAGAGTCATTATTCTCACACAATTGGTCAAAACCGCACCATTTTTGCAATAATTTGCCACTTACTTCTGTTTTCCTAGTTCATACCTCAGTTAAATTTATCCCATGATTAAGCTTATTGATTTATATAAATAGATTTTTATTCTGTTTCCACAGAGTGTTTGATCTTTCAGATTTTTTTTTCACATTACAGACTTAATGAAAGTGAAATACTTTTCCTAATATTTTCATAATTGTGCCTCGCTGTTTGTTCAGCTTTCCTTTAAATAAATCTCTTTAGCTCTGTAGAATATGAATGCCAAGCATATTCCTGGTCTCAGAGCAGAGATGTCAAAAAAGCAAATTTAAATAGCATTAAGGTAAATAAAAGTAATTCTGATTGCTATGTTCTTTACCTGTTAAGACTAGACAAATGAAAATCCTGTAAGATCTTACTTGTGCACCTTTTGTAGTTAATTAACTAGGCCAACTCCAACCGCTAAATGATATTCGCTGCATAGGAAATGTGAGGGCTTGGAAATTGCATCGCCAGTGGAATTTGGAGCTTACATTATTTGTGTACTGAATTGCTTTCCTACTGTGCTGAAATGGGCTAAATATTCCCCAGAAGGCTCATGTTTTCTAAAGCCTCTGTGAAATGAATCATGGAATCACAGAATCACAGAATCACCAAGGTTGGAAAAGACCTACAAGATCATCCAGTCCAACCATCCCCCTATCACCAATAGTTCTCACTAAACCATGTCCCTCAACATAAAATCCAAGCGTTCCTTGAACACCTCCAGGTTTGGTGACTCCACCACCTCCCTGGGCAGCCTATTCCACTTGCTGACCACTCTTTCAGAGACATAGTATTTCCTAACATCCAACCTACATCTCCCCATGCACAGCTTGAAGCCATTCCCTCTAGTTCTATCACTAGTTACATGAGAGAAGAGGCCAACCCCAATTTAGAGACTACATGAGCTAGTTCCATTCAGCATGACTTCTTGATTTCTTCTGAACACAGTAAAGCCCTGGTCGTGCCAGTATAAGGTGAGAGCAATTTAGAACTCACTGACGTTTAGAAGATGACAATAAGTCTTTCTGTGTTCTATGGTTGTTTAGTGTAGATGACTTTCTTCACATTGTTTTCAGTGAAATCATAGAATCATTAAGGTTGGAAAAGACGTCTAAGTTCACCTAGTCCAACCGCCCACTTACCACCAATATTGCCCTCTGAACCATGTCCCTACTCTTTCCTTAAACACCTGCAGGGGCAGTGACTCCACCACTTTCCTGGTAGGCTGTTCCAGTGTTCTTCTTTCTGAGAAGAAATTCTTGCTAATATCCAATCTTCCAACCTCCCCTAGCACAACTTGATGCCATTCCTCTTTATTTATTGCTGGTTACCTGGGAAAACTTGTTGTTTTGATTCCAAACTCACTTCTCAACCCTTCACTCAGAAAACCCTTCACTCATTGGGTCACCCATCCCAAAAGCTGAAGTGCACAGGTAGACTTAACCACTAAGAATGCTCTTAAACATCTGTTAATGAAATACATATGACATGTTAATGAAAAATTTGCTTAAAATGGGAATTAAAATTTTACATTGTAGTAGAATGCATTTTTAAACTAATTCCTTCTTATTTATATTAGATGTGCTTACCCACTTGTGTATCTAAACTATTCTGTGGAATGAAGAGATAAAGAACAGCATAGGTTGTTGGGGAGGGGTGGGGGAGGGAGTTATAAGAGCAGGGGAAATGTAAAACAAAAAAACATTCTCAAGATGCTGATTTTTCCTCATGTTCTTTGTTATCTGTTGACTAGACTCAATGGTTAAGAGATTTGATTGTGATTGAAGTACCATTCCCATCATAGGACAAATATTGTGCATAGACTTGGAATATACCAACTTGTATATGCCTACTAGATCAGACTTGTGAAGTACTAAATTTACTGGAGCTATGCCAAGTAAGATCATCACTTTTGTTTAGTGTTGGCAACCATAAAATATTTATCTTAGGGATGGTAAAGGAATTTTAGGACACGGAACCAAAGCAAAGTGGCTCTTTCAGGCAATATCTTGGGAAGTGATGAGAGACTGTCATTTAAGGTTTTTGTATTAAAAATCTTCTTTCTTCAAGAATTTAGGATTTAGAATCATAGAATCATAGAATCACAAGGTTGGAAACGACCTGCAAGATCATCCAGTCCAACCACCCTCCCATTCCCAGTACCACAAGCACTAAACCATCTCTCGTAGCTCCTCATCCAGGCGCCTCTGGAACACTGCCAGGGACGGCAACTCCACCACCTCCCTGGGCAGCCATTCCAGTGCCTGACCACCCTTTGAGAGAAAAAGTTTCTCCTAATGTTCAACCTAAACCTCCTCTGGTACAACTTCTGGCCATTTCCTCGGGTCCTACTATTTGCTTGGGAGAAGAGGCCAGACCCTTTTGCACCACAACCTCCCTTTAGGAAGTTGTAGAGTGCAATGAGGTCTCTCCCCTGAGCCTCCTCTTCTCCAGACTTAATTTAATTAATTTAAATTCTGCTTTATCACATTTCATATCTGTTTTTCATTTTGGAAAACCCTAATTTAAAGTTTTCAGTAATTCTTTTCAAAACATTAACAAAAAATACATGGTACTAAAAATAGTAGTTGCTATCATCACTGTTGATGCCACTGGCCTTTTTTTTCTTTAATGAAATGTATAAGAGATTATGTGCTAGAGTTTATCCATTTTAGTGTGATAGAATCAGATTGCTGTGTATTTATCAGTGTGAACTTCATGAAACATGACAGTTATTATAATCAAACTGATTTCATTGTCTTCATAGGCTGTTTTCAAAGATTTGGGGGCAGGGGATGCAACATTTAAATATTTTAAATGCAATCAAGAATGTCACCAACTGCAATTTGAGCCGTGGGTGGCAATGCATCAGTAATGTTAGGTAACTTTTATCTAGCTAATTATAGTTATGATGGAAAATCCAACCTATGTCTATGTGGGTTTCTGATTGTAAGTTGCTATTAAAAAAAAATCAAAATGTAAATGCAGTGGGTTTTATTTTCTTTCTTTCTTTCTTTCTTTCTTTCTTTCTTTCTTTCTTTCTTTCTTTCTTTCTTTCTTTCTTTCTTTCTTTCTTTCTTTCTTTCTTTCTTTCTTTCTTTCTTTCTTTCTTTCTTTCTTTCTTTCTTTCTTTCTTTCTTTCTTTCTTTCCTCTCTTTCTCTCTCTCTCTCTCTCTCTCTCTCTCTCTCTCTCACTCTCTTCCTTCCTTCCTTCCTTCCTTCCTTCCTTCCTTCCTTCCTTCCTTCCTTCCTTCCTTCCTTCCTTCCTTCCTTCCTTCCTTCCTTCCTTCCTTCCTTCCTTCCTTCCTTCCTTCCTTCCTTCCTTCCTTCCTTCCTTCCTTCCTTTCTTTTCCAACCACTGTTGGCCATTTCAAGTGAGACTTAAAAAAAAAAAATTAAAAAAAAAAAGATTTGTTGCTGTATGAATAAATATACAGACTTGAGGAGGAAAAAGTGTTTTTGTTATATCAAGACTGTGACAGTGTATATTGGTTAGCTGATGTAGATGAATTAGTTTAAATTTCAGGTAATAGACAGTCATCCATGCTTATCTTCAAGTATCATGTGTATTCAAGACACTGAAGGATTTCTTTCTTTCATTTCCTCACTTTGTAGAGCACTCAGTTTCAGAGTGCTCATGAAAAAGCTTGTGCTTAATTTTTAAGTTAGTTCTTAGGAATTACTGTGTATATGCAAATCTTTCCAAGTAGAAACAAATTTGTTCATATTTATTGTTTAATTTCATATTCTTTGAGATACATTTTTGTAACAAGCTCCTGTAAGTCAGAATGTGTGTGGCCTTAGCTAAGATTTATAGCTCTTGACAAGATGCATCCTAAGTGTCATATCTTGTGTGAGGCATAAAGTAGGGAGTGAACCTTTATAGAAAGGTGCCATTAAATAGGGAGATCTTTGTTTCTTTTTGGAAAAATGAAATGAGCCAGTAGTATCAATAGAAATAAATGCTTCATAATCAAAAACAAAACAAAACAAAAAAATCAGCATTGTATATACACTTGAAACTATAGTCAGAGGCTTGTCATAGTATGCATAAGAAAAATAAAGCTTTGGTGTGATTGATTAGAGCAGAAGCAGCTCTGAGTTCTTAAACAGAGGAAATCAGGGCATGCATCCATTAGAATATTTTTTTCTTAAGTCTGGAAAAAATGGCAGTAGTAAGCTGAAGTGGAATTGCAGACCAGTAGGACGCTCTGTAACATACAATTCAGTACTGCCAGTATATACATGGATTTGTCCCAGGATACTGCATAATTCAAAACAGTAGTCATAACGGGATGATGTATTCCTACAATTACAGGCTAGTGGCACGAGCAGAACCTGGGACCTGGTCACTGACAGAGCAGTGTCTGAAGAAGCTGAATGAAACGAGCTGCTTAAGACCATGCTAGGTACATCAGCTACTTCTTGAAAACATTCCCAGCAAGCTCAGATTTCCACTACTGTTTTATCAAAGCCATTGCTCTGATAGTGTAGACAGTATTTTCTGACCTATCTTGTTGTAAGCTGTTCAGATTTAGCAATTGTAGCCTTTGAAACAGAGAGTGGTGGTAGTTTGTAGTGTTATACTGTTAGTCTAGGAGTACATTTGTGGTTCTAACTGTGAATCAACAAGTTTCTCTCAATGAGCTTTTCTTTCTTCTTTTAAGAAAGAAAAGGGGTAAAAAATCCAAAAACACCAGCACCTGAATATGGAGCATAACAACATCTTTCCATTTACAAGAAAATGATGGATATCCAAATTATAGTTGCATACTTCCTTCCTGACATGGAACTTTTCCACCACTGAAGATGTAAAAATATTCAGCACGTTTTGTCTCTAATGCTGAGCCAGTGCTTCAAGAGCCAGTCACAAACCGTTTGGACTAATGAGCACAAACTGTGCAGATCTGACGCTGGCTTCACTAGGAGTACTGAGATATCTGAACGTTTTTAATCATTCTCTTTTGTTTCCTCATTCCTGCATAAGTTTTAAATCTGAAAAATGAGCTATCTTTAGCCAGTCACTGATTTCTAAGGATTTTATGAATACGTATCCGAAGATGATTCTTCCAGAGGAAAGTCATTCGTACACTTCAAAACTGCACTGTTACCTAGGACTTAATACAAATGAATAAACTTAAGAGATATTCCTTTTGCAAGGATTGATGGACATTTCCACTTGTCTTCTTGTGGGAAGTCAACATTCAAATTTGTATATGTGTTAAAGTTGCAGAGAGCTGTGTGTGGGAGGATTCTTAATAGTGTTACTACCTGTGCTGGCTCTACTGATGCATGTTTAAGGTACTTTTGTTTGTTGGTTGTTGTTGTTTTTGTTATTTTTCTCCAGTGTCATTTGTTCCATGAAGTGTTCATGGAATAAGAATTTAGGAAATGATAGTATAGTTACCAAAATGTATTCCCCACTTTAGGTCCCTGACAGAGCTGTTCCACTGCTTCCTTTCGTACTCAGCCTCATGAAAGACAGAGATAAATAACTGGGGCAATCAAATCACCTTGAACTTTGGACAGATCCACATCTGAATAGGAACAGTGTAGTTTTCTGAATGCAGAAGAGGATTTGAAGACGTCATTTAGTATTCTTCTAAACCTGTCACTTAAAATCAAGGGTACAAACTCCTAGACTCAAGGGAGAATATGAGTTTGTCAGAATTAAACCTAAGTCATTCAAATTGGAAATTGCTTAAAAACTTTTTTTAATGCATATTGTTCAAAATTAAACTGTTTCTAAAGGCAGTTGATGAGCCAATGTATTAAAAACTGAAATTAATTTACTTAAAGTTATCTTCTTGAAACTATAGTAACTTAAAGCCTTTTGACTTGCATACTGTGAAAACAGCATTTTTTTTATGAGCAGCACATCTTTGCACAAAGTTGTCTCTATCTGGAAGGCTCCAAGGTTTGGGGCTAGAGCTCAAGGCATTCATATATCTAAAGTAAAAAATATAGAAAATAAATTATATTAAAGCTTATAGTGAGGGCAGAGATTTACATAAGGATGTTATTAAAACTTCTTGCTGTGGCACGTGTCTAGCAAGAAAGCAGTGAGAGCAATGATGCTGCTACCCTTAGTCATTGATTTCCTGGGTGTATCTGATGCAGATGTAAACTTAGAAAATGATGTAGCTGGCTGATAGGCACCTGAGGAATGCCCTCTGAACAATTGCAACAGAAATTGCACATCGTGTTTAAATGAATGGCACTGTGGTTTTCAGGAATACGTATTTAACTCTATCTGTCAACATCCCTTTCTCACTTCTCCCATTTTGAACTGTTTTGGGAAAACCAAGAGCAGAGCTAGAGGACCTGATTTCTCCTGGATCTTCTACACAACAGAGTTGTTAAGAATTGAAACTTCACATTATTAATCTCTTAATATTTGGAAGCAATGGCTCAGGGTTTTGTTTTCTTTTCACCTGCCCGTCTCTTCCCTTTTTAAAGAACAAGGGATCAAAACAGATTATTCTTCTTCAATAATTTATATCCCTGAGAAAATATAACAAGACAATCTTCCACCCTTTTTCTTCCTACTTGAAATGAAAAAGAAGTGGCCATGGGCTTCCATTACCTGCAGTAAATCATAGAATCATAGAATGGCCTGGATTGAAAAGGACCACAATGATCATCTGGTTTCAACTCCCCTGCTGTGTGCAGGATCACCAACCAGCAGACCAGGCTGCCCAGAGCCACATCCAGCCTGGCCTTGAATGCCTCCAGGGATGGGGCATCCACAGCCTCCTTGGGCAACCTGTTCCAGTGTGTCACCATCCTCTGTGGGAAAAACTTCCTCCTAACATCTAAGCTAAACCTCCTTTGTCTTAGTTGAAAACCATTCCCCCTTGTCCTATCACTACCCATTCATGTAAACAGTCATACTCCTTCCTGCTTATATGCTCCCTTCAAGTACTGGGAGGAAGCCTTCTCTTCTCCAAGCTAAACAAGCCCAGTTCCCTTAACCTTCCCTCCTAGGAGAGTGCTCCAGCCCTCTGATCATCTCAGTGGCCCTCCTCTTGTTCCAACAGCTCTGCGTCTTTCACATACTGGGGGCCCCAGGCCTGGACGCAGTGCTGCAGATGGGGCCTCATAAGAGCTGAGTAGAGGTGGACAATCACCTCCCTCTCCCTGCTGACACTCCTTTTTTAATGCAGCCCAGAACACAATTGGCCTTCTGGGCTGCAAGCACACACTGCTGGCTCATGGCCAGCTTCTTGTCCACCAGGATCTCTGGGATCAGTAGGGATCTGTTCTGCTTTTATGAATACATGTGTTAATACAAGTGATAAACAAGTGAAGTTACAGTTAATAACTCTCTATGCTATAGCTTCTGAACTTCATCATTTTCCAGCCACTGGATAAGCACTGTGTGTAGTTAAAATGATCAATAGCAAACTCATTTTGCTGTCCTTCATTTTGCCATTTGACCATTCATTTAACTATTTTATTACTCAGTAGGCTGAGGCCAAAAGAAAAATAATCCTAAAACATCTCTACTACAGCCAGTGGGAATAACTGTACTGTTTATATCACAGGTTGGATCAGATAACAAGCACTTTGCCTGAGGCTATTTATTAAATAGTTTATACAGGTAAGAGTGGAACAAAGGCGCCATGCATTCTATAATAATGGTTCTATTAGCTCAAATATTAAATTATAATGTTAAATGTATTCTTAATTAATGTCCTTATATTAATTAATTGTCCTTAATGTCCAGCTATACTACTAGCCCTCCAACCTTTTACTTCATGAAGCACATCATATATGATATGTATATATATCCATATATACATATATGCATATACATATATACATATACATCTATATATATACACATATATATATATACATCATATATGAAGCACCAAAATATATATATATATATATATATATATATATATATATATATATTTTTTTTTTTTTTTTTAATTTTGGTTTTCCAGTACTGAGGAGGTTTTTCTAATCTTAGGTACAAGTGAAGATTAGTATACCTATCAAGATGGAATAATCATGCATTTTCATTGATGTATCAGAGCAAAACTTGACCCTTTGAAATGTCAAGGAGTATTCTCAAGAGAGTAAAATCTAATGGCCATCTGTTTATTAGTGGTTTTAATGCTGAGCTGCAGATTTCAAATAATGAATAAATTATTTGTGTTTTCCACATTGCCACAAAGCAGATAGTAGTGGGAAAGAAAATTTGTTTGTGCCTTTTTTAGTCTGCTTGTTCTTTATAAAGGGCTGAACTTTCTGCTAAGCATGATGTTTGTTTGCTTTTGACAGCCAAAGAGGGTTGAGCTTTTGGTTTCCTCTTTAGGCTCCAGAGAGATGCCTGAGGCAACATGAATAGAAGATGGAAAAAGAATCTCTTCGAAAAGATTCAGAAATCATTTTGATATGTCTGTATTTCCTTCCCTGACTTGACAGTTTCATTTCTTTGTAGTGCTACTGGCTATTACTGTCTTTGGTTCTCCTAGCTCAAATACTGCACAGAATTTGAAATTGTTTTTACTGGGGCAAAATGAGGAGTAAGGGGCGGGGGAGGAGTGGCAAGAAAGATGGTGGATTTAGTAACAGCTGCAACTAGCTCATTAAAGGGCTTTGAGTTTTGGTTCCTGTTGGTTCCCTATAGTAATTCTGCTTGAAGCAACAGAAGGCTTGAGAGATGGTGACATGAAAGCTTCAAAGAAGAGCAGTGAAACAAGCTGAAGCAAGCTAGGCAGTGAGAATGTAAATATGCAGCTGAAAGGAGAGAAAAAAAAATCTAATCCTTGATTACATCCATTTTGTATATACATACCAAGATAGTGATTTTTTAATTTATTTTTTCCTTCCTCAAAGCCACACGTAATTCTTACAGATTTGCTCTGTGGCTTTTGATGCCACATGTCCACTTGGATTTCTTGTTGTCATTGCATGCAACTCGATAAAGCGTATGGGGCTGAGTAAAGTGATCAGTAGACGTACTGACTGCCAGCTTATGTCCCTCTCCTTAAAAGTAGTCAAGAAGTGTCTGTAATGGCCTGGGTTGTGCAGAGGAGACAAAATGAACTACAGCACTTCCATCACTGAGGATCTGTAATTTTTGAATTTATTGTATCTGAATTTCAAAATGAACAAAACTCATGGGCCAGAAGGAAGTTGTCATATCCATGAAACTGATCATATGCAAAAACAGTGGTGGTTCTTTGCCACACAGTGACTGCCTTGTGCCTGGAATTGCTGATCCCCATGTTAAAAGTGCTCCCATGAGTGGAGGTGGTAAGGACAATTAAAAAATTTTTTTAAATTTGCTCAGTGGAGTTTGTGTACATGACTTAGGATTGAAGGGAAATGTACCCTCTAGGCTTGGGAATTGTATGGAAGGATAGTTTCATTTGTATTGAAGCAATTATGTGTGGAGTTGTATTTTGTTCTTTGTCAGACCTATATTCTGTCAGGAGGAAAGTGCACATGCTTGAATCTATGTAAAATGGTGGCAGTATTGTCAGTATGGATTGCACTTGTGTTTTGCTTAAGCTTGGCTGTCAGCTGTTTGGACAGTAATAACTGTAATGGAAAAGGTACTGGGAGGTGGGAGTGCCTTCATTCCCCTCATGCAGCACTGAGGTGGTGGGATGATATCACTGACAATTGGTAAGGACCACAGTAGCAGACTGTTATAATTTCCTCACTCTTTGTTGAGGAGAGAAATACTGGGCATGTCCAAAGCTCTATGACGAGTTACCACTGTTACTGACCCTTCTGTCCCAACTGCATTTTGCTTCCAGAGCTCTGGCAGAATTGTTAACAAGGCTTCTAACAGAGTGAGGGAGGTAAGAAAATGAAATTCATGCAACAGCAGAGAACCTGAGGGGAAGAGGAAAGACTAACATGCCATTTGGGGATTTTTGAGACACATTGCCCTCTGAGAGAGCCCAGGAGTTGTGCTTGGCACATGATTTGCTCAGTTACTGAGAACTCCGAGCTATTTTGAAACTGCAAGCTGGTATCATATGAGCGAGTGTATAACACGTCTGCTGTACCACACTCGCTTCTCCTTCAAGTTTCTGATGCTTTGATCTCCTAACTAAGCAAAGCACATAAAAATCATGCTACTACTTACTGCTGACATATAAATGTGAATTTTGAAATCAGCCCATCTGAATTCATTCTATTTGAGTTTAGATTTAATGCACCACACTGAAAATAGAGCAACATTTCTCTTGACTTAAATGAAACCATTCATTAACTAGACCCATGCATGGGTCTAAATCCAAACGTACTGTTTTGTGGCTGAAAACAGCTCTGGATTTCTCTACAACTTGGTAAAGCTTTAATTCATTTTCCTCTTCCATGGAGGAATGTAATCTTGATTTCTAGTATAATTGCAAGCTTGCAGCTGATACCTCTTGTGTGGCCTCAGGGGCAATTCTCTGGTGCATTATCCATAGACACTTCTGCCAAAATCTTGACTGTTGCAAGCTGGGATTTTCAAAAACAGATGTCCTGTGATTTTTTTTCCCCAAGTCCTTAGGTACCTTAAATGTATGTAATTGCCAAACTTCAGGTATCAGGGCATTAAAATTCATCCTGTTTATAGCTGTCAGTGTATACGTAAGTGACACAGGATAAAAGTGAATAACTAACACAGGGTAACTTATTCTGAAAAGTTTGAGAACAAAACTGCGGGTGCTTGTCTGGTATCTTATGAGCAATCACAATTTTTGCCAAGAAAGCAGACTGTTTTCTTAGATTATCTCTCCTTGCTCTCAGCAATAAGAACAGAGCATATATAAACTATATAACAGCCAAAGGGCTTAATATTCAGTATTGCTACAACAGACTTATAAGGGAGGAGGGGGCGGGGGAGGAGGGGGAGAAGGGAGGGTGCTGGAGAGGAAACATTCTGCTCACTTTGCTCTTTGAGTTATTACTTTGGAAAATGAAAAACTATTTTCTTTGCTTTAATACTTTTGATTAAATAACTGACACTGCTAGGAAAGAATAAGTTTGACTGGCTCGTTTCAGGCACCAGTTCGATTTTTCATGGCAGTGTCTGTGCAGTTAGTTAATACTTGTGAAAAAAATAATGCTCAGTGATGGGACACAACTGAGAACTTGTGATATTAAAAAGTGCAAGGAAGGGTAGAACTTGACTAGATGAAACATGAGTTAGAAAATTGGTTTAATTCACATTCATCTAGAAAAGTATAGGCAACAGAACTGTGTAAAGTTTCATTCCTCTGAGACCCCAGTGAATGAAATCTAATTTGTCCAACTTGTTTTGCAAGTGAAATACAACTAAAGCTTGACGAAGAAATTACAACAGTGACACACTCCTGCAGCTATTCATCTGGCAGAAGGCACTAACAGCCAATCTATCAACCACTTCAAAGCAGCAGGTGTATTGGGTTGCTCATAAAGCCTGACAGCTATACATTTTCCAAAATCTATGAATGTCTGTACCCATAACATAAGCTAAAGATTCATTATGAGAAATACAGAATATTCTTTATTCAGTTATTTTCCCCACCCACAGAGGAACAGCTTCTGCTGCTTAAAAATGAAAGTGAGAGTGGCAGGTGAAATGGGAAAACCATTTTACACTCATGACACATAGTTACCTTTTTACATTCAAAAGTCACATATGTGTTTGGAATGCAGCATTAATTGAAAGGGGATTCATCAGCTATGTTTTTTTTATTATTATTATTATTATTATTATCAGCTTCCCATTAGATATAAATGGGAAAAAATAGATTTTACCTGGTATACCTGAAAGGTTTCTTTGCTGTGTCTAAAATGTGAATAGTAATACTCAGAAATGTATGCTTTAGGCAAGGCACAGAGAATGTTCTGTCAACCACAAATAAAAGGTGCTGAAGGCTTAAAGAGTAGAACCAAGCCATTTGAAACTTTTCAATCGTGAATACAGTGACTGATTGCACAAATGGAGGAGAGAAAAAGAAAACGAACTGATTTAGTACTTCAATGGAAAACAAATAGCAACTGGGAAGCAAGTCATTAACTCTCTTTTTTGCCTAGCAATGGAAAATGCCTGCAGTTTTCATTTGGACAGTAAGCAGGTTGGAAGAAGTAAAGATGAGAGTTCTTTGTAGACAACTGAAACAAGCCTAATAATTTCAAGCCATAGTCTTCCTAAAGAATTTCAACCAGTCTATGTGGAGAAATGGGCAGAGAGGAACATTATGCAAGTTCAAAAAAGGGAGGTGCAAACCTTGGGAGGAATTAGCTCATGCACCAGGTTGTGCTGGATACCAACTTGCTGAAAAGCAGCTCTGCAAGAAATGATCTGGAGGTGCTGGTGGACACCAAGTTGAAGACGAGCCAGCAATGTGCCCTTGCAGCAAAGAAGGCCAACAGCAGTGGGAGTTGCATTAGGAAGAGCATCTCCAGCAGGTCAAGGGAGGTGAGCCTCTGCCTGTACCTATCTGAGAAACCATGTCTGAAGTGGTGCCTAGTTCTGGATTCTCCAGTACAAGAGATGTAGATATATTGAAGTGAGGGTGGTTTTGATTGTCTGGAGAGATTGTGGAGTCTTCATCTGTGGAGATATTCTATATCCAGTCAGATTTGCTAGAGCAATCTTTCCTTATTTTATCCCATTCTGGCCAAGAGGGTTGGACTAAAAAATCTCTCAAGGACCTTTCCAACCTCAGTGATTTTTTTGGTGGGCCTATGAAACTGAAACATGACCACTATAAGAACCAGAACTCTACAGAATTCTACAGAAAACAATGCCAGATTATACCATTTGAACATAAAATAAGAAATTCATGATTAGTTTTCCATATTTTTATGAATTATTGAGTCCTCATTTTGTTAGTAGTGCAGTCCAAATGTCTGCCTGTGGATGGACAAGAGTATGTGGAGTTGGCAGCACTGAAACTGTATTGAAGAAAAGGGATTAAAAATCCCTGCCACATCAGAAACTATCAGATTTCTCATCTAGCCAGTAGCTACAGGATAAAACTCTTCTTATACATTCTTTGAAATAAGAGAAAATGTAAGAAAGATTGAAAACTGAATGTGCAGCACAATGTTAGCGGCGCAATAAAGTTACATTTAAAATGATAATCATCAGGTTTTGAATGCGGGTATTTTATGTTCACATCATGAACAGTTCTTAGCTAATACGTGGTAAATTTAAGTCTACTTATTGCCAATGCTTGCATCTAGTCTAATGCCTAGGACTCTTTTTCTTTTGTCTATAGTTTTGCTTATAGGAGGTAGGAAATGATTACTTGGACAGTGAGCTCATACTGCTGGGTTTTAAGCACTTGGCCATATGTGCACAGAGACATTTCTGCATCTATGTGGGGGAAAAAAAAGGAAGTAATACTGGAGCCAAATATCTTCTGTATGTGTCCATGAAAACACTGTCTATGAAAAGCTTGACTCCCTTTAACTGTGGGATATCACCTGTGTTTGAGCAGGCCTCACTTATTTCAAAACACATCTGGAGATAGTAATGACAATATCAATATTTTAAAATAAATGAGTGAGAGTATGCAGTGATAAATTTAGGACTCTCATAATTGGTTCACTCTTCTGCTACAGAGCTTCAGCTTTATGACTTCTGTCTCTCAGAAAAATGATCTCTCCTTACATTCCCTTCCTATATATTTTCATATATGTATTCATTTAAAACTTCCTACAGCTGTAGAAAGAAACTGACTGGTTATCCTCATATAATGGGAGAAGATCTACATTTTTCCTGTGTAACATTAATGCTGTCAATAATATTTTAGCTTTAGACAACTTCATCCCCAGCAACAAATTTATGTTGATGTGAATTTGTTTTTGTTTGTTAATGGCTATTTAATGCCTCATTTGGCATAGATTTGGTTGATTCTTCCCATTTGTTGTTCTGGCAAATCTGATCAGCTGGAAGGGCAAGACACATCTACGGGTCCAAGAGGCATATGTATAATATGCAGCTATCTTCTCCACATCTGGTTTTGCAGCATTGCTGTGTAATAGAGTGCACTTGTATTTTTAGTAACACTGTTTATGTATGGAAATGATACAGTTACGTACCGTAAGTTCCCAGTTACCCAAACCACCATTTATAAACTGTCTCTGTAATTCCCTCTTCTCTTGACTGCTGATAATATGAATTCAGTGTTATCCAAATATACTGGATAAACCAGATGTGGTTTGGCAACTAGGCTTCTATTATATTTAAGCTTGATTCATAATGTGGCAATAGTCTGGTAATGGTGCATATCCACTTTTCCATATCGTACTCAGAAACCTGTGGCTAAAACATGGCTGTGCTGTGTAAATGCTAGGGTTGTTTTGCTTCAAATTGCAGTGGGAGGAAGAAGAGGACATATTTTTAAGAGCACACAAAAAATGTTTCCATCTTATTCAGTTACAAAGGACTGTAAGGAACAGTCTAGATGCTTCCATTCTGCTCTCCATGATGTTTGCTGGCCTTCCTGAAGATGAAATGTTTCAGAATGTATCCAGAATATTTGGTGCTAATGAAGCTATGGGAATCAGATTCTATGTATATTGGTACAAGGTAATTCTTCAATGAATGGGTAACATGCTTCTCAGCTCCCACCTTTGTCCGCTACTTATGCTCAGGAATAATGAAACCACCTCCCCTTTCCAGGAGCAGAAATTGCTCCTGGGAGCACGAACAGCTACAGCCCCATTTTTATTCCTTGCATTAAAATAGCAGTGAGGCTTGTCATGTCTGAGCTTGTGTGATTCCAACTCAACTTGTGCCCTTTCTGCTCAGAGAGATATGACAACATGCTTCCAATTTGGTAATCTATACAAAGCTGATAGATTTTGCTTCTTGTAGCTTTTTCGCCAGCTCTTCGCTCTCCTGTGTGAATAGTCTTACTGCTGCTCCAGCTCTCCAGTGCTTCTCTGGGGTCCATTGATGGAGGAGTTCCACTGCAGTTCTCCAGCAGGCAGAAAATGCTCTCAAGTCCATGGTCAGAAGTGTCTCAGCAGCTCATGTAGTCAGAGCAATGTGGAAGATATGTTTTATGGTTAGCTATCTTATTCTAGCCTCACTGTGACTTATGTGCACAGTGTACCATATGTGAAGCCTGACCAAAGTCTACAGCAAAGTAAAGATGCCCAGGGGCAACATCTTACAGGATTGCTTTTCACTGTGGTAGATGGCACGTTTTGTTTATCAGGTGCTATCTGTTAGTAGCCTATGCTTCTTTTTTAATAAAACAAACAAAATTGCTGGACAACATGGTAAGGTGGTGATGTGAGGCCCTATTTGCTTTGCTGCAGCTAATCCTCTGTGCTCAGGGGGAATGTTCTACAAGAAAGGGAGGTGTCTTCTTCCTTAGGGTCCAACAGGCCTCCCGGAGAATGAAAGGTGTTTTAAGGTAAGAGAGGGAAAATCACAGAGATAGAAAAGAGGTGCCTGCCTCTCACACATGTAACCAGCTCTGAATCTGCCTCGTGAGTAGAAACAGGGAGACAGCTGCAGGAAGAAAGGGAGTATAAAGCATATCTCAGAGGTGAAAGAAAGATATTTTTCATTCTGTGCCCAAGGGAACTCTGCAGGATTTGCAGATAGATGAACCAACTGCTGGAAAGGCAGTACAGCTGAAAAAAGGATCCTTCCTACCAGCAAGCCGGTATATTTGATTATAGCATTTCTATATTCAGTTTTATGTATTTTATAGGAGCATATTTTGAATCAATCGTATTGTTAAAACCTCATTTCTAGCTTTCAAAACCCTTTTGGTGTATTGAGAGGAGTTCACCTTGTGAGAGATTCAGGAAGATTCTCTTGAGAGTTCCTGTTCATCTTTGAATTTGAACAGGTTTTATTTTTGAGGACATTAAAATCTCAAGTTTGTTGGAGGGTGTTTTGTTTGGGAATTATGTTTTCTCTGAAATATAGGAAGTTGTGAGCATTTGAAATATGAGCCCTTTCAACAAAGCAATAAGTAGGCCTTCATCTGCAGCCCAGATTAAATTTCAACAAACTCTTAAATAAATGATTGTAACACATCAGGAGCACCATTTTTTGAGGGAACGTCACAATTATCACACTTAATAAGAAGTTTCTGCCTTTCCAAGAAGTTTTATCAGCTGACTGGACTTTTTCTGACTGCTTAAGAAATTCCCGCTGATTACAAACCATCTTCGCATGAATTGTTAACCAGAATTTCTCTGACCATTTGTGCTTATTAAAGTTCCCACATTATTTTTGCAATATGGCAGAAGCATATTTGTTCAGGCAATCCAGTCCAAAATTCTCTTAACGTTAAGTGAACTTTGCCTAAATGACTTCCTCTCCTGTTTCCCATATGTCCTCACTGCCACTTTTAATAGAACCTAGTATCAGTTCTTTTGTCTTTTCTAAAGCCTTGACATTGTTTGGTTTTGTTTTTAGTTTTACTAAAAGGATTGGATATGCACAGGATTCAGGAAACTATACTCCTGCAGCTTCACTGCAAGTCTCGGTATCTGTAACAGTTTACACCTGTTGATAATATGGGACCTTGAGTGTTTCCTGACTTTGGATCATTGGACCAGAGTCTCTTCCTGGCCTTGTGTTTGAACACTCTGGTTTCGATTTCATGGCAAAATGCTTGCTGCACTCAAGGGAGAATGGCTTAGTATCTAGAAATGACTGCTTTGGCCCATCAAAGATACAGTTAGAGAAGTCTCTCAGTCTTCGCCAGGTTAATGTGTGACCTTCAGTAAGTCCTTTATCTTCTTTCTTCATTTCAATAGATGAAAGATTACAATGGTTACCAGAACTCTTAGATATCTATATTGTGAGAATTAATTGATTAATAAGTTTAAAGCCCTCCAGCTCATCAAAAGATAGTTCAATGTTTTATTTATTTCTCTTATTAATGACCTAAGAGTGGTTTGAACTAGTGAATAAGAGCTGAAAATATATATGTCCTGTTATTGATTCCAAGAGACACTGCTTCTAAATCATAAAAGGAAGCACAAATTGTTTGGCAGGGTTTCCACTACTGGCCATGAATGATTTGCACTGAAATTGCTGAATCATTCTGCACAATGTTTTACGTTCTTTAAAAACCCATACGTTCGGTAAATCATCCTCCAACTCCAGTGCTGCTTAAATTAACAAATGACTTTTATCAGGCCATTAATTCAGGCTTTTGAAAAATTTATACAGCTGCTGTAGATTTGTGTAAAGCTTTCAATATGCTTGATCATTCTGCACTGATTTTAGAATTCAGAAACATTGGCCTGAGCTTAATGCACCTCATTGGTTTAAACCTCCTTCAGCTTAATGACCTTAATTTCTTCTAACTGGTACATGTTCCATGTGTGAATTTAAGGACTGAAGTAAAAATGGTGAATGGCAACAGAACTGTAAAACAACTTTAGGAAACAAAGGATGTGGGTTAAAGGGAGATAAAGAGGATTTGGGCTTAGTCCAGTTGGAGGAGAAAAAGATTAAGGAAATATCTATGATGTTCCCAGAAGCCACAGGTGGCACGGATATCTCAGTGCTGCTTGTTCCTCTGGAAATCTCCTAGTGCACAGAAAGCCTCGATTCTGCTCCTCTTGAATTCAGTAGCAAATCTCCTGCTGATTGGGTTGGAGCAAAATCCAGCTTTAACTGTTTCAGGTATCCGATAAAGGGATGAAGGAGCAGTTCTTTCAAAGGGTATGGGAATAATTGACTACTATGGGCTGCATCCTAAGAACATGTGGGATAATTAGGCCTTTCACAGCACTGATGTGAAAGCTGATAGTGGTAGTTGCCAAGAGCATTTGGAATAGACATGATAGTTGATTCTATGGTATGGAGAGGTAAAATAATTTATCTTAGGGAACTGCAGCTTTCTGCTATTTTTTTTCTCCTGCCTCTTTTGATCTTTCCAGTTGGCAGTCTAGAATGGTCTCCTTTTTGTACATCATTTCCTGCTAACAACTGGATACTTGTCTGCATGCAGATCTTTCTGTAGTGTTGTTAATATATTTAGTAAATATTTCATGATTTTTATTACACTATTTTCTCTAGATGAAAGGCATACTATTTCTAGGGATGAATGAACAAATCCAAAATGGTTTCACTGTACAAGAGTTATGCAATTTGAATGGTAGTCAAGCCAGATGTTCCAAGTTGACATCTCTTCCTTCTTCATCCATGGGCAGGACTAACTGTGAAGTAATATAATCTTTTTAGATTATACTTCCTTTTGTTGAAGCTTTAGGTTATCTTACCCCGAGGAATGGGTGGCATAATAGTGCAAGTCGGGCCAGTGCATTTGTATGACCCAATTGCTGTTCATTGCATCTATTTCAATACAGATTGTTAAAGACTTTGTGATCAGCAGCGGTGAGGATCCTATCACTTGATACTGTAACCTTCTAAACCAGCTCTGTTGTTCCAGGAGCAGTTCTGCATAATCGCCTGATTAAGATTTCTGACCTCTTACCCTATTTGCTAGTAATTATGCTATTGCTCAGCTATCACTAACTCCTACCAGTCGCATTATCCATTGTCAGCTGATTTCCCCAGTTACTGTTGTACACCCCAGCTTATTAGGCTTCCAGGGGGAAGATATAAAAGTGAATGCAGTACCTATATGTGTTCCACTCCAAAAGCATCTAAGTGTGATTAGAAAGTAATTGCTTTGTAAAAAAAAGATTTGAGAGAAACCTGTAATACACCACTTTTGGGTCTGTAGACTTGGCAGTGTCTCTGCCTGATGAGAGTTTGTGGAGATGTACACTTGCTCAACACAACAGCTCTGTGGAACTTACTTCTCCCATGTGAATGCTGCATTGCATTTAGGTTGTTCACCCCATTCCATGTTTTCCTATTCAGAAAGTCTGTCTTTTCTCAGTGATGGTCTGATGCCTGAAAAGCTGATGATTTCTGAAGTGATTGGTTGTAGGGACAGGTCATTCAAGTGTTTCCTTCTGGCTGTGGAGAACAGGTAGTCTATATCTGGAACAAAAGATGAAGGAAGACCAATATACAACAATATCTTGCACTGAGAAAATGCAGAGCTACCACAGAAATGATGAAGAATGGCTGAATCTTGGGACAAAATGTTTGTAAAACTTGCTGTCTTCATTAATCCCTTATATTTTGGTAGTTGAAACTAGAATGCTATGTCTTTGTAGCTGCAAATTGTTACAGTTGGTGAAATGCTATGCTAGATGCTCTGAAGAAATTAACTTTCTAATTTGTTGCTTCTTCTGTGTCAGAGAATATAATGCTGAATTTCTGCACAAACATTTGGTTAGAATTTATTCCATATTCTGGTAACATCCTATTCTATGGGAATTGCTTGTGAAATTAGTTGCTTTTCAATACTGAGAGATCAGAATCTAATCTTAAGGCATCATATACATGATGATGGTTCTTCAGAAGCAGTTATCTTACATAAGGAAAATTCTGATCATGTTGATATATGCTAATATCTCACCTTTATTTTCTGGGAATTTGAATGCAATTTCAACTATGTATTTTTTTGTTTCGTTTTGTCTTGTGGTATCGCTATAGCGAACAACAGGCTGGATGCACTCTTTCTTTGTATAAAATAATTGCCTGAAGAAGGGCTGGAATAGAAAACCAGGACTTGTACAACCTGAAATGCACTTCTTGCTTGCTCTAAAGCTGGACATATAGATTGAAATTCCGTTCCTAATAACGTGCCACGTGAGGACACTTCCCATTTTGATGGAGAATTGAACTTAAAAATCCAGTACAAATTTTCACTTAGTCTATTCTGAGTCTTTTAGTCTCTCTTCACAGTTGCCACAGCACACTTTTCAAGGTCTCAGAATATTCATATTTCTAATGTTTTGTGTTTTTTTCCCCCTTAATTTTGACAGACATTATTTTAAGGTAATCAAGTTTCAGACTAACAATGGTAAAATCTCACTTCTGTCCGTACTTTTCCTCTGCCAATTTCTGTAGACTTTTCAATTGCTACTAATGTAAAGGTAAAAATCATTTCTGTGCAGACAAACCATTCAGTTTCCTGATGAACCATTAACTTTCATTAGCTCTCCAGGGGAGAAAAGTTTAAGAAATGCATTAGCTGTGTGCTGGCTCTTAGCGGAAAAGAAGAATTTCCTTTCAAGTGAATGCACTTCTTGAGCTTTCAATACTTACAGCTCTAAATAAAACTCTAGCCTGTGCTAGGGGCTGAGATTCTCTGTGTGGCAGCATAAAGCTTGCATTACAGGCTTTCCGTGGACCACTTTCAAATGACATTTGCAAGAAGCACCATGCCAGTAGACTCAGGTTTTCACAGTTGAAATCCTTTGAGCTGTGAACTTTAGGTCAAGGTCTCTTTCTGGCAGGTTGAATTTTGAACACTGTAGCAGGTGACGAGGGACAGGATCCTGTTTGTTGTACTTCGAGGAGTATCAGTAGGAACTGGTTTGTGTTTAGATGCTGAAGATGCAGCAACTCTGATCCTCTTCACAGGAGAAACCTGGGAGGGTCATAGACTATATCCAGTACTTTTCTCCTTGTCATGATTCAAACGTCTGTACAGAAAGTCTTTATATATCCTTATTCCTCCAATTTCAGAATTTGTCCCCCTCTTATTTGCACTGCACAAACAAAAACTTCATAGGGTTCAAAAAATGGGATTTGTGCCTGGATACATCTAGACTGGCTTAGAAAAGTGGTAGAACTGTATCTTTTGGGTTGTGGTGAGTGGAAAGGCTAGTTTCTCAAAGGCAATGTTTCTGTGATGCACTTAGCTAGGGAATATTTATTTCATGTATATATATATTGCATTTTGTACTTAGGTTGCTACAGAATGCTTTGCAGTAATGAATTAGAACTCCAACACCTACGTAAGTAAGCATGTATAGCTGCAATTATGTATTTGGCAAGAGCTCACATCCTGTGTAGAACAATTTGAAGAATTATAAAACATGCTGTACTGACTCAAGAGTATTGTCTTCCAAAATCACCATATGCTCTTAAACATCTGTCTGGAGAGCCAGTGGAAAGCCCCTACTAGACATGGTTTTTTTATACAATGCCAACTTCTTTGTACTCAATTGTTCAAGCTGAATCTACCACAAAAGCCTATGCTTGTATGACTCCTTGTTTTCCTCCAAAAACTGTTCATCATTTAATATGTTTTTAAGTACATATAAATATGGATGAAATTATGCAAAATTAAGGGACTATTAGTGGTGTTGGACCATGAGTAAAGAGGTAATAGGTAACATTTACTCAGAATAACGTTGAGTCAGCCTCAAAACCATTCACATGCTATTGAAGGATTTCCCTCCAATTCTCAGAGGAGAATTTTCTTTCCAAGTCATCAGCTGCCTGTTTAGGCATGGTCAGCCAAACCAGGTTGCCTGGGACTCTCCCCAGATAGGTTGTGAGTTTCTGTGCAGATGGAGACTGCAGCCTTTTTGGGCAACTCACTGCAGTGCCTGATCATCCTCACAATTACACAAAATTAAACAAAGCACTCTTTATACAGAAACTTTTGTATTTCAGCTTGTGCCAGTCTCCTCTTGCACTGCCATGTTTTAATTCTGCTGCACTTCCTGCAGTGGCTATTGTAGTTTGCAGATGTTGATTCTGTCAAAACACTTAATTTCTCAGTTCTGAATTTGAAAAAATTCACTTGCTAATACCTTATTTTCCTCAAGAAAAACAGATAATAGAAAAATTGTTTTCAAAAGAAAGTGATGACTCAACAGACAGAGGGGAAAAAATCTTCCATGCAGACAACAGCAATTTCATTCTGTTCTGTCTGTGCAATGGCTGTAGCAGAGCCCAAAATTAGAGAAGCAAATGAAAACGAAATCTAGAGACATCTTGATTTGAGTATTTCTGTGCCTTTTTATGTAGACAAAATAGAATATATTTACAACAGCCGGTTGATGGCTCCAGTAAGATCATAGCCTTAAGCAAGAGTAACAGAAGAAAAAAGCTTTGTCCTCAAGAAAGAGAACATGTTACAAGGCCTGTCCGAAACCCCGGGAGGTGAGATGACTCAGCTTTGCAGTTGCAACACAACTGTTCTTCAAGGCAGGCACCCCTTGCCCGTATGGCTAACAAAGGGCAGCTCAAGCAAACTTGGCATTTCGTACCTTTGAGCAGTAAAATACAATTTTGGCTATGACATGGACAAAAGCTTGTGTTAGTCCTAATCCTGGTTATTAGCCTGGCAAATACTTCTCGGCCATTTAACAGCAGCTAAAACTGCAGAACCTCAGCTGTTACTCTTGAGCGCTTTGGAGAAATGCATTAGTAAATTACTACCTATTGTTACTGCCAACTGTTACCTGGTTAAATCTGCCGTTTGCTTTACTGCTGTGAAATAGCTCTTCTGTATCACGGTGTGCACAGGGTTTTCCTTGAAGCTGAGAAGCTGGGTAAAAGCAAATACCCCAGCTTATCTTGACATCTCCCTCTTTTGCTAACCTTTACTTCCCAGATACCTGTTTCCTAAGTATTGTTTTGTTACCTATCCCACTATTTATGAATTTAGCACTAGCTTTTGTGCCTGAGTTCTGATGCCTACACATGGCATAACACAGGCAGCAGAAGTTGCTTCATGTTCTTCTACACAGCTCACACCTTTAGGAGCAACTCCTTCTACTGCTCTCCAATACTTTCATTCATTCTTGTAGCAGCAGCTGATGAAGATATAAAATCTGAGCTCTATCACCCATCAGCTCTAGTCAGTCAGTGCAACATCTGTGCCTTTTATCTTGAGGGTATCATTACAATAATAAGCCTGTAGGAGTTGTAAATAATCCATTTTAGCAGCCAAATTAGGTGAGAAGAATATAATTTCAAATCAACTGAGGCATATAGTTTACCTCAAACTGAAATTATTCTTTCCTGAATTAAATACCTACTTCTCCCTGTTTCTTCTTTATTAGTAATTTTATTTCACTTTTCAGAACACAAAATTTTTATAAATCTGTATTCTGGAATTCTCTTCTGAACTGTGTGAATTGCAATGGTAATCTCAAAACTTCAAGTTCACAAATTTAAATACACTTTTACTAATTTCTGCAACATACCAAATATAGTTAACTTGTTTTCATTATTGTCTTAGTGTTTGTACATCCTCCAACACAAATGTTTTTATGAACTATCTAGGAATTACTTGGGCCCAATGGAGGCTGCATTCTGCTAAATAGTTGCAGTGTAACAGGGGCAGTTCTCAATTAAGAAAAATGTTTCTCACCTTTCTGTTGAGAGAATATCATATATGCACAGGTTAGTCATAACACATTCTGTGCTTAAAGAACTGATTCACACTTTTTTTTAAAATTTATTACTGAAACAAATGTGTTTCATAATGCAGTAGTCATCAAGTGACTTCTTCAAGTGGCATAGCGGATCAATAACGGCAATGAAAAAGCAGCCATCCATACATCTAATGCAACCGTTCTGATAAAGGAAAAAGTGAAATAAATCCCCAGATGTGTTTTAAAATGAGGTAGCAGAGATTTCTGTCTTCTTTGCCTGTTAATTTATGTGAAGTATAAAAAGCAGGAAAAAAAAACAAAACAACTTTTCATAAAATCTCCCTCCCTCAGTTTACCAGTCCTCAAAGCGTTGCATTGCTTTCTAGTTTTTAGCTAACAGACTCCTGATATATTATATAGTGGCAAATAAAATGGGCTACAGTGAAGTTTTTGCTTAATAAAAACACAAACGAATCCTGTCTATGCAATTTAACAGTTTTGTGTGTTAGGGGATTCTGCGTTGGTAGACCTTTGCTAAATTGTTCATAATTGAGCATTTAGAAGCACTTAGTATATACTGAGTTTGATTTATGAAATGTACCTAGTAGTCAAAAGATTTACGAATCATATCAGTAATTTATGTATCTTCTGGTACTTGATTTATTAATCAAGAAAATCATTTCCCAGTCATGCAACTGCTTTGCAAATATGACTGATTTATATGTGTAGGAAATGATGGATAGTTCATGCACCTGATTTATAAGTAGCATTACTGTCATACAGAAGGTTTGAAACTCTGTACTTTACACTTTGGATGTAAATATCTATTTTATTAATAATAAAAAAAAGACTGATTTATATGATTGATTTGTAAATCTTGACTCTGAATTTTAGCAGAAGTCATGCTCTGATGTACTTTATTTCTCAAACAGGTTATTTTCCAAGGTCTAGATTCTGTAATCATGGCTTAGTTTATGGATGTTTATTTTAAATTCTTCTTGCTTCATGTTATTACCAAGATGAATTCCTTTCTTTACCCTTTTTAGGGTACTGTCGTGATGAATGTTCTATATGGCTGTTTTTCCTGTCACTTCATACCTCTCACAGTGATGCTTTCTGCACCGCCTTCATATTTACCAATATTTTCTGACCTCTGCTTTTGTCTGGATGCCACTTCAAGAGCAGGCTGTACTTTTTCCTGCTAGCTGCATACAAATTAACTTGCAAAAACAAAAAAAAGACCTTAATGCATGGACAGAACCTGTAGCTATGGTTGATAACACTTTACAAACCTGTTGGAAGCTTTGGAACTTAGGCTATAAACCGAATACTTTGAGAAAGTAATCTTTCTGTTGTATAATGAAATGAATTTGTTCCATCTTAGATCAAAAGGAGTTGTACATAAGGCGGATCATTCTGCTGTTCTTATTCAGCATTGGACCATATCTAGTACCTACACTGCAGTATTTAAATGTTTCTGTCTTTTTATATACTGCATCTCTGCAGACCTATAGGCAATTTTTTCTGAAATTTGTACCCCCAAACATGCTCTTTTTCAAAATGGAAAGAGCAATATTCACAAGTTTCTGATTTAAAAACAAAGGTTGGATCCGTTTTTTGTGTTACCTCAGAAATATATTAGCAGTTTATAAGTGTTCATCCAACACTTTCTGACTGAGCTATTCATTGTGGACTGAGCTATTAGATCATGGTTCAAATGCTTGCTATCAGACATCTGTTTTTATTCTGATTAATGATTTAATCTTTATAGTCCCAACAAGCTGCTACTAAATGAGCTGTGATTTCACTCATCATAAACACATACAAGAACAGTAACATAAGTTTGTTGATTTATGGAGGAATGCTGTGGATATGTCAGGAGGACGGGAGTGAATGAGAACTTCAGCACTGCGCGTACTTAGGATTAATGCATTATTTTGAGGCTCTGATTTAATGCTGGTGCCCCTTGTTTTGCAAGAAAACTGTCAAAAGGGAGGAAAGAATCATGGATATGAATAACTCAGATTCACATTTCAGTTAGAGACAAATCCCACTATGCTGTAAATGATACATGGGGAGTTAAGATACCTGGGGAGTTGCAAGAGAAAACGGGAGATACAGTCCCTTTAGGCAACAGAGAAACTCCAGACAGCTTGAGCAGACATCCCAACAGTTAAACAAGCCTATGGAGAATTATATCATAGTGCAGGTGACATGTGAGCAAGCAAGGTTTCTCTGGATTAAAGCCAAATAAAAGGCTCAGGAGTACCAAGGAGCTACTGAATGTCCCAAAGCTATATACCAACTATGAGTCATTGTTTCCCTCATCTGTGTAGCTTGAGGTCAAGGAGAAGCACAGATGAAGATGGGGAGGAGATAAGAAAGTCTGAAGCAATGAGATGATTGGCCAGAGGCCAGAGATGATGAGAGAAAAACCCCCAAATCCTAGTCCTATGATGTTCTCACACTAACTTATTTAGAAAAACTGCTTTTCTTCTTCTTTTCCTAGAGTGGAATTCTTTTCCACTCATTCCATCCACTCCATCCACTCCATCAGCCACCATACATGGTAAAGTGCTTTGCATGGCAGAAACTTCAACCATGTCTTATGTTAGCTAGGGTGAG